>NC_045559.1:615122-915122 GCF_009819795.1 Aythya fuligula
GGGACCTGTGCCCCTGTGGGGCATCCCCCAAAATGGGCACCCCCCTAAATAGGCACCCCCAAAATGGGCATCCCCAAAATGGGCACCCCCAAATGGGCACACACCCCTAAATAGGCACCCCCAAAATGGGCATCCCCAAAATGGGCACCCCCAAAATGGGCACACACCCCTAAATGGGCACCCCCAAATGGGCACTCCCCAAAATGGGAACCCCCAAAATGGGCACACATCCCCCCAAGCTGGGTATCCCGCGTTGGGCATCCCCACTGGGCTCCCCCAGAAGTGGGCACCCCCAGCTGGCCACCATGGAGGTGGGCACCCCCCACTGGGCACCCCCTTGGTCCCCCCAAATCTGGGCATCCCCGGGCTGGGCACCACTCCTGGGGACACCGGGGCTGGGCACCACCATCCTGGGGACACAGAGAGCTCCTGGGGGGCGCAGGGGACAGCCTGGGGGGTAAATGGGGCTGCAGGAGGGCTGTGTGTGGGGCCACGCTGGGGGCGGGTTGGGGGGTGAATGGAGCTGTGTGGGGGAGGCTGGGGGCACTGTGAGGCCGGTGCCCCCCGCTCAGTCCCTGCCTCCCCCCAGTTCATGCTGGCGACGGACAAATTCCAGCTGGGCTACACCGAGGGGGGGCACTGCGTGGGGGACCCCGACACGCGGCTGGCACCACCCCAGCGCCTGCAGTGGGACATCCCCCAGGAGGTGGGTGCAGCCCCGAGGTGTTCCTGCACTGGAGCCAGCCCTGCCCCACAGCCACCCAGTGCCTCCCAGTGCCTCCCAGTGCCACTCAGTGCCACCCAGTGCCGCCCTGGCCCCACGGGATCGGGGCTGACCGCCACGGCCGCGTGTCCCCGCAGTGCCAGGCCGCCATCGAGAGCTCGTACCGCGTGGCCAAGGCGCTGGCCGACGACGTGGACTTCTGCTGCTTCCAGTTCTCCGACTTCGGGAAGGGGCTGATCAAGAAGTGCCGCACCAGCCCCGACGCCTTCATCCAGATCTCCCTGCAGCTCGCCCACTTCCGCGTGAGCTGCGCCGCGGGGACGCGCGGGGGGCCCCGGCGGGCGTCCCCCCCCCCGTGCCCGCTGCCAGCCGCCTCTCTCCGCAGGACAAGGGCTGCTTCTGCCTCACCTACGAGGCCTCCATGACGCGGCTCTTCCGCGAGGGCCGGACGGAGACCGTGCGCTCCTGCACCTCCGAGTCGACCGCCTTCGTGCGGAGCATGGCGGACGCCGGGCAGAGCGTGAGCACCGCGCCGCCACACGCCCCTCATGCCGTGCCTTGACCAAGTCCCTGTCCCTCCTGGGGGTCCCCTCCCCTTGGGGACATCCCTGTCTCCAGCAGAGGCCCCTGCCCCTCGGGGAGGTCCCCGGAGGCAGCACCCATCTCCACAGGAGGGCCCTGACCCCGATGGAGGTCCCTGTCCCTTGGGGATGTCCCCATCCCTTGGGACCGTTTCCCCAGAGCTGCAGAGCCGCTGCCAACCCCAGGCAGGACAGAGGACGCCCCCCCCGCACAGCGCACCCCGGGGTGGGTAGGTTTTGGGGTGTGGCAGCCCCTGAGCTCGGCTCTCCCCGCAGCGAGCTGAGCGCCAGCGGCTCTTCAAGCTGGCGGCGGAGAAGCACCAGCACATGTACCGCATGGCCATGACCGGCGCCGGCATCGACCGGCACCTCTTCTGCCTCTACGTGGTGTCCCGGTACCTGGGGGTAGAGTCCCCCTTCCTGGCACAGGTGAGCGGGGCACGGCGCCGGGGAGTGCGCTTTGCTGTGGGGCGCAGCGGGGCACGGGTAGGTGCAGAGGGGGACAGTGGGGTGCAGTGGGGCGCAGTGGGGTGCAGCAGGGCGCAGTGGGGTGCAGTGGGGTGCAGTGGGGTGCAGCAGGGCACCAGCCACAGCGCTGACCCCGTCCCCACAGGTGCTGTCGGAGCCCTGGCGCCTCTCCACCAGCCAGACGCCGCAGCAGCAGCTGAAGATGTTCGACCTGGACAAGTACCCGGACCACGTCTCCACCGGCGGTGGCTTCGGCCCGGTCGGCGTCACTTGGGCATGGGGAGGGGGACGGGGACCCCCCGGGGGGGACCGTCAGACCCCGGGCTCCCCCGGCACTGCTCACATCCCCGCCTCTCATCCCCCCCCCAGGTTGCTGACGATGGCTACGGCGTCTCCTACATCATTGCTGGCGAGAACCTCATCACCTTCCACGTCTCCAGCAAGTACTCCAGCCCCGAGACGGTGAGGGCTGAGGCTGTGGGTCCCCAGGCTGGGGGTCCCCAGGGCGGGGGGGGGCTGGGCAGCCCCCAGCTGGGGCAGGGACAGCTCCCCCCCCAAACCCCACGCAGTGCTGGCCCTCACTGCATCCCAGTCCCTCTCCGTGGGACCCCAACCACGCTCCAGGCTCCAAGTTCCTGCCCATGCAGGACCTGCTGGGGGGGTCCCAAGGGACACGGGGGGGGTACCAAGGTTCGGGGGGGTTCCCAGAGTTCTGGGGGGTCACAGGAGACACAGGTTGGGCCCAGGGGCTTGGGGGGGGTCCCCAGGGCTGGGGTGCCCCTCTCTGGGGGGGGCACGGGCTGATGGGGGCGCGGGCGCTGCCGCAGGACTCGAAGCGTTTCGGGAGGAACATCCGCCAGGCCATGCTGGACATCGCCGAGCTCTTCGACGTGCCGGCCAAGAAGGCGGCGAAGTGAGGGGGGCGCGGGCGGCCCCGCGGGGTCCCGGGGGACACGGAGGAGCCGGGACCACGGGGGGCCACGGGGAGAGGGCGGGTGGGGGGGGAGCAGGGCCTTGCTTCTCTGTAAATGCTGCCAATAAAGGCTGCTTCTGCCACCAACCGCGGCCTCTCCGGGGCACGGCACGGCCAGGGCGGGGGCCCCTGAGCTGCGGGAAGGGGACGGTGGCACTGTGGGGTCCCCAGGGGCCCTCCTGCCCGCAGGCAGCAGGGATAAGGAGCCTCGGTGGGGGTGCCAGGAGCACGGTGCGGCGGTGCCGGGGGTGTGCAGCGGGGCACGGCGGCAGGGAGCGGCGCTGAACCTCCAGCCGTGTCGGCGCGGCGCCCACCCGCACCACGGGGCCCACAGCCCTGGCACAGCGGATGGACGGACGGACAGACGGCAGGAAACACGGACAGTGAGAGCACAGAGCCCCTCGTGCCTGCAACAAGCGGCCCCGCGCCCTGGTGGCAGGGGAGGTGATCCCACAGCGCTGCGCAGGCAGCTGCACGCACCGTGCCCAGAGGGGGGGCTGGTGGGGGTGGGCCAAGGGTTAGGGTCAGGGTTAGGGGTGGATTGGGGTTAGGGTTGGGGTTGGGGTTGGGGTTGGGGTTAGGGGTAGGGGTAGGGGTGAGGGTTAGGGTTAGGGATGGGGTTGGGTTTAGGGCTGGTGTTAGTGTTGGGGTTAGGTTTAGGGTTACAGTCAGGGTTAGGGTTAGGGTTGTGGTTGGGGTAGGGGTAGGGTGACGGTCAGGGTTAGGGTTAAGGTTGGGATTAATGTTGGGGTTAGGGTTAGCGTTAGGGTTAGGTTTAGGGGCTAGGGTTAGGATTGGTGTTGGGGTTAGGGTCAGTGTCAGTGTTAGGGTCAGGCTCTGCAGCCCCCAGCCCCTGGGTTCGGCTCCGTGCTCCCCCAAAGCCCCTCCCGCAGTGCCCCCCCTGCCCACCAGGCGCAGGCTGAGCACCCGCAGCCCCATCCTGCACTGTGCTGCACCCCAAAACTGCATTGGGGTCTCATCCTGCACCCCGGGCTCTGCCACCCCTCCTGCTGTGCCACCACCCCCGTGTGGGGTTTGCTGCAGGAGCCAGCGCTGCCCCTCGGCACGGCTCAGCCCCATGGGGGGGGGTGTCCTGGATGGGGTTTGGGGCCCCCCAGGTGCCGCCGGGACCCCGAGAGCTGCATCCTGCCGGCTGTGCCAGGCGGAGCCCGGAGGAAAAGGAGCTGCCGATGCGTGTCTGGAGCCGGGCTCCTCCGCCCCACCAGCTCCGTCCCTTATCTGATGCCCCCGATAAGCACAAACCCTGCCGGGTGCTGCGGGTGCAGCCGCGCCGTAACCCTCTGCTGCCCGGCACGGCCCCGCTGGGGGGGGCTGCGTGTGCTGAGCCCCCTCCCCAGCACCCCCAGTCCCTCCCCAGGCCCATGCCCACCGGGGGCTGCAGGGACAGCGTCCCCTCGGCCCCCCAGCAGTGACCGGAGCACCGGGGGCACCCCAGTGCCGTGGGGCTGCCGGGGTCTGGGGGGGGCAGCGAACGCTGCGCAAAGAGCACCGAGGGCAGGGGGGGTGTCGGGGACCCCTCGGTGCCACCGCCCTGTGGGGTGCGGGGGGCTCGTGGCCAGACTTGCCAAGGGGGGGCCGGGTCCCAGGGGATGTCTGCTCTGTGCAGGGTGTGCAGCAGTCAGCCACGACCCCCCCCCACCAGTATCAGGGGCTCGGGACCCCAGCAAGGGGACAAGGGAGGGGCACAAAGCAGTGTGGGGCTGACCTCGCAGCTCTGCGCCCCTCTGCGGCATCCCCTGGGGCTGGCTGGGGTACAAGAAGGGTGGCCAAAGCGGGGCTGGGGGCTCGGGGCCAGGGGGCTGGGGTCCCACAGGAGGTCAGGGGCCTGTCCGTCTGTCTGTCTCTCTGTCCATCCGTCTGTCTGTCTGGGCACCCACCCGAGGGACCGGTGCATCCCCGGGGGTGGCCGCCCCGAGGCTTTGATCTCGCCGCCAGCCCGCGGCGCTGCCACCCGCACCGGGGCTATAAAGGCACCGGGACGGCCGCGTCCTGCACCAGCCCCACTGCCCTGCACGCCTCTGACACAGGTGCTGGGTGGGCGCGGGGCGGTGGGTGCCCCCCGGGTGGGTGTCCCCTGGGTGGGTGCCCCCTCGTTGGGTGCCCCCACACCTCTCCATCGCCGCTCTCTTTGCAGGAAGGACGAGGATGGGACCAGCCGCGTTCCTCAGCCTCTGCCTGCTGGGTTTGCTGTCTCTGCCCTCGCTGCCAGGTGAGCCCCCAGCCCCCAGCCCCCAGCCCCCAGCCCCTGCCCCTTGTCTTCTCCTGACCCCCCCAACCCCATCCTGCCCCGGCCCCAGGGACACGCGGGGCCCCCCCGGCTCTTTGCATCGCCCCGAGGACGGAGCACCCATGGGAGGGGGAAGGTGCTCGGGGTTGCCCCAAAAAGCAGCGGCTCAGCAGGGATGGGGCAGAGCACCCCTGGGCTCCCTGCTCTTGGGGGGGGGGGGGGGGGCAGGGCTGGACCCCCCCTCACCAAGCGCCCTGTGCCACGCAGGGGTGCAGGCCAACAAGTGCCCTAAGGGCTGGCTGGACTTCAGGGGGAGCTGCTACGGGTACTTCGGGCAGGAGCTCACCTGGAGGAAGGCAGAGGTAGGTGGGGGTCCCTGCAGGGGGGTCCCGGGCTCCCCGCTGCCCTGGCAGCCCCCAGCCCCCCCCCCCCCCCTCACCAACCTGTTGCCCCCTCCCCAGGCTTGGTGCAAGGCGATCCACACCGGCTGCCACCTGGCCTCCCTGCACAGCCCCGAGGAGCACACGGCCGTCGCCAGGTTCATCGCCAAGTTCCAGCGCAGCGAGGAGGAGGACAATGTCTGGATCGGCCTCCACCACTGGGTGAGCACCCTAGGGTGCCCGGGACCCCCCCACGTCCCCCACCCTCCGTGGGTGCCCTGGATGCATGCCCTGCTCCAAACCCTGCCTGGGCGCAGGGGAACCGTGCTGGTTGCCCCCAGATTGCCCCTGGGTTGTCCCCATTCTGGAGCAGGTCCCTGTCCCTGGCTGCCCCACGTCCCCTCCGTGTCCCCCCATGCCACAGCCCCTTGCCCACGCAGCCCCCCAGCCGCCCGCAGCCCCCTCCCCTAACGCCAGCCTCCCTCCTCCCGCGGCCCAGAACCAAGCCCGGGTGTGGATAGACGGCTCCAAGAAGCGCTACTCCGCCTGGGACGACGACGAGTTCCCCAAGGGGAAGCACTGCACGGTGCTGGAGGGCTCCTCGGGTGAGCGGGGACGCTGCTGGTCCCGTGGGGGGGTCGGGGGGACAGGGGGACGGTCCCTGCTCTCGGCACCGCCGGTCCCAGGCTGCTCCTGGACCCCCCCACCTTGAGCAAGGCTCTCCCCACGCAGCCCCCCTCGCCCCCCCAGCGCTCGCTCTGCTCTCTCCTCTCGCAGGTTTCATGTCGTGGGAGGACAACGCCTGCAGCGAGAGGAACCCCTTCGTCTGCAAGTACTCTGCCTAGAAGCGGGGCCACCAGCGAGCCACCCCCCGGCCCTGCTGTCCCCCTGCACCCCGCGTCCCCCCGCCCCACTGCCTGCTGCCCCGGACCCTCAGCGCCCCCCCGCTCCCATTGCCCTCGCTGTGCCCGTGGTGGGGGACCCCTCAATAAATGCGCACGAAGCACACCCTGGTGCTGTCTCTTCCTCCAGCTGCACCCCTGCCCCGCTCGGGGCTGTCCCCTGGTCATGGCAGGGTGCAGGGCTGCCCCTGGGGGGGCTCTGTCTGCAGCCCCCCACCACATGGTGTGTTTGGGGGAAAGGGGGCAGCCGTGCCTCCTGGTGGGGGGGGGAACAATGGGCACAGCTGGGCACAGAGCCCCCCATGGTGCTTCTCCTGCACCCCTGAAGCCCCCAGCACAAGGGGACGTGGCACCAGGACCAGCGGTGCCACTGCCTGGGGCTGTGCCGGGGTGGAGGAGAGGGGCCCCCAGCCCCCTGTGCCCCCCCCCGGCTGGGTATCACCATGGGGGGCACCAGGGCTGCACCGGGCCATGGGGTCAGGGGCTTTTTGGGGAAGCAGCGAGCACCAAAAACCTCTCAGGGAGCATGGGGCAGGCGGCAGGGTGGGGGATTCCCTGCCCGCGGGAAGGCAAAGGGTGCGCAAGGGATGGGGGCGTGGGGGGGGGTGGGGATGAGTCTGATCCAGTAGGAGGAGAGCGAGGAAGGATCAAAGGAGAGGCACGGAGGGGAATTGGGGGGTTTTGTACAGTTTGTGGTCAAAATAAGAAGTGGCACAGCCAGTGGTCCCTGCTGCAGTAGTGCCAAGTGCCTCTGGCACAACGTCCCCCTCCCCATCCCTGTCCCTGTCCCCATCCCTGTCCTGCCCCTGCCCCACACACTGCCCCTGCTTGTGCCCACCGGGCTGCCCTCAGTGCAGAGCATGATGCTGATAAGGGATTTATCAGACCACTCCTGTTCCCCACCTGGTCTGGAGTCATTCCTTCATTTTGTAGGATTTCGAGGGATACAGAAATAAAAGAGCTTTAATCAGAGCATGAGAAACCCTTCCCTGCGGTCTGCACACCGCTAAGAAGGCAAGGCACAAAATGCGTTTGGGAGATTTCACCCAAACTCTCCGAAGCCAACGTCACCGTCTCGGGCCGTTCCTGCTGCTTTCCAACAAAGCCTCCTCGCTTCCTGCTGCTTGAGCTGCCGCCTGTGGGCAGCGAGAGACGCCTGCCAGCCTGCCGGTGCCAGGTCCAGTGTCACACCCAGTGCCACTGGCAGCATTTTATGGGGCTGCCCGCGCCGCATCCGCAGCGAGCGGTGCCAGGCGGGGGCCATGGGCAGCGCCAGGAGGAGCGGGACGCGGTGACCTCCTCAGCAAAGGGATCGGGACCAGGACCTCGTGCTCCCGTGGGGTCTCCAGCCCAGTCCCTTGTCACTTGTCCTGAGTGCCAGCACTTGGTGTCCTGCTCCCCCTGGCCCAGCTCCATGGGTGGTGGAGGGGGTGCGGTGTTCCCGTCCTGCTCCAAGGGCTCCGAACTGGGTCCAGTGCTGGGATCCCAGTACAAGAGGGGCCTGGGTAGGATGGGGGGAGCCCAGTGCAGGGCCCCTGGGGTGTTGCAGAGCCTGGAGCCCCCCTGCTGCAAGGAGAGACTGCAGGAGCTGGGGCTGCTCAGCCTGGGGAGGGGGAGATTCCAGGGGGGCTCCCCCATGACCCTCAGACCCCCAGGGAGCTGCACGAGGAGGGGGCTGGGACCTGGCACCGGGACCAGGGGCTGGGGGGGTCCCTGTCACCAGGAGTGGCAATTGCACCGTGCTCAGTTCCTTTGGGTTGTGTCGTGTAAACATGGCAGGGGGTGTTTGTTGGCTCCCAAACCCCTTCATGAGGCTGATCATGGACATCCCAGGCCCAGTGGTTCTGGACTGTGAGAGTGAAGCAGCCCCAGCCTGCTGACCCTTCCTGCACCCGGAGCTGGAGATGTCACAGGCAGAAGCCCGGCTGGCCTTGCTGCTGGGTTAAGGCTTTGCACCCGTTGGGTGCAGGGTGCTGGCTGTGCAGAGAGTGAAACATTACAATTTTAGGTCGAATGGAGAAAGACGTGCTGTGCTACCAGTGCCTCTGGTGGGCACCAGCCCCACGGAGCCAGAGCCAGCGGCCGGCAGAGTCATTGCCGTGTGGGCAGACGAGCACCACGCAGGGAGGGCAATCGAGTTTTATGAAGCACATTTGGCTTAATGAGCTTCTCCGAGAGAGGTGGCGATCTGCACAGCCAGCGATGCCTCCTGGGCGCTGTGTTTCCTAATTACCATCAGCACGCAGCCAACATCACTCTGCGAACTGCCGCGCGTGCAGCCAGGGCCGCTGACGTTACGGGGCCTTTGCAATTGTTCCATCACGCTCCCTGTGAGCGTCCCGAGTCCCAGACTGCCAAACCCATCACTGCCTGCAGCTGGGGCTTCGTTATTGCAGGCCCAGGATGTTTCTGGGTCAGAATCACTGCAAGCTTTTGCGCGGTCGCTGCAGTTACCTTGGAGCTGCCCTGGGTGCGATGGAAGGCAGCGTGCCGCTACAGCCGCTCCTCTTCCCTCCCAGGCTGTGCCCTGGACGTCCTGACGGGGCTGTGTCCTGTCAATGTGCTTCGGGAGGCTGCAGGCAGCAACTCGGGGTGCTGGGGATGCTGAATGAGGTCGGCACCGAGGTGCTTGGGGAGCCGGCTGTGCTGGCATCTGGTGGCAGCTGGTGTGAGCAACACCAGCCATGGGATTCGGTACCCACTTGAGAAATGGTGTCCGTGATCTGAGCAGTGTGACTGCTGGCTGCCCCAGCGCTGTTTTACCTCGTGCCGAATCACCAAACAAGCCCCTGGTGCGGTGGAAGGGGCAGTGCGAGCAGTGCCCCCGCTCCTCGCCCCGGGGCTGTGCTGGGCTGGGTGCCCCGCGCTGTGCCAAACACAAACCCTGAGCTACCACTGCGGAGCTCTGCGGAACAGCACGGCTTGGATTGCAGCCACAGCTCAGCAGAGTCCTCCTTCTGCCCAGGGCCCCCCAAAACCCATCCCAGACCCGCCGTGCCCTGCAGCACCAGCTGACAGCAGGACCAAGGGGCCAGGGACACAAGGCAGAGCTGGGGGGACCTGGAAGAAAGCAGCCTGGAGCCTCCTGCAGCCCCGCAGGGCTGGGTGGCACCACACGGTGTACCGGGGTGCCAGCAGCCAGCCTGGCACAGCCACAACCCGTGCCTGCAGCCCCCAGACCCCCCTCACACTGCCCCACACCATGACCAGTGCCAGTGGGGGCACGCTGTGGGATGACACCAGCACCATGCTGGGCTCTGTGCCCACCAAGCCACCTGGGCGCACGGCAGCCGTTGGCACTGGGACCCCCCCATTTCCCCATTTCCCCATTCCCCCTCCTGAGCCCCCCCCCCGCAGACCTCGGGCACGGGGTTGTCCTGGCACTCCAGCAGCCCTGGCGCAGGGCCCGGCGCCTGCCATGGCACGGGCAGAGGCGTTTGATCTTGGGGCGTGAAGGCAGCATGAGGGCGGGCAGCAGCAGCGCGCGCTGCACCCGCTGCCCCCAACACGGAGACACCCCCGGCCCCTCCGAGCAGCTCCGGGGCCCGCGGCCACGCAGTGTGCCTCATCTCCGCCTTGGCACCAGCACGGCCACCCCGTGCCCGGCGAGGACGACAGCAGAGGGGTGCCCGGCCCCCCCCCCGCCCGCCCCATCAAAGGCCGGCAGCGCTGGCCACACGCCGCTGCCTCCCCAAGTGCGTCGATGAGGCCGCCGCGCGTGATCCCTGTTTGCTTTGGGGCAGGGATGACATTTTCGGGCCGCCTGTGTTGTGCCTCCCCACGGACCCCTCCCTGCTCTCGCAGGGATAAAACCCCCGGGGCTGCCGCCGACCGCCCGGAGCGTGGACACGAGCGCTGCTGCTGCTGGACACAGGTGAGCCCCCACAGCCCCCGCCTGCTGCACCCGGCTGCGCTCCCGCTCCTCTGCTCAGCCACAGGCCCCCAGCCCGGCCCCACAGCGGTCTGGGGTCCCCTGCAGACTGCAGCCCCCATCCCTGCACCCCAAACCTGCATCCCTGCACCCTGCAACCCTGTACCCGGCAACCCTGCAGCCTGCAACCCTGCACCCCACAAACCTGCACCCCACAAACCTGCACATCACAGCCCTGTACCCCACAAACCTCCACCCTGCAAACCTGCACTCTTCATCCCTGCACCCCACAGCTCTGTGCACTGAAAACCTGCACCCCGCATCCCAGCACCCCACATCCCTGCACCCCGCATCCCTGCACTCTATATCCCTGCCCCCTGCATCCCTGTAACCCCACACCCTGTAAGTTGCATCCTTGCACCTCTGTGCCCCAGCACTGCTACCCCACACCATCTGTAAGCTTCATTCCCGTGCCTGGTGTCCTTGTTCCCTGTCCCCCTGCACCCCCAGACCCACAACAAAGTGCCCCAATCCTCACACCCCGTGCTCCACACCCTGCGCTCCAGCATCCTTGCACCTTGCACCCCTGTAGCCCTGCACCCCACACCTTGCACCCTGCAGCTCACATCCTGCACCCCACATTTTGCATCCTGCACCCCCCACCTTGCATCCCTGAATTTCTGCGCCCTGCACCCACCCACACCACGCACCCTGTGCCCCTGCACCCTGCTCCCCACCCTGCACCCACGCTCCCTGCTCCCCCCACTCAACAGTGCCCACACCCATGGTGCTGGGGTCCCCACACACCCCTGCCTGAGCCCCCAGCTCCAGGACAAAGAGAGGCTCCAGGCACAAGGGAGCCCCCCCCTGTGCCAGTAGGGGTGGGGGGCTCAGCCGAGGCAGCCCCCAGGAGCAGGGTGCTGAGGGGTCCCCGTCCCCGCAGCGGTGTCCTGCCAGGGAAGCGAGATGGCACCGACCTGGACGCCGGGGCTCTGGCTGCTGGGCTGCCTGCTGCTGGTCCCCGCGCTGTGGGGTGAGTGCCCCACGCCCCCCCCGTGTCCCGCTGTGCCCCCGCTGCCCCCCGCTGCCCCCCTCCTCACCCGGTGCCTCTGCAGGGCAGGATCTGTCCGAGCTGTCCGACTGCAGCCCGGGCTGGGTGCCCGTCAGCGGGGGCTGCCTCGGCTTCTTCCCCTGGGAGCTGAGCTGGAACAGGGCTGAGGTGAGTGATGCGGGCAGTGGGGGGGCTCTGCGGCCCTGGGGGGCCGTGTCACAGCACCCCAGGGCCACCCCATGATGGGGACCCCCTCCAAGGGCTCCCTTCCCTCACCGCACCGGGTGACACCGCGGTGGCACCGCTGCTGTGCGCCAAGGCTGCGGTGCCAGGCGCCAGCGTCCCCGCGTCCCCACAGCCCCGGCGCTGCTCCCACCGCCCTCCTCCTGGGGAGGTGGGGGCCGGGCTGACGCTGCCCTCCCCGCTGCAGGCCTTCTGCCGGCGCTTCGGCTCCAGGACCCACCTGGCCTCGGTGCACAGCGAGGAGGAGCTGCAGGCTGTGGCGGATCTGCTCTTCTCCCGCTCCGGCGACGCCAGCGAGGAGGAGCTGGACGAGGAGGTCTGGATCGGCCTCCACCGGCCTCTGCGGGTGAGCACAGCCCCGGGGAACGGCCCCAAACCCCCTCGTTGCCCCGAGGCAGCTCCAGGATGCTCTGAGGCTGGGGGTCTGGGGGCTCCCCGGGGGTCCCAGCACCGCCCTGTCCCCCCGCAGAGCCGCAGCTGGCAGTGGTCGGACGGCACGGCGGTGGCCTACAACTCCTGGCACCGGGCGTCCTTCACCAGGCGGAGAGCCTGCGCCGCGCTGCAGGACGCCACGGGTGAGCCCGGCACCGGGGCACCGACACCGGCGGCACCGACACCATGCATGGCACCGGCCGAGCCCCACGGCCTCGTGGCCATGGCCGGGGCAGCCCGTGGGTGGCTCGTGCGTGCACACACAGACACAGGCACACACACGCGCACACTCGTGCTGTGCACACACACGGCCACCTCTCGCTCCTGGTGCCCTGGGCTGAGCTGGCAGCTGCAGGACCCGGCCCTGCGCGTGCCGGCTGCCGGCGGGGTGGGCTGTGCGGGGGGCTCACGGCGCATTTCCCTTCCAGATTTCACCACGTGGGAAGCAGAAGCCTGCAGCGACAGAAAACCGTTCATCTGCAAGTCCCTCTCCTAGAGCGACACGGCGCCCGCACTGCCTGCAGTGCCCGCAGCACCCGCGGTGTCTGCAGTGCCTGCACCACCACCCCCTGCCCCAACACCCCCTGCCCACCCGGGCACAGCCTCAGGCCCCCAATAAAGGCCCTGAGCTCAGCCTGGTCTGCACCTCCATGCACCTGCACATGGGGATGGGGATATGGGATGGGGATGGGGATGGGGATATGGGATGGGGATGGGGATGGGGATATGGGATGGGATGGGATGGGAATGGGGACAGCACAGGGCATCTCTGGGCAGCCCTACAGCACACTGCCCACCCCCATGATCCCCATGAGACCCCCACGGCCTCAGAGACCCGCAAGACCCCAGTGGGGCTCCTGCAGTCCCATGGCCACAAGGGACCCCTGTGACCTCTCCCTGACCCCGCAGCCCCCATGCCCATGACCCCAGGTGCAGCCTGGCCCCGCAGTGGGGCAGCCCCCCCCCCCCAGCCTGCAGCCCCCCAGGACGCGAGGGAGCCGGGTGGCCGTGCCCGCAGGTCCCAGCCCCACGCAGGGCTGCAGGTGCCGTTTGTTGTGCCGGGTGCCGTGGTAACGGGCAGGGGACGGGCCCGGGCTCCCAAACCCGGGCAGAGACTGGTAAGGGGCGACCCCTGCTCGGGCTGGGGGGGCTCCGACCCCAAAGGCTGGTGCTGCATCCGTGGGGTGCAGGGGGTGCATCCATGGGGTGCAGGGGGTGCATCCTGGGGGTGCTGGGGCTGCATCTGGGGGTGCTTGGGGAACATGCAGAGGGTGCTGGGGCTGAATTCGTGGGGTGCTGGGGGATTCATCTTGGTAGTGCTGGGGGCTAAATCCGGGAGGTGCTGGGTCCCGCTCCTCCTGGTTCAGTCCCGGGCTGCTGGGGATCCCCCGGCACTTGGGGGTGATCCTGGGAGTAATCCTGGGGTCTTTTTCCCCAGGAGCCGGGGCACGGCTTCTGCTCAGCCCCACGGGTACCAGGGCTGGGGGGGGGAAAGAACCCAGAGCCCCCCAACCGCGGGGGCCATTGTGACAGCCCGGCTGTGCCCCAGGACCTGCGGGGGTGAGCCCGGCCCCGCTGCAGGGGGACAGGGACAGGGACGGGGACGGAGACGGGGACACCGCACGGCACCCAGACGGGGGGCACCGCTCCTGGGGAACCAGGACTCAACCGGGGGCTGCGTGGTGGAGAGGGGAGGGGGGGACACATCCCACGGTGAGACCCCCGAGGCGGGCACCCACTGACGGGGCCGGGACCACCTCGCAGGGCTGGGCAGAGCCGCGCGCCCACCATGTCGACCAGCGCCTGGGTGGGCACCTGGAGACCCCACCGCCCCCGCGGCCCCATCGCTGCCCTCTACAGCAGCCCCGGGCCCAAGTACGGGCTCCCCACCAATGTCGGTGAGTAGGGGGGGGACGGGAGGGTGCCGTGGGGCGGTGAGGGGACGGACGGGGGGGTCCCCGTGCCCACCGTGCCCCCCGTGCCCCGCAGGGTACCGGCTGCACGACCCGTCCCGGCACCGCGCGCCCGCCTACAGCTTCGGCGCCCGCACGGCGCAGCACCGCGACGACCGCTCCCCGGGGCCCGCGTACATGCTGCCCCCCAGGACCACCGCCAAGGGCAAGGACGGGATCCCCGCGTACTCCATCTACGGCCGCCCCCGGGACCTGGAGCCTTTCCGGACACCGGGGCCAGGTGGGGAGCCCTGACGGTGCCGGAGGGTGGTGGTGGGGAGGGGGGAGGCAGGAGGGAGCCCCCTCCCCACGTGGCCGTGCTGCTGTCGCCCCGCTGCAGGCTGCTACTCGCCGGAGAAGGCAGGGAGATGGGCATTCCCCTCGCCGCCCGTCTACTCCCTGCGCTCCCGCACCAAGGAGTTCGCCAGCGACCAGACGCCAGGTACGGGAAAGGGGGTGGGCTGAGAGCCCCCGTCCCCAGGGGGAGAGCCCCCCAACCCCGGGCTGAGACCCTCGTGCCTGAATTGAGCCCCCCCATCCCTGAGCTGAGCCCCCATCCCCAGGCTGAGCCTCCCCAACCCTGAGCTGAGACCCCCATTCCTGAAATAAACCCCCATCCCCATCCTGAGCCCCCCCATGCCCAGACTGAGCCCCCCATCCCTAGGCTGAGCCCCCCATCCCCGAACTGAGCCCTCCATCCTTGGCCTGAGCCCTCCCATGCCCAAGCTGAGCCCTCCCATCCCTGAGCTGAGACCCCCTTTCCTTAAACAAGCCCCCACCCCATCCTGAGCCCCCCCCCCATGCCCAGACTGAGCCCCCCCAGCCATGAACCAATCCCCCATCCTTTGACTGTGCCCCCATCCCTGAGCTGAGCCCCCATCCCCAGGCTGAGCCCCTCTGCCCCCCTCTCCCCCCTGGGTCAAAGCCCACCGCCCGCTACCCCCCGACCCCTCCCCGGACCCCCTGACCCCCTCACCCCCCCAGGCCCCGCCGCGTACCGCCTGCCCCCCATGCTGGGGCCCCGCATCGTCAGCAAGAGCTCGGCCCCCAACTACTCCATGCCGGGGCGCAGCAACGTGGGCGCCTTCTACCAGGACCTGTGCAAGGTGAGGAGGGGGTCAGGGGGCACCGGGGGGGCACCGGGGGGGTGGGTGGGCAGCCGTGCATCACCACCCCCATGTCCCCACAGACACCGGGACCCTGCAACTACCGCGTGGTGGACGCCAACGTCTACAAGAGCCGCGCGCCGCAGTACAGCATGCTGGCACGCAACGAGCTGCCCGGGGACACCACCCTCAAGCCGGGACCCGGCGCCTACAGCCCCAGCACGGTGAGGACACGGCATGGGGGGCACGGGACGGGGCACGGGGGGCAGCCCCCAGCCCTCGCCCTCGCCCTCACCCTCACCGCCTCGCCCCCAGGGCAAGCCGCAGGGGCTGACGTTCGGGATCCGGCACTCCGACTACCTGGCCCCGCTCATCGTGGACGTGCCCGACTAGGGGGGCGCGGGGGAGGTCGGCTTCTGATGGGAAAAGATCGGTGCCAAAAGGCTCGGCCGCTCGCCTCGTGTCTCAGCGCGTCAGCGGGACGGGGGCTGCGCCTGCGCCGTCTGGGCTGGGGCTCTGGGGAGCAACGGGGGGGGCAGGGAGCAAGGGGGGGATCTGGGGAGCAAGGGGAGGTCGGGATCAAGGGGAGGGGGATCTCCAGTCCTACCATGCACAACGATGCCCTGGCCTGGCTGCTGCAACCCATCCCATTCTGTCCCTATCTTGTCCCATCCCATCCCATCCCATCCCATCCCATCCCATCTTCATCCCATATCCCCATCCCATCCCCATCCCATCCCATCCCACCCCACCCTACCCCATATCCCCATCCCCATCCCATCCCATCCCATCCCATCCCTATCCCCATCCCATCCCATCCCCATCCCATCCCATCCCATCCCACCCCACCCCACCCCATATCCCCATCCCCATCCCATCCCATCCCATCCCATATCCCCATCCCATCCCATCCCATCCCATCCCATCCCATCCCCGTGTCCCCCCACATTCCATCTCCCTGTATCCCCTCATGCTCCCCAAGCCCCCATGTCCCTCACGCCCCTTTACCCCCCCCGACCCCACAGCTGCCCCCCGCCACCCCTTGTCCCCTGCTGACCCCGGTGACGCTGCAGCCACTCCTGTCACAGCCCCACGGCCGTGGGCACAGGTGGGGCTGGGAGCGATCGGGTCTGGGCCGTGGCGCTGCCTCCTGTGCCCTGCGCCACCGCTGCGGCTGTGCCAAGGTCACCACGGCCCCATGGGGACAGGGAGGGGGCACTCATCAGCAAGGCACTGCGGGACCGGGGTGCTGGGGGCACCCTGGGTGCCGCACCTCCCGTGGGGTGCTGTGGGCACCGTGGGACCCGTGGGCGCTGCACCCACCATGGGTGCCGTGGGTGTGGAAGGTGCTGAGCCGCGCCCCGTGCCACGGCAGGCAGAGACACGCAGGGCCCTGCTCCTGCCCCACGTCACCGTCGGGAACCGAAACACCAGGGGCAGCCAGGAAGGGACGAGGGCACCGGCCCCAGCCCCAGCCCCAGCCCCAGCCCCAGCCCCAGCCCCAGCTCTGCCACCTCGCTCCCTGCCCTGGGGACAGAGTCCAGTGCCCAAGGCGCCTCCGTGACGCGGGCACGGTGCCGGTGACAGAGGAGCGGTGCCGGTGACAGAGGAGCGGTGCCGGTGACAGAGGAGCGGTGCCGGTGGCAGGGGGGCAGCGATGGACGCCCCCCCGGTCTCGCTCCCGGCCCTCATCCGCAGGAAGCGTGACGGCGAGCGGCTGCGGGACGAGGAGATCCAGAGCTTCGTGCGCGGCGTGACCGAGGGCTCTGCGCAGCAGGGACAGATCGGTGCGGGCACGGCAGGGCCGGGGGGGCACTGCGGGGACCTGGAATGGTCCAGGGGGCTGGTGGCGGGGGGATGCTGCTGGCATGAGTGGGGCTGGGGGCAGGTGAGGGGTGGGGGCAGCTGGGGTGTGGTATGGGACATGGCATGGGGATGTGGGGGGGGAGTAGGGTACGGGGGGACACCTGGGGACATCCCTGGGGAGGACACAGCCAGGAGACCTGGCACAGGGACACGGCCAAAGGCAGCTGGGGCACGGCAGGGCTGGGGGGACACGGGCTGGGGGGACACTGGGGGGACGTGAGAGGGATGGGGAGGGCAGGGGGGGCTCCTGGCATGGGGGCACGGCAAAAGGGAGCGGGACACAGTGGGGGGACGTGGCTGGGGGCACTGGGGGCTCCCAGATGGGGTCACTGGGGTCCCCCCCCCGCCCCCAGGTGCCATGCTGATGGCCATCCGGCTGCGGGGCATGGACGCGCAGGAGACGCTGGCTCTGACGCGCGCCATGGCGGCCTCGGGCCGGCTGCTGGCCTGGCCACAGGGCTGGCGGGGGCGGCTGGTGGACAAGCACTCCACCGGTGGCGTCGGGGACAAGGTCAGCCTGGCCCTGGCCCCTGCCCTGGCCGCGTGCGGCTGCAAGGTGAGCGGGGACGGGGACGGGGACGGGGACGGGGATGGGGATGGGGATGGGCAGCACCGCAGGGTCCCCGCCTGCGCCCACCCTCCTGCACCCACAGGTGCCCATGATCAGCGGCCGCGGGCTGGGGCACACCGGGGGCACGCTGGACAAGCTGGAGGCCATCCCCGGCTTCTGCGTCTCCCAGAGCCCTGAGCAGGTGCGGGGGGACACGGGATGGGGACGGGATGGGGACACGGAATAGGATGGGGACGGGGATGGGATGGGGACAGGGACGGGTGGCCACGCTCACCCTGCCGGTCCCACTGGCACGGGGCCGCTCCATTCCCATTTGGCTGGAGCCCAGGCTCTGTCCACGGGGGCAGCTGCCCCTAACCCCCGCCGTGATGGGTGGGTGGTGCTCTGGGGTCACCCCGGTGCTCACAGACCCCTCTGCTCCACGCACACTGCACCAGGGGTGGCCCACAAGGGGACAAGGGGAAACAGCGGCAGTGCAGGGGGGAGCGGGGAGGGGCTCAGGGCTGGGGGGGCACAGAGCAGGACATGGGACACTGATGGGATGTGGGATGTGCTGATGGGTTTTGGGATGTGCTGATGGGTTTTGGGATGCCAATAGGGTGTGGGATGCCAGTGGGATGCAGGAAGCTGACGGAATGTGGAGGGGATGCAAGATGCCAACGGGATGCGGATGGGATGTGGGATGTGGATGGATGTGGGATACCGATGGGATGCCAATGGGATGCTGAAGGGTCTTGGGATGTGGACAAGGTGTGGGATGCTGATGAGACAGACACGGGAATCAGAGGGGATATGGGATGGTGATGGGATATGGGACACTGATGGGATATGGGACGCTGATGGGATATGGGGTGCTGGTGGGACCCGGGTGGGATATGGGGCAGGGATGTGGAGGAGGATGGGGGCTGGATGCGGGATGCAGGACCCCGATGTCCCCGGCCCCGCAGATGCAGAGCATCCTGGAGCAGGTGGGCTGCTGCATCGTGGGGCAGAGCGAGGAGCTGGTGCCGGCTGACCGGGTGCTGTACAGCCTGCGGGACGTCACCGCCACCGTCGACAGCCTCCCCCTCATCACAGGTACCGGGGGGCTGTGGGATGGGACCCCCCCCATCCAAGCAGGACCCCGGGAGTGGGCGCGGGGCTGGGGCTGTGGGGCTGGAACTGCTGCGACCACGCGGCCGCCCCGTCCCCAGCCTCCATCCTGAGCAAGAAGGCGGCGGAGCAGATCTCGGCGCTGGTGCTGGACGTCAAGTTCGGGAGCGCGGCGCTGTACCCGACCCTGGAGAGCGCGCGGGAGCTGGCACAGAGCCTGGTGAGACCCCCCAGGGGACCCCCCCTGGGGACAGCGCTGGGGCCGGTGCCCCCAGCCCGGTGGGTGCCGGGGCCACGTGCAGCCCCCCCGCGACGCCCGGTGCCCCCGCGCAGGTGGCGGTGGGCGAGGAGCTGGGCATCCGCACGGCCGCCGTGCTGAGCAGCATGGACCAGCCCCTGGGGCGCTGCGTGGGCAACTCGCTGGAGGTGCTGGAGGCGCTGCAGTGCCTGGAGGGACGCGGCCCCGATGACCTGAGGGAGCTGGTGACGGTGCTGGGTCAGCACGGGGACGGGGACGGGGACGGGGACGGGGACAGGGACGGGGACGGGGACGGGGACGGGGACGGGGATGGGGACGGGGTGGGCACTGCCCAAGGGCACCCACGAGCCCCCTGCCCCAGCCCTGCACCCATGCACAGACCCCATGTCCCCCCTTCCCTGTGCCCCACACACAGCCCAGGCCCCCAGCCCCATCCTGTGTCCCACCCCCCGGTCCTGTGCCCCCACCCCGTTCCCCATGCCCTGAGCCCTCCCCCTCCTCCCCAGGTTGCTGCTCCCGGTCCCCGTCCTCCCCACACCCCCACCCATGCCCCCTGCCCCTTGTGGCCCCCCACCCACCGCCCCCAGCCCCCAGGCTCCCCCCACTCATCTCTGGGGGGCTGCTCCCGGTCCCTGCACCCTTGAGGGGGGGTAAGCACAGGGGTCCCAGCGCCGTGCCGTGTCCCACAGGAGGGCTGCTGCTGTGGCAGTGCGGGATGGCCCCGACGGCGGAGCAGGGCCAGGAGCTGCTGGCGCGGGCGCTGGACGACGGCTCGGCCCTGCGCACCTTCCAGGCCATGCTGGGGGCGCAGGGGGTGCCCCCCGACACCGCCCGCCTGCTCTGCGCGGGGACCCCCCAGCAGCGCCGCCAGGTCCTGGGGCAGGCGGGCACCCGCGAGGAGCTGCTGGCGCCCTGCGAAGGTGAGGGGGGGGCCGGGGGTCCCGGCCGGCACCCTGCGACCCCATGCACAGCCCCGTGCCCCCTGCCCGTGCCCTGATCCCCAGACCCCCAGCACCACCCCTGTGGGCACCACGGGGTGCTCAGCCCCCTGCCAAGCCCCAGATCCCTGCATCCCAGTGACCCCCCCACTGCTCAGCACCCCCACGTCCCAGTACCCCCCCCAGCTCCCCACCACCCCGGTGCCCGGTGCCCGGTGCCGTCGGTGACGCTGCTGCTGGTGCAGGCAGGGTGCAGGGGATCGAGGCGCTGCCGCTGGCCCGCGTGCTGCACGAGCTGGGGGCCGGCCGGACGCGTGCAGGGGAAGCCATCAACCCCCGCGTGGGCGCCGAGCTGCTGGTGGCCGTGGGGCAGCACCTGCGGGAAGGTAAGGGGGCCATGGGGGGGTGACAGCAGGGGTGTGGGGACCCCATCCCTGCGCCCCCATCCCCGCGCCCCATGCCTTGCATCCACGTGCCCGCAGGGGAGCCCTGGCTGCGGCTGCACCACGATGGGGGGCTGAGGGCTGAGCAGCGCCAGGCCCTGCAGGACGCGCTGCTGCTGGGCACCGGCACCGGCACCGACACCACCGGCACCACCGGCAGCACCATGTCCCGCATTGCCGAGACCGTGCTGCCCCGTGGTGCGCCCTGACCGCACACGGGGATGGTGACGGTGACGGTGATGGTAATGGTGATGATGATGATGATGATGATGGTGATGGTGATGGTGATGGTGACGGTGATGGTGATGGTGACGGTGATGATGATGGTGAGCAGATGACTTGTGGAAAACGTCCCCCAGCGTCGGTGGGACTGTGTGGTCGGTGTGTTTACCCGGCACTGGGCAGCACGGGGGTGCTCCCACCAAAGCCGTGCCCACCCGACGCGGCAACGTGCCCTGGCTACGTGCATTAAAGCTCCATAGGCATGGCGTTTCCCAACGCGCCTCTAGATACTCACAACCTGTCCCCGCTTCACATTAAATTAATCCCAGAACTCGTTTCCATCAGCTCCTCCCGGTGGTGGTCGCTGGGGGCCGTGGGGATGAAGGCCGATGCCTCCTCTTCATCACCGCCGGCTGCCCCCTGCCTGTGTGCAGGCTCAGCTGCTCCTCGGCTCCTGTCCCACCCACCGGGTCTGTCCCAGCTGGTTTTTGGGACAGACAGGCAGTGTGACACCAGGTGTGACACCGGGTGTGATACCGAGTGTGATACTGGGTGTGACACTGGGTGTGACAGGGCAATGTGATACCAGGTGTGACACCGGGTGTGACACCGGATGTGATACTGGGTGTGATACTGGGTGTGATGGCTGTGACGGGTGTTACACTGGGTGTGGCACTGGGTGTGACAGGGCAGTGTGACACCGGGTGTGATACCGGGTGTGACATGGCACATGACACCAGGTGTGACGCTGGGTGTGCCACCAGCTGTGATGGATGTGCCAGGCGTGACACCAGGTGTGACTTTGGGTGTGCAATGGTGTGCCAGGGCAGTGTGACACCGGGTGTGACACCGGGTGTGAAACCAGGTGTGATGGGTGTGACACTGGGTGTGACAGGGCAGTGTGACACCGGGTGTGATACCGGGTGTGACATGGCATGTGACACCAGGTGTGACACCGGGTGTGACACCGGGTGTGAAATTGGGTGTGATGGGAGTGGTTGGTGTGCCAGGCGTGACACCGGGTGTGACACCGGGTGTGCAACGGTGTGATGGGTGTGACACCGGGTGTGACGGGACAGTGTGACACCGGGTGTGACCCCGGCTGTGACCCCAGGTGTGACCCCAGGTGTGACCCCGGCTGTGCAACGGCGCCCCGGGCCCCCCCGCGGGCAGCGCCGCGGTCACGTGGGGCACTGCAGGGTCACGTGTGGAGCTGCAGGGTCACGTGGGTGCCCCCCCCCCCGCCGGCCGCGCTCAGCGGCGCCCCCTGGCGTTACCGCTGCCCCCCCGCGGGCACTGCGCGTGCGCGCGCGGCCGCCCCGCCCCTCTCGCGGGGAACTTCCGGTGTGCGGCAACGGGACCAGGTGGGGGGCGGAGGGGGCTGGGGGGGGGGCAAAGGGCAACGGGGGGGGGGCCGGGGGGCACCGGGGGGTCACCGGGGGGTCAGAGGGTACCGGGGGGGCACCGGGAAGGGTAGGGGGCACCGGGGGTCAAAGGGCTCCGGGGGGGTCAGGGGGCAGCGGGGGGTCAGAGGGCACCAGGGGTCAGTGCTGCGGGGGGGAGGGGCACCGGAGGGGTCAGGGGGCAGGGGGGGGGCAGGGGGCAACAGGGGTCAAAGGGCACTGGGGGTCAAAGGGCTCTGAGGAGGGCAGGGGGCATTGGGGGGTCAGGGGGCACCAGGGATCAGAGGGCACCGGGGGGGCAGGGGGCAGCGGGGGTCAAAGGACACCGGGGTGGTCAGGGGGCATTTGGGGGGGTCAGGGGGCACCTGGGGTCAAAGGGCTCTGATGGGGTCAGGGGCACTGAGGATAAAAAGGACACTGGGGAGGTCAGGGGGCATTTGGGGGTCAGGGGACACTGGGGGTCAAAGGGCACTGAGTGGGTCAGAGGGCACCAGGGATCACAGGGCACCGGGGGGGTCAGGAGGCATTTGGGGGGGTCAGGGGGCACTGGGGAGGGCAGAGGGCACTGAGAGGGTCAGGGGGCACTGGGGGTCAAAGGGTACTGAGGAGGTCACAGGGCACCGGGGAGGGGTCAGGGGGCACCGGGGTCTCAGTGCTCACCGTGCCCCCCCCGTTTTGCCCCCCAGCCCCGCCATGGCCCAGTCCCTGCTCCCCACACGCTGCCTGCGCTGCTGCTGGGCCCTGCTCCGGGCCCCCCCCGCACCCCCCAACCCCTCCTGCGGGCCGTGGAGGTCCCGGGGGTCTTCATCATCATCATCATCATCATCATCATCATCATCATCATCATCATCATCGTCACCGCCAGGAGGAGGAGGGGGCCGGGCCCCGCTGCCGCTGTGGCAGCGCCTGGCGGCGGTGGCGGTGCTGGGGGGCGCGGCGGCGGGGGCCTGGCTGCACCTGCGGGCGCGCCGGGAGCAGGAGCGGCGGCGGCGGCGGGCGCGGGAGCTGCGGGCGCTGGCGCTGGGCCAGGGCGACTTCGAGCTGGTGGACCACACCGGGCGGCCGCGGCGCAAGGCTGACTTCCTGGGGCAGTGGGTGCTGCTCTACTTCGGCTTCACGCACTGCCCCGACGTCTGCCCCGACGAGCTGGAGAAGCTGAGCCGGGCGGTGGAGCTGCTGGAGGGCGACGCGGCGCTGCCCCCCCTGCAGCCCCTCTTCGTCACCGTGGACCCCGAGCGCGACGACGTGGCGGCCGTGGCGCGCTACGTGCGCGACTTCCACCCCCGGCTGCTGGGGCTGACCGGCAGCCCCGAGCAGGTGCGGGCGGCGGGCGGCGCCTACCGCGTCTACGCCCGCGCCGGCCCCAAGGACCAGGACGGCGACTACATCGTGGACCACACGGTCGTCATCTACCTGCTGGGCCCCGACGGGCTCTTCCTCGACTACTACGGCCGCGCCAAGACCCCCGCCCAGATCGCCGACAGCGTGCGGCGCCACATGCAGACCTACGAGCCGCTCCCCGACTGAGTGCTGATGGGGAGGGGGCAACGAGCAGCCCCCCGGCGTGGACCCCATAGGAATGGGGGCTGCGGCACCGGGACTGGACCCTCCCCAACCCCACGGGGCTGTGCTGGAGCCGGGTGCTGCTGGGGACGGGCTGGGGGTGGCACAACAAGGCAATAATGCAGGCGGTACGGAGACTGGGCGTTTATTGCTGAGCAACGGGGCACTGCGGGGGGAGGCTGTACACAAGGGGGGGCTGTACAGGACCAGGGGGGGCTGTACAGGACCCGGGGGGGCTGTACAGGACCCGGGGGGGCTGTACAGGACCCGGGGGGGCTCAGTCGCAGAGCACGGAGGCGCGGTAGGTGCGGAAGCGCTCGCGGGCCTGCTCCTGCCGCAGGAGCCGCAGCCGCATGGTGTCCACCGCCTCCTCCAGGCCCGGGTCCTGCGCCACCTCCACCGTGTAGTCGTTGGCCTGCGGAGAGGGGCGGGGGTCAGGAGGGCTGCGTTGAGCCCCCCCGGACCCCTCCCCGACCCTAAGACCCCCACTCACCAGCTGCAGCGAGGCCAGCATGTAGCGGCACACCTCGAAGGCCGGCAGCCCCGCCACCAGGCTGCGGAAGGGCTGCCACTCGCCCAGGCGCCCGAAGCGTGCGGCCAGCCGGTCCCCGTAGCTGTGGATGTCGAAGGCCGCCCGTTCCTCCTGCGGGACGAGGACGGGGGGGGGGGTCAGGGCGGCCCCACGCCTCCCCCGGCCCCCCTCCAGCCCCCCCCCAACGTGCCTGCTCCTGCAGCAGCGGCCCCATCTTCTCCTCCCACTGGCGGATGTGCTGCGACAGCTCCGTCTCCTGCACGTACCGCTGCGAGTTGGCGATGAACAGCTCCTGGGGGGGCAGAGACGGGGATGGGGGGAGCACGGGGACAGGGGGAGCACAGGGACAGGAGGGACAGGGGGTTGCAGGGCGTGCAGGGTGCCCTGAGCCCATGGGTGCTGTTGGTGTGTGACACCTACCACGTTCCTCCTCACCAGCTCCTCGTAGCTCAGCGCGTCCAAGTCGCAGGGACCTGTGAAAGGGCCGGGTGGTGCTGGGGGGGGGCAGCGTGCTGCCAGCCCCCCGGTGCTGAGCGGGGAAGGGGCAGCCCCCCCTGGGCTGCTGCTGAGCGGGGGGAGCCCTCCCACAGCCCCCCGCAAGCGCTCACCCGCAGCTCCCTCGACTGCCACCTCCGGGGCGTGCAGCTGGATGTCCTCCTGCTCCAGAAAATCCTCTGCGGGCAGGGGGGGGCTGCTCAGCACCCCAACTGCCAGACCCTGCGGCTGCTCAGCCCCCCCCCCGGGGCTCCACCCGTACCTGGGCCTTCCTCGGCGTCCCCCCCGAAGTCATCCTCGTGCTCCTCTCCCAGCGCCTCCGGCTCCTCCTCGTGCTCCAGCGGCAGCACCCAGGGCGGCCTCTGGGGGGGCAGCGCTGAGCCCAGCGCCCCCCCGACCCCCCCCCAAACCCACCCCCCGAGCCCCCCGGCCCCGGCCCCGCTCACCGCCCTGCTCTGCAGCTTCCTCTGTGCCGCCAGCCGCTCCTTCAGCTGCTTCCAGTACAGCACCTCCAGGTCTGCAGGCACCGCACGGGCACGGCCTCAGCACCCCACGGCCCCGCAGCGACGGGTGGGGGTCCCCTGCAGCCCCCCCCTCCTGACACCCCCCTACTCACCCGCGAACGTCGGCCCCTTCCTCTTCGTTATCCTGCCGTCTGCGGCATCGCTGTCTGCGGGAAGCAGGAGGGGAGTCCCCGTGTCCCTGTCAGTGTCCCCTTAGCAGGTGCCTGGTGGCCCCACCAGGGCAGCACCACCCGGTGGGGCGCAGAGCTCTGCCCTGCTCGGGCTAAAATTCTGGGTTAGACCCAAAATTTGTGTGCTGCCAGGAGTTGGACTCCATCCTTGTGGGGTCCTTCCAACTCATACAATAAAAATAAAGTAAATAAAATAAACAAAAAGCCACCTGCTCCTCCCTCCTCGAAGCCCTACGAGGGCTGAGGTGCAGCCGCTGTTCCCCACATCCCACCTGGCAAATTGGGGCGCACACGGGGAGCACCAGGGAGCCCCGAGGCCTCCCGTCAGAGCTCCTGCCCTGACCCCGCGGCGGGGTGGGAGGTGGCAGAGCCGCGACACTCACAGGAGGCAGAGAACCACTTCAAGAAGTCCTGCAGCTTCCTCGGCCCCTTCCTTTTCCGCTTGCTCCCGACCACGTCGTCCAGGCCCTGCGGCACCAGGAAGGGTCTCCCTGCAGGCAGAGGGGGATGAGCCACACGCGAGCAGCGGCGAGGCAGGGGGCAGGCAGGCGTCCCGGCCCCTCCTCAGCCACCTTTCTTGAAGGGTTTGTCTTCGGAGTCCCCGAAGGGGTCCAGGCTCTGCCACGGATCCAGCATCTCCTGGGGGAGGAAGCGAGCTCTCAGCCGGGACGGGGGCGCCGGAGCCGTGCGGCTCCCCCGGCACCAGCGCGGCACAGAGCGGGGTGGGGAGGGCAGGGACACCCTGGGGCTTCCTGCAGCACCCAGGCAGTGCTGCTGCCCTCCAGGCTCATCTCCAGGCCCTCACCTTGACGTGTTCCTGCGGGTCCTGGGCAGGGGCTCGCTCCCGCAGCGCGTAGCCCTTGGCCTGGGGCGCGCCCTGGCAGACACAAAGCGTCAGGCAGCAGCGAGCCGCGGGCAGCTGGGCTCTGGGGCAGGAGCCAGGAGCTGTGGGGCCCCCCCACACCCTGCCAGCCCTACCCTCTGCGCCTCGATGTGCTCATCGGCAGCTGGAGCCATTTCCACGTTGTCCTCGGGGACCATGGGCAAGTCGTCCCCGCTGTCGTCCGGCCCCACAGCACCTACGGGGACAGCAGGATGCAGTGAGGAACTGGGACGGCCTCTCCTGGGGTCTCCCTTCTCCACCCTGCCTGAGGGGGAGCTTCCCTGGGGAGTTTTACTCCTTAAATCACAACACCCAGGCCAACTGGGGGTGCGCAGAGGTTGGGAGCACCTCTGGGAGCAGCACGGCACACCCCGGGCAGCAGCTGCCCGCACGCAGGGCGGAACGGACGGACAGACCCCACGGACAGCACCTCACCTCCGTCCTCAGAGAAGTTCAGTGCCTGCACGGGCGTCGCACCAGCGCCGAGGTGCAGGGGCTCCCTGCCGCCGCCGAGGACCGAGGACCGGGCTCCTGAGAGGTGACAGAGGCGGGGGTCACCGCGGCCCCACACGCAGAGCGGCCGTGGTGGCAGGGCAGGGGCAGCTCCCCAGGCTGGGCCCTGCCTTTGCCCAGCCCCAGGTCTCCCCCATGCCCCATTTTCAGCAGTAACCAGCCCCCGTGCTGGCAGTAACCACCCTAACCAGCCCCCGTGCTGGCAGTCTGGGTGTTTTTGACAGAGACAGGGCAGCAGAGGAGAGGCAGAGCCGCATCTCCTCCACCCCCAGGAGCAGGGCTCGCAGCCTCTCGAGGCAGAGGGCAAGCGAAGGATCCCAGCCCCGCTCCGTGCTGCCTCCTGCCCCTCACCCCGGCCCCGTACCTGCGGCTCCACCGACGCTCCCTTCGTGGTGCCAGTCCTGCAGGCCCGTGGGCAGGAGCCCCGCCAGCTCCAGCATGAAGGCGCCGGTGGCGTGAGGGGTGCAGGTGTTCATGCGGAAATCCTTGCGGCTGGCCAGCACCTCGCCTTTATGGCTGGGGACAACGGGCCTGTCAGGGGGACAGGGCCCCCCTGGGGACCCCCAGATGGGGGGAGCGGGGCTGAGACGCCCCCAAGCCAACAGCCCCCAGGAGGGATCTGCCCCCACCCGCTGTCTTCACGCTCCTCCAGCCCCACAGAGCTCTGCCTGGGTTCCCCAGCACAGCCCCGACCTCGTTGCACCCCCTGCACCAGGAGCAGCCCCCGTGCGGGCTCCTGGAGCCCTCAGGATTATTTCTCCTCCTCCTCCTCCTCCTCCTCCTTCCTGCCTCCCGGGTTTAATCAGGACAGGGCCATTCCCTCCACGATGGCACGGGGACAGCCCGGCCGTACTGCAGCACGAGCTGGGGGCCCAGCTGGACGCTGGAGGCAGTGAGGCAGGCTCTCACCTGAACAGGGGGTTGTTCCTCTTCTCAGCCTCCTCCGGGGGCACCAAAGACATCGGGGTCAGGGGAACAATGTTCACAGCCTGCGGGGACGAGAACAGGAGCGTGGCTGCCACTGCTGGGGGCCGGACGGGAGGCGCAGGCACGGGGTGGGCAGCGCTGCCCCTCGCAGCCCCAGGGGATGAGAAGGCTGCCAGCAGGCTCCCTTACGCTGGGCTGCTGGTCCTTCCTCATGTCCACGCTGCCCTGGCTGGTGTCCTTGATGTCGTCCAGGGAGAGGAACTGCAGAGAGAGGCCCGTGGTGGTGACCGGCTGGCAGCGGGGCCTGGCGTGCCGCACCACGGCGCCCCGTGGGGCCCGAGAGCTGCTGCTGCACAGCCGGGACCAAACAGAGGGAAAAGCTCTGGGTTTGGGGCCTCTGCCAGGACAGGAGCTGGCCTTTAAGGTCCCTTTAACACACGGTCTTTAAGGTCCCTTTAACAGGTGGCCTTTGGGGTCCCTTCTGACCCGAGCTGTGCCAGCAGAAGGCTCAGGCACAGGACAGGTCCCCAGGTGCAGCGCAGGGGACAAGCTCTCCCAGCAGGGCTGCGAGGCAGCAAATCCCTTCCCTGGGAGGCCACGCAGGAGTTTCGTGACCAAAAAACCTCCCAAGGAGCCCCTGCTTGGGGGCGGGAGGGGGCAGACGTGGGGCTGAAGGCAGCAGGGAGCACGGCGCAGCGTCCCCTCACCTCCTCCTCCTCCGTCCCAAAGGTTGCGTCGGCGTCCCTGCCGTCCTCCCCCACGGAGCAGGGCTGCTTCTCCCGCCTGTCAGGGAGCAGAAACGCGGTCAGGTACTGCACAGCACCGGGTAAAGGCTCGGGCAGAGCAGCAGCAGGCTTCCCCCAGCCCAGCCGTGGCGCACACAGGCACGGACAGCCACGGCATCAGCCTGTTCCCTGACAAGCTGACACCCCCGGTCCTGCCGGTGCTGGGGGGCTGCAAAGGAATCAGGACTTGAGGGAAGAGAGGACTCAGTCCATCCAGCAAATCCTATCTTGAACAAAAACGTCCCACCCAGCTCAGGAGCTCAATTTGAAAGAGGAGAACGTTTCGCTGCAAGCGTGGAGATAATTCTGGGGCATGTCCAGGGACCTCTGCAGCAGCTTCACGGAGCTGCAGCCCCAGCAGAGCCTCCCTCAGGTGCCCTGCCCCAGGCTCCCGATGAGGTTTGGGGCTGGCTGAGCCAGAGGACGGACGGCTCCCGCAGGGGCTGCCTGAGCCCAGCACCCTCTGGTGCCAGGCGCCTCACAAAAACCCTCAGGTTTTACAAAATCCACCCGAGGGCGCACAGAAACACAGAGCGGTGTCGCAAGCTGACCCCTCCTTAGTGGGAGCCAGGTTCTGAACTCAAGCCGGGTTGGCAGGAGCCGACTTGTGCAAGACAACTTGGGAACTGCGCCTGCAAGAGCAGCGCCCCGCTCCCTGCCACGGTGGGGAAACAAATCACGAGGCTCTTTGCCACACGGGTCACGTCGTGTGCCGAGGGGCGTGCTGAGGGGCGCAGGGCACGGCCCTCTCCTTACCCAACAGCCGGGTGACAAAACCCCAGCGTGGTGCTGCTGGAAATGCTCCGGGGGAAGAGCTCGGCCCCACGCCCCCGAGACAGATCCGAGTCCCTGCAGAAATCCTCGCCCCCAGAGAACATCTCCTGGGGCTGCTGCTGCAATCGGCTGCCTTGTTTTTAAAAGGAAGGATTGCCGTGAGGGAGGGGTGCTCAGGAAAAGCACAGCGTGGCGCTGAGCGGGGGCAGAGCCCCGGGGGCTCTCCCTGTAGGTGGGACAGGTCACGGCCTCGTCCCTGTGCCAGCAGGGCTCGCACGCGGCTGCGGCAGGAGCTCTGCTGCTCAGCGGGGCCGTGCCACAACACAGGGGCTGTGCAGCGAGGGGACATGTCCGTGTGTTGTGCTAAAGCCGTGGGATCTGCAGCAAGACCCCAGCCCCTACAAAGGTCACCTCCCAGCGGATGGGGCTCGTTACTTACTTCTTATTGGAAATGAAGTCGAGTGCCTGGTACACCAGAGAGTAGAGATACTCCACCTGCAACACAGGGGCCAGACTCAGAGACAGAGAAAGCAGCTCCCAGAAAAAACCCTCCGGCTGATGCCAGGATGACCACAGCCCTTCCCTTATCCCCAGACAGCCAGAGTTCAGTTTCTTGACAATCTCATTATTTTTTTCCCATTCAAGCCATTTTGAATTCAGGTTTGGGAAAAGAGGTTGGTTGTTGCTTTTTTCTCCAGGCTGCCAACCTCAACACACATAAAGGGATGGAGTTTAGGAGATCAATAACCTCCTGAATCCCTTGGCTGTTATTACATTCCAGTCTCCCAAACTCGAGGGCAGCTCCCCAAAGCAGCCCCTGTGGGAGCCTCGGCCCCAGGAGCCCCAGCTGGGGGAGCAGGACCAGGAGCAGGACGAGGCCGTGGCCGTGCCCCCCGGCGTGCTCACCTTCCTGCTGTAGATGCAGGCAGAGCCCTGGATAACCAGAGCTGCCTCTATGAAGTTCATGGTGGTTTTGCCGCCATCGAAGGAAATGGAGATTTGGTCCAGCTGCAAAACGTACAAGAGAAGGAAAATGAAGGGCTGGTTTGCGGACTGATTCAAGGGTAGCGCTGCAAAAGGAAAAAGTCAGAACTGCAGCAGTTTGCCTGACGTGACACCCTGGGGATGTAACGAGGAGAGAGGGAACCCGTTCCCCTTTTCCCTGCAGCACGAGGAGCTCCTCTGTGGCTGCACTGTAGGGAAGGCACCCCTGAGAACAGGGGGCATGCAGAAGGGACGGCCGTGAGACGACGCTGGACCTCACACCCCTGCACATCCACTCACACAGCCCAGCGACCACGGCACCGCCCTGCTCTGGGGCAGGGGCAGGAGCCCCCCGCGCCCCCCTCACCTCCTCCAGGTACTCCCCGAGCTGCGCGGCCACGTCCACCTCCCAGTTCTTGGTGAGGTCGCGGATGGGCTGCAGGAGGTGCAGGAAGCGCGACTCCACGTCCTCCATGGTGGCTCCTCGGCGGCGGGGCTCAGGCCGCCGGGGGCCGGTGGCCTCCCCCGGGGGCCGGTGGCAGCGGGTGGCTGCGGTCACGCGAAGCCAGCGGCGGCCCCGGGGCTCCGGTAGGTGAGAGCTGGGGGTGAGGAGCCCGGCGGGCACGGGGCAGAGCCCAACGGAGGCAGAAAGGAAGGCTGCGTGTTACCTCGGGATCCCCGGCGGGTGGGATGGGCACTGCGATGGGCACTGGGATGGGGGCTGAGCACTGGGATGGGCTCTGGGATGGGCACTGGGATGGGCACTGGGATGGGCACTGGGACGGGCACTGGGATGGGGGCTGAGCACTTGGATGGGCTCTGGGCCCAGAACCGGGCTGAGCACCGGGGCCAAGCACTGGGATGGGCACTGGGATGGGCACTGGGATGGGCACTGGGATGGGCACCGGGGCACAGCGTGGCCTGCACAGGGTGCGGGTGTCACCGGGGCACAGCCGGGGGGCACCGGCTGGGACTGGGGACTGGGACCGGGACACAAATTGGGGAGTGGGGCCGGGACTGGAGCAGGGACCGGGACTGGGAACCAGGGCAGGAGACTGGGAACTGGAGCAGGGATCAGGAACCTGGGGTGGGACCAGGGATGGGGACCAGGGCCGGGCACCAGGAACCAGAACCGGGACCTGGGGCAGGGGACTGGGAATGGGGGCCCAGGAATTAGGACAGGGGCAGGGGACTGGGAAACGGGGACCGGGACCGGGGACTGGGATCGGGATCGGGAACCGGGGCTGGGATCGGGAACCGAGGACAGGATTGGGGAACGGGACCGGGACCGGGATCGGGATCGGGAACCGGGGACCAGGGACAGGGTCTGCAACCTGTGACCGGGATCGGGAACCGGGACCCGGCTCCGCTCTGCAGGCCCGCACCCCGCAGCCACGCACCGCTCCGCTCCGTCCCGGTCCTGGTCCTGGTCCCGGTCCCGATCCCGATCCCGGTTCCGATCCCGATCCCGATCCCGATCCCGGTCCCGTCCCGTAGCCGCCCCCTCCCCTCTCAGCGCCGCTCTCTCCCCGCCGCCATTTGGCGCTTCCCGCCCTCCGCCGGCCCCGGTCGCGGGGCGCTGCCGTCACGGCCCCGCCGCCATCCCCGCCCCGCCGCCATCCCCGCCGCCTCCCGGTCCCGTCCCCGCCATGGCGGAGCCGCCTCGCCGCCCCCGGGAGCTGTTCCTGGCCGGGCTGGCCGCCGCCTACCTCGCCGCCTTCGTCTCGCTCTACCTGCAGCTGCCCGGTACGGCGCCCCCTCCCCATCCCCATCCCCTCCCGTTAACCCCGCGCCCCTCTGACCCCGTCCCCGTTGTGTCCCCGCTGTGTCCCCCCAGGGCTGTACGGCCACGACGGGATCCTGCCGGTGCGGCGGGCGCTGCGGCCGGGCGGGCGGGGGCTGCGGGCGCTGCTGGGGGCCGAGCCCACGCTGCTGTGGCTGAGCCCCCGCGCGGGGCTGGCGGCGGAGCGCGGCGCGGAGCTGCTCTGCCTGCTGGGCGCCGCCGCCGCACTCGGAGCCCTGCTCAGCGCCGCGCTCAGGGACTGCGTCCTGCTCGCCGCCATGCACGCCGCGTATCTGTCGCTGTACCAGGTAACGGGGGGGGGGGATTGGGATGGGATGGGATTGGGGTTGGGGTGGGATTGGGATGGGATGGGATGGGATGGGATGGGGATGAGACTGGGATTGGGATGCAGGTGGGGTGGGTATGGGGATGGGATGGGGGTGGGATGGGGGTGGGATGGGATGGGGATGGGGTTGGGGACCATGCACGTGGCATACCTGTCACTGTACCAGGTAACGGGGGGGGGGGGGGGGATTGGGATGGGATTGGGATTGAAATTGGGATTGGGATGGGGTGGGAATGGGATTGGAATTGGGATGGGGATGGGATTGAAATTGGGATTGGGATTGGGATTGGGATTGGGATTGGGATTGGGATTGGGATGGGATGGGATTGAAATTGGGATTGGGATTGGGACTGGGATGGGATGGGGGTGGGATGGGGATGGGGATGGGGACCATGCACGCGGCGTACCTGTCACTGTACCAGGTAACGGGGGGGGATTGGGGTGGGGTTGGGATTGGGATTGAAATTGGAATTGGGATGGGGATGGGGATGGGATTGGAATTGGGATGGGGATGGGATTGAAATTGGGATTGGGATTGGGATTGGGATTGGGATGGGATGGGATGGAGATGGGGATGGGGATGGGAACAGGACTGGCACCGAGACTGGCACTGGGACCTGTCCCAGAATCCCGAAGCTGGGCACTGCGCGGCTGCGGCTCAGGGTTTTTTTTGGGGGCGCCTTGGGGGGGAGGAGAGTGTGATTGTCTGTGTGTGAGCTGGGTCAGTGTGTAATTGTGTGTGTGAGAGCTGGGTGTGCATGGCTGAGCTGGGGGGCTGTGAGCTGGGTGCATGTGTGCTGTGTGTGCGAGTGTGAGCGGTGCCTGTGAGCTGGCTGTGATTGTGTGTGTGTGTGTCAGCTGGGTGCATGGCTGTGATTGTGAGTGTGTGTGTGTGTGTGTGTGAGCTGTGTGTGAGCTGTGTGCATGTGTTTGTGTGTGCGTGTGAGCTGTGTGTGTGCCAGCTGTGCGTGCCCCTGTCTGTGTGCGTGTGTCAGCTCAGCTGCGGCAGGGCTCTCGGTTCCTCTTCCCTCCCAATTCGGGGAAACCCAGCTGGGAGCAGCTCACCAGGACCCCCCCCCGGCAGGGCGCCTGCTGCCGGAGCTGGGGAGGCCACGTGGCACTGCTCCAACCCCAAAACATGTGGCTGCCCTTGTCCCGGGGAGTCCCTGTCCCCTGGGTGCCCCTGTCCCCGGGTGCCCCTGTCCCCTGGGTGCCCCTGTCCCCGGGTGCCCCTGTCCGTGCCGTGTCCCAGGGGGGCAGTACAGGAGCCTGTTTTGGTTCCTGCCCCAGGAGAGGCAGCAGCAGGAGCCGTGCAGGCTCCCGGAGCAGCCTCCACCCAGCCCTGCGTGCCAGGCCCTCGTCCTTCCCTTTTAAGGTGATCTGCAGAAAAATCCTCGCCCTCCTCCTCCTCCTCCTCCTCTTCCTCCTCCTCCTCCCCTCTGCCCTGCCTGCAAGCGGGACTCAGCCAGGGGCTGTGCCAGGAGGGGCAGCCCCATGCAGCAGGGCTCAGCCCCGTGCCGTCCCCATCCCCATCCCCGTCCCCGTCCCCGTCCCGCTGAGGCTGCCCCGTTGCTCCCGCCGGCCACGTGGCCGTGCCTGGAGCTGCTCCTGGGCTGCGGTTCCTGGCACCGTGTCCTGTCCTCCTCCGTCCTCCCTCCTCCACCTCACACCCCGGGGCTGCCTCCGTGGCATGGCAGCACCGCGGCGTGCCGAGGCAATGCCACGCGCCTCGGGTCTGGCAGGGCTCGGGGGGGGCTCCACGCGGGCAGGGAGCGGGGCAGGGCCCCGGGGGGCAACACCCCGCAGCGCAGAGCCCCCCGCCCCGCTCACCGCTCGCTCTCCCCGCAGGTAGGCCAGGTCTTCCTCTACTTCCAGTGGTAAGTCAGCCGCCCGCACGCCCACCCTGCGGACCCCGCAGGGCCCTCCCGGGGGGCTCCGCGCCTCCCGTCCCCTCCGTCCCCGCTCGGCACCTCGGGGACGCGGCCCCGGGGTGTCAGTGTGGGACTGTGGCTGTGCCCTTAGGGACAGCCTCCTGCTGGAAGCGGGCTTCCTGGGGGTGCTGGTGGCCCCCCTGCGCCTCTTCAGGTGGCGCTCGGCGGCGTGGCGCGCCCACGACGGGGTCACCTTCTGGCTGGTGCGCTGGCTGCTCTTCCGCCTCATGTTCGCCTCCGGCGTGGTGAAGCTGACCAGCCGCTGCCCCACCTGGTGGGGGCTCACAGGTGAGGGGGGGGCAGGCACAGCCCCCAGCCCCGGGTTATGCCCCTCGGGCAGCCGTGGGGCTCTGGGCAGCTCCGTGCAAACGCACCGCGCTCAGCGCCCCCGGCACGGCGCTGCCCGCCCCGAGCTGCTCCCCTGCCCCCGGGCACGCCGCTGACCCCCTGCTGCCCCCCCCCCAGCTCTCACCTACCACTACGAGACGCAGTGCATCCCCACGCCGGCCGCCTGGTTCGCCCACCAGCTGCCCGTGTGGTTCCAGAAGCTCAGCGTGGTGGCCACCTACGTCATCGAGATCGCCGTCCCGCTGCTCTTCTTCGCCCCCATCCGCCGCCTCCGGCTCTTCGCCTTCTACTGCCAGGTGCGGGGGGCGTTGGGGTGGTGGCAGGGGGCTTGCCCGCAGGCTGCTCGGTGCCGTGACGCCCCCAGCCCTGCCTCTGCCCCCGCCCAGGTCCTGCTGCAGGTCCTCATCATCCTCACGGGCAACTACAACTTCTTCAACGCGCTCACCATCGTGCTGGCCTTCTCCCTGCTGGATGAGGAGCACGTGGCGTACTGGCTGGGGCGCAGCAAGAAGAAGCACGCCAGCTGTGAGTCGGGGGTGGGGGTGGGATGGGGGGGGGACAGCTCTGAGTGGCCCCGGGGGGTGTCGTTGTGGCTGCCCCGGGTTGGTGCTGAGCGAGCAGCCGCCCCCGGGGCACTCAGGTTCCCCTGGGGTGCGGGGCCGTGCTCTGGGCGCTGCCCCTGCCCCCCTGTGCGTGGGCTCCTGGGGCTGGGCTCGTGGTTTGCTGCGTGCCGTGGGTCAGGGCCCGGCGCTGAGCTGCCCCCCGCCCTCAGCCTGGCCCCCCAGCCTCCTCGCCTTCCTCTCCACGCTGCTGGAGCTGGCTGCCTACGCCCTGCTGCTCTACTGGAGCGTCCAGCACTTCGGCCTGGAGATCGACTGGGAGAAGAAGGTGCTGGAATCCAAAGTGGGTACGTCCCGGCCCCACCGGGTGGCCGTCCCTGTCCCCATCCTCATGGCCTGGCTGCTCCCACGGGTGCCGCCGCCGGCCCTGACCCCGCGCTGTCCCCCTGCCCCAGCCTTCACCTACCACGAGTTCACCCAGTGGCTGCGGACGGTGACGCTGCCGCTGGTCGGGGTGGGCTTCCTCTCGCTGTCCTGGGAGATCCTCTCCGCCCTGTACCGGTGAGTGCCGCGGGGCTCCTGCTGCGCCACGTGCCGGGGGCCCTGTGCCCTGGGGTGCAATTCCCAGCCGGGCTGCGGAGGGGCTCACCGGGATCCCCGTCCCCACGCCATGCACACGCAGCCTGGGGGGGCCGTGCAGGTCTGAGCCCCCCCATCTCACCCCCTACAGGTGCATCAGTGTCCGTGGCTGCTTCTGGAAGCTGTGGGCTCTGCTGCAGTGGGCTGTCTTCGCCACGGCCGCCGTGGGGGTGTTTGCGGTCAGCTTGGTGAGCTCGGGGGGCACGGGGGTGGTCCCCGCTCCTTCAGCTGGGGCTGGGGGCTGCGGGTGGGCAGCAGTGGGGCAGGGGGGCTCTGCCCGTGCCTCCTGCAGCCCCCCCCCATCGCGCTGCCCAGGTGCCCTTCACCTACATCGACTACGAGTCCAACGGCAAGCTGTGGCCCGGCATCCACCACATGTTCAACGCCGTGGAGCGCTTCCAGGTGGTGAACTCCTACGGGCTCTTCCGCAGGATGACGGGCGTCGGGGGGCGGCCCGAGGTGGTGCTGGAGGGCAGCTACGACAAGCAGACCTGGACGGTGAGCCCCCAGGGCTGGGATAGGGCTGAGGAGCCAGCCCCGGGCATCCCCACCCCACTGCTTTGGCACTGCTGGGGCACCCGGCCGTCCCCGTGGGCTGGGGGGGGCTTCGTTCATCCCACAGCCCCTGGAGGTGACGGGGGGGGAGCGTAGGGGAGCTGTGGGCTGGACTTGAGCCCCTCGCCCTGCCCGCAGGAGATCGAGTTCATGTACAAGCCGGGCAATGTCAGCGTGGCCCCGCCGCTGGTGGCCCCACACCAGCCCCGTCTGGACTGGCAGATGTGGTTCGCGGCCCTGGGGCACCACAGCAGCAGCCCCTGGTTCGCCAGCTTCGTGTACCGCCTGCTGCAGGGCAAGAAGGACGGTGAGCAGGGCTGGGGGGGTCAGGGGGGGCTGGGGCTGGGGTTTGGGCGGCCCCCGTAACGCTGCGCCCCCGCAGTGATCCGCCTGGTGCAGCTGGATGAGGCCAAGTACCCGTTCAGCGCGCAGCCGCCCACCTACATCCGCGCCCAGCTCTACAAGTACTGGTTCACCGGCAGCGCCGAGACCGGGTGAGCTGGGTGGGGGCACCCCCCACTGCCCCCCCTGCCCCCCACCGTGGGGGTGACCCCACACCGACGTGCGGGCGCCGTGTCCTTGGGCAGCCACGGGGGCAAGCCCTGGGGGTGGGGGGCTCACCGGGACCCCGAGCGCGGCTCCAAGGGGCCGTGGGGCTGCAGGGGGGGGGTCCCGTCCCCCCCGGGTACTCATCCCCTGCCCCACAGGGAGGGGGCCACGCGGTGGTGGCGGCGGCAGCACGTCCAGGAGTTCTTCCCCACCGTGTCTCTGGGCGACCCCACGCTGGAGAACCTCCTCGCGCAGCACGGGCTGAAGGTCAGACCCGCACCCCGCTGAGCCCCGTTTGTGCCCCCCCTGCGTGGCCGTGGGGTGCCGCTCACCCTCTCCCCGTGCCCCCCCCCAGGACAAGGCGCCCCCCAAGCGCCCGGCGACCACCTTCCTGCCCTGGCTGCTGGAGTCCATCCGGCGCCTCAGCCTCCCGTTGTCGGCCCCGGCCGTGCTGTGGTCCCTGTACCTCGGCGCCGCCAGCGCCGCCCTGCTGCGCGCCCTCGGCCGCCGGCACCGGGGGGGGGCACCCCCGGCCCGCCACAAAGGGCCCAAGCGGGGGGACCCGGTGGACCGAGGGGGCGGCGAGAAGAACGGGCAGGTGAGGAGGAAGGAGGAGAGGGAGGAGAAGGGCGAGGGCCGAGCCCGGGGGGCGGCCGACGGCGAGGGTCCCCGCGGCACCAAGAAGAAGAAGTAGCAGCAGCGCCGGGCGCCACCAGGACCCGTCTTCCAGGCACCAAATGATGCCGCTGGCTCCGGGCCCCCCCCTCTGCGCCCCCCGGCCGCCTGACGCTGCCTCTGTCCCCGTGGGGGGGTCCTGGTGGGGCACAGCCCCCCCCCCCCGCCATCACGGCCCCCGCCCCGGGGTGAGCGCGCCGCTCTCCCTGCCAGTGCCTTCACGGAGCGGTGCGGGTGGGGGCGGCCTCCCCGTGCCCCCCAGCGGGGGCTGCCCCTCTGCCCCCCACCCCCGGCCGTCCCGTGGGGCAGGGGCGGTGCTGGGGGGGCAGCTGCATCGCGGCCTCGTGTGCCCACAGGGGGCCCCATGCCTCGTGTGCCCCCGCTGCCCCGTGCCGGGGGGGGGTCTGACCGCACCGCGCTTCCCCTCGCACAGGGGTTTGCTATGATTTTCTAAATAAAGCCTTTGACATTCCAGCCCCAGTCCTCTCCTTCACCCCAGAAAGGTTTGGGGGGGAAATGGGGGCTGTGCTGACCCCACTCAGTCCCTCTGCGCCCCCCTCCCACCCCATCCAGGGGGCTCTCCCAGCCCCGTGCCCTGGCTGCGTCCAGCTCCGCGCTGCGTGCCAAGCAGGTTTATTGGTGTTCTGGGGCCCTGGGGCAGGGCGTGGGGCAAGCAGGGGGGGCGAGAGCAGTGCTGTGTGCCGGGGGGGGGCCGGGGCTGCTCCGGGGGGGGGGTCCCAGCTCACCAGCAGAGCTGCCCCGGGCAGTACTTGTCGATGAGGGACTGGTAGTACCCCCGCAGCTCCTGCACCGCGGGCAGCTCCTCCTGCTTGGTGTAGAGGTCGAACTTGCTGTGGGAGTGAGCAGGGGGTCAGAGCCGGACGGGGAGGGGGGGGGCACAACGTCCCAGCCCCCCCCCCCCAGCTCCTCGACCACGCACTTGAGCTCCTTGACCCAGGGCAGCATGCGCAGGTCCTCCTCGCTGCAGAGGTGCCCGTAGTCCCCGTGCGCGTGCCAGGGGTAGAAGGAGTGGAAGCGCACCATGTAGAAGGCCTGGGGGGGGGGATTAAGGGGGAGGGGGGACAGGGCCGTGGCATGGGGGGGGGGCTGTGGGTGCCCGGCCCCCCGCCCTGAGCCCCCAGCCCTCACCTCCTTGGGCAGGGCGAAGTTGTTGAACTTCATCACTCTGTACATGTACTCTGCGGAGACAGCGGGCGGCTGGGGGGGGCGGGCAGCCACTGCCCAGACACTGGGGGCGATGGGGGCAGAGCCCCTGCGCCCCCCCACCCCAAAAGGGGTCCCCCTGCTGCAGCTCACCGTCGTGTCCCCAGGACATGAGCACGTTCTCCAGGCCGCAGTGGGGCTGGTACATCCCGCACTCCGTGCTGGGGGGGGCAGGGGCCTGGGCTCGGGGCTGCGCCGTGGGGCTGAGCCCCCCCCCGAGCCCCCCACACACACACAGAGGGGCAGGGGCCGCGCTCACCTGTAGCGGGGGTCCCTGCTGTCGGGGTTCTGGTGGAAGGTGGAGTCGCTGAAGACCACCGAGCTCTGCACCTTGCAGCCCACGGGGAAGGTGTCCCCCACCACGGCCCACTGCGGGGCGGCCACAAGTGTCCCGGGGGGGCCCGTGGCGGTGCCAGGCGCTGCCCCCCCCTCCCCAAAACCCCGCTCACCTGGGGCTCCCCGAACAGCGCCAGGACCTTGCCCAGGTCGTGCAGCAGCCCCACGAGGTGGAACCAGTCTGGGGGCGAGCGGGACCATCGGTCACCCCCCTCTGGTAGCACCCCCAGGGCTTGGGCCCCCCTGTCCCGGCCCTACCTTTGTCGGGGTGGGCGCGACGGATGCCCTCGGCGGTCTGGTAGGCGTGGAAGGAGTTGGGGAAGTCGACGTCGGGGTCGGACTCGTCCACCAGCTGGTCCAGCAGCTCCAGCGCCTCCATCACGCTCATCCTGCGCAGGGAGCAGCCCCCGTACTCGGCGCTCTGGGGGCGCACCGGGGCGGTGAGCACCGGCCTGGGGACCCCCGGGACCCCTCCCCAGGACCCCCAGGACCACGGTGCCAGCGGGGTTGGATGCCCGGAGGAGAGGCACGCACCTTCCTGCGGACGAAGTCGACGGTCTGGTGGGTGTGCATCAGCAGGTAGGTGCTGTAGACGCGGTCCAGCAGCTTCCCCTCCTGCGGCGCAGCGTCAGGCTCGGGGGGCTCGGCCCCGTGGGGTGGGCTGGGGGGGGGGCTGCCCCGTCCCGCTGCCCCCCGAGGGCGGCAGGGCCAGCCCCGCGGTGCCGGCGGCTCACCGTGTAGTTGCGGTACTCGGACTTGGCCTTGCCGGGCTGCGGCTCCTCGGAGGGGTCGGCGTCCTGAGGACACGGGGGCAGGGTCAGCGGGGCCGATCCCACACCCAGCCCACGGCCGTGGGGACAGAGACAAAAAGTCAGGGACAAAAGGTTCCCTGCAGGGTGCGGGGACCACGAGAGCTCCGAAGGGAAGCCCTGGGGGCAGTGGCAGCACTGCACGGTGAAGTGTAGTGTTGGGGGGCACTGCGCTGCACTGCATGAGGATGCACAGTGTGGTGCTGTGCTGCATGGCACTGTGTTGCATGGCACTGCACAGCACTGCACTGCACTGCGAAGTGCAGTGGTGGGGGCACTGCACTGCACTGCACGAGGCTGCACAGAGCGGTGCTGTGCCAAGTGGTGCTGTGCTGCATGCTGCAGTGCTGTGCTGCTCGGTGCTGCATGGCACTGCAGGGTGCTGCGTGGTGCTGTGCTGCGTGGCACTGATCTGTGCTGTGCTCCGTGGCACTGCACTGTGCTGCACAGCACTGCACTGCACAGCACTGCACAACACTGCTGCACAGCACTGCACTGCACCGCACTGCATAGCACAGCACTGTGCAGCATTACACTGCACAGCACTGCAAGGCACTGCACAGTGTTGCACTGCACAGCACAGCACAGCGCAGCATTGCACAGCACAGCACTGTGCAGCATTGCTCTGCACTGCACAGCACTGCACGGCCCTGCACTGCACAGCACTGCACTGTGCAGCATTACCCTGCACAGCACTGCAAGGCACAGCACTGCACAGCATTGCACCACACTGCACAGCACTGCCAGGCACTGCGCAGCACCACACAGCACTGCCCCACTGCTCCTTTGCCCCATCCCCATCCCACGGCCGCCCCACACAGGGGGTTGCAGCCCCCAGGAGGGGGGTCCCAGGCCGTGTCCCCACTGGGCACGAAGTCCGTGCCACCCGGCCAGCCCGGTGCACTGGGCCGTGTCTCCTGTGTCCCCAGGGAGCAAAGAGGGGCACAAGAGGGGCACCGGCCCTGTTCTGAGGGGGGGGGAGCCCAGAAGCACTGCCCCGAGTCCCCATAGAGCAGTGTGTGGGGTCAGTGTGCCATGGGGTGGGACCGTGTGGGATCAGACCCCCCCGGGGCTGCGATCCCCCTGGGGCTGGGATCCTCCTGAGGGTGGGATCCACAGGGGTTTGGGTCCACTCGGGGGCTGGGACTCCTGTGGAGGTGCGAACCCCACGAGGATGGGACCCCCCCCCCGGGGAATGGGTCCCTGTGAGGATCAGATCCACGTGGGGCTGGGGGGACATTGGAGGGTCCTGGGGGGTCTCCTTCCCCCCCTCCGCCCCCCCTCAGCCACCCCACTGCCAAGCTCTGCCGGGCCCCACATCACGCCGAGCTGTGGGGGGGTTCCCTGAGCGCCAGACCCCATGGGTGGGGGGCAACATCCACGGGGCTGTGCCCCACGGCACAGGGGGGTCGTGGGGAGGGGGCTGCAGGGGTGCTCCTGCCCCCGACGCACGGCAGAGGGGGAGCGGGGCTGGCTCCGAGGGGGGGTACTCACCGCCCGGGGGGGCCTCATGCTGGCCGTGGCGAGGGGCAGAGGGCGCACGGGGCGGCCGCCGGGACCCCCGGCTTTATCCCCGGGCGCGGGGGCAATCGGTCACCAGTTAACCGGCCCCCGGTTAATGTTTGAGCCCGCGCCGCCGCCGCTGCTCCCCAGGGCAGGGGGGTGCTGGGGGGGGTCCTGGCCCAGCCCCCGGGCTGGGGTGACCCAGGCTGCACCCCCCTGAGTGGGGGAGCCCCCAGACCCGGCCGGGGACCCCCAGCTGCCGGCAGCCCCATGGGCAGCGGGGTTGTGGCTGCGCTGCTCCGGGCATGGGGCACGGGGGTGCCATGGGGGGCACACGGCTGGGGGGGCACTGGGGTGGGGGCTGCAGCCGTGGGAAACATGGGGGAGTCCCGGTGACACCGGCTGCAGAGACCCTAATGCTGGGGAAGGGTCTCCGTGGGACAGCCCCGGCCCTACTGCTGCCCCCCCCCCAGTGGGGATGGGAGAAGGGGGCTCTGGGGGAGGGGAGGAGGAAATGGGGGGGTCCCACAGGGGCTGGGGCACCCAGCGCATCCCCTGGGAGTGGGATGGGGCCGTGGGGCAGCGTCTGAGGGGGGGGGCGTGGGGACGGACCCCACATCCCATGGGGCTGGGGGGGCAGGAAGGGGGCAGGTGAGGGGGGCTGGGGGGGCAGGAGGGGGGCGGTGGGACAGACGGACAGGGAGAGGGGGGGGCAGGCAGACAGACGGCTGGGATTGGGGGGGGGGAGCCTGGTGCTGCCCGGGGCACTGCGCCCAAGCAGCCACTCGTGCAGGGCTCCGTCACGACCCAACCCGACCCGTCGTGACACGTCGCAACACATCATGACACGACAGCGTTCGCTCGCTCCCCCCCGTTGGGAAGTCTCACGCTTTATTCTGCCCAAACCCCATTTTTGGAATTTTTGGGTTTTGGAATACGCAGGGGGGGCGAGTGCCCGGCGTGCCCCCGAGTGCCGGGGCCGCGACGCCTCCTGTCTGCAGTGGGGCTGGGGGGCACTGAGAGGCACTGGGGGGTACTGGGAGGCACTGGGGGGCACTGGGGGGCACTGGGGCTGGGCAGGGGTCGTCCCGGTCCCCGCGGGTCCTGGGGCAGCGACGCGGCGGCTGCAGCCTCTTGGCTCAGCTGGCCACAGGCCCAGCGCTGGCACGCACAGCTTGGCCAAAATCGTGGAGTCTGACCCCAGATTTTCCGGGCTAAGCTCCCAGCCGGGGTCTGAGGTCTCGTTCCCACCCAGCCCCGTGGTTTGGGGCGGCGAGGGGCCGGGAGCAGCACCCATGGGTGCCCCCCACCCCCTGGTGCTCAGGGGGGGCACTGGGTGCTCCTGGGGACGGAGGGGGCTGTGGGCACAGAGGAGGGCACTGCTGGCACGGGGGGGGGGGGGGCTGCACCCAGGGGGTCGGGGGGGGCTCATATGAGGGATGGGGCTGATGGGGGTGGCGTTGGGTGAGGGTGCCCGTGGCGGTGGGGACTGGGCTGGCAGGAGGAAGGGGTGCAGTCACACCGTGCCCCGAACCCTCTCCACGGAGGGCTGGATCCGTCCCATGTCCCCCCCCCCAGCTGGGCCCCATTGCCAGCAGGTTGGGGTCCCTCTGCTCCCGGGATTTGGCCAGGGGTGGCCCTGGGCCCCCAGCACCTTGCTCACGGGGAGGACAAGAGCCGGGGGGGGGCAGGCACGACCCCAGACAGGGGTGCAAATCCCCATCAGAGCGTGGGGTGCCTGGAAAACTTGGGGTCCCCTCGTGTCTGTGCCTCCCCCCACCCCAAATCCTGGTCCCCAGAGACCACGGGGCCCTTCCCAGCCGTGCTCCGGGGGCACGGGGCCTGTCCCCAGCGCCTCAGCATCACCCTGGGGTGGCACCAGGACCGGGGGGGGGGGGCAGGAGCTGGGAGGGGAATGGGGACAGGGCAGGGCAGGAATGGGGTCAGGGACAGGAATGGGGTCAGGGACAGGAATGGGGTCAGGGCAGGGACAGGAGAACTTCTCACCGTGCCCTGGAGCCCACCAGCAGCTGGTCCCAGCCTCATCTCGGGGGTCTCAGGGGGGGACAAGGAGGACAGGGCCTCAGGGGAAGGGGGCAGCCTCCTCCCCGGGGAGGACGGGACCCCACAGACACCCTCTCCTCAGCCTTGGGAAGGGACCTGGGGCACTGAGCCCAACCTGGGACCCCCGCCAGGAGAAGGGTGCTGGGGGCAGCCGGGCTGGGGAGGAACCCCCCCCTCTCTGCTCCTGTGGCCCCTGCGTGTCCCCATCCCCAGCCCCTCCCTGCCCTGGGGACAGCAGGGACCCCCTGCCCGTGTCCCCCCCGGCAGCACCCACAAAGCCCCAGGTTTGGGCACAGCAGAGGGCAGGCGAGGGCCAGGATGTGCCGGGGGGGACCCCGCGTCGCCGCGCATCCCGGGGGGGGTGCAGGCGGTGCCATGGGGCCGCTGAGCTGCTGAGTCAGGCGGCAGCGGGGCCGGGGGCTCAGCCCCGAGCTCTTGCACAAGGGCCAGCGCCGGTGCCCCTTGGACCTGCGGTCAACAGCCCCGGTGGCCGGGCCACGGGCCAGCAGCTCTGCGGTGACACGGCGCTCGTCCCGCCGGGACCCTCCGCGGGGACAAAACCCCGTCCCCACGGGGCCACCGCCGCCCTGCGGCCCCATCCCGGGCTGGCGCTGGGCTCAGCCCCGCGCGGGGACCCCGGGCACCCCGCAGAAAGGCGCAGACGAGCCCAGCAGCCTCTGGAAGTGCTTTAGTGGGAGCCCCTAGGGGGGCTCCAGGCAGTCTGGCGGGGGGCGGCCGCCCTCAGCCGTAGCTGTGGGGGCTGTTGGGGTTCATGGGGGACGAGTCCTGGCGGCCCGACTGCCCCATCAGCTGCCACAGGCGGTGGCTGAGGTTCTGCACCTGGCAGGTGCCCAGCACGCAGCCCACCCGCAGCAGCTGCGCGTGGTGCAGGCGGCCCCCGGCGTGCCGACGGCCCCGGTGCGCAACGGGGTGCCGGGGGGCCAGGGGCGCACCGCGGCGGTGGCCGTGCCGGGGGGCTGGCCGGGGTCCGTGCCGCGGGGTGAGCCTCGGGCCGTGCCGGGGGGCGAGCTGTCTGCGCCGGGAGCCACCTGCAAGCTGCGGTGGGGCTGGGGGCTGCAGTCCTGGGGGGTCCCCGTGGAGTGGGATCAGGGCCGGGCGCTGCCGGGGCGCCTGCAGCAAGGCCGGGGAGGGTCTCCGGTCCGGGGGCTCCCTGCAAGAGAGCAGCGTGGGGTGAGCAGGAGGGTGGGCGGCACAGCCCCGGGCTGGGGGGGGCCGCAGAGGGGCGCGGACCCCCGGGAGATGCGGCCCCTTTGGGGCACCCCCAGCCCCGCAGCGTGCCCTGGGTGGCCGCGTCCTGCAGAGGGCGTGCGGGGCCAGCGCTGGGCGAGCTCGCCCCCGGGGAGGGGGTGCTCGCCACGGGGAGCCGGCTCTGCAGGCAGCAGCTGCCCCCCCACACCAAGCCCCCTCCCCAGGGGGACCCCAGCCCCGGGCTCTCCCCCACCCCCCGCCCTGTGCCCCCCGGGATGGGGCAGGTCCAAAGCTCCGCGGTGCCGGCAGCCCCCAGCCCAGCCGCCCGGTGCCCCCCACCCACGGTGCAGCTGGACCCCAGCCCCGTGCCCACGCCAAGCCCCAGGGAGCTGCGTGGGGCTGGGAGCAGCCCCACCCGTACCCACCCGTACCCACCCGTACCCACGCTGCGCCATGAGGGCCGGCGGGGAGCTGCTGCCAGCGGCACGGCTGCGCCCGCAGGCTCCCAGCCTCCAAACCAGCAGCACTGGGATGTGTGCCCGGCCCCTCCCGGCCCCCCTCATCCCATCCCACAGGGCTCCCCGGGGACACGGGAACCCACGTCCCACCACGGCCGCCCCGTGCCGCTGCCACTGCGTTATGTGAGCGTGTCCAGGAGCCCCGCCACCAGCCCCCACCCACCCCACAAGCGCTGACACCTCTGGGGCCGTGCTCTGCCCCACGGTTGTGCAAGGTCCCTGTGCTGGGGGGCTGCTGAGCCTGCTGCCCACCTCCCCTGCAGCCCCCACACCCCAGGGGCGCTGCCTGCCCCAGGTACCCCGGACACCCCGGCCCCTCTCCGCCTGCTCCTTGTGGCCGTGGCACAGCAGCCCCGGCCCGGGGCCTGGCTCCGGGCACGGCACAGCCACGGGGCACCGAGGGGCTTCGTGTGGCAGCTGAGCCCTTGCCCCCCAGCCCCCGGTGCTCACACATCTGCTGCCCCAACCCCATTGGCACCAGGCCCTGCCCCACACCAGCCCCCTGCCCCGCAGGAACATGTGGCAGGGTGTGGGGGCAGTGTGTGGGGGATCATGCACCACATGGCTGGGGGCACCCAAGAACTGTGTCGGGGAGCCCCCCACACACACCAGCGCTGCCGGCACACGGCAGCACCAGCACAGCCCTGCAGCCCAGCCTGAGCCCCCTGCACCTTCCTGCACCACCAGCACGATGCCACGCACACGAGGGCACAGCCATGGTGCAACCCCACGCGCAGACACACACAGCCATGGGGCAACGCGCATGGTGCAACCCCACGCACGCGCAGCTGTCCCCGCAGACGCGGCCCCCCCTCACCCCTGTGAACACGCACACGCGTGCCGTGACCCCTGCACACACACAGGTCCACCCCCGTGCCGGTGTGCATGCCGACACGCACGCACGCCCCAAGCCCAGCACGCAGCGGTGCACGCATGTCCCGGCACGCACACGCGTCCGTGCGCTCCAACACCCGCACCCACGTCCCGCAGTGCGCACGGACGGGCGGTGACCCCGTGCACACGCAGTGCCCCCTCCCCTGCTGGCACGCAGACCCCCACACCCCCTGTACCCCCCCTGCACACACGGGCACGCTGCTCCCAGCAGGCACACGCAGCCCTGCACCGCCCTGAGCCCACCAAGCCCCCCGCCGGGGCTGGATGTGGCCGCACGGTGCTGCTGGCCCTGCACCGTGGGGCTGGGGGCTCGTCCCAGCACAGCTCGTCGGGGTCGAGGCTGGACGCTGCTTGGCCACGAGCCCCGGGGAGCAGGGACGGAGGCCAAATTCCTGCAGCCCGGCAGGGACAGGAAGCACCGGCGGGGCAAGGCCTTGCGCTCGCCTGCCCCTTCCTCGGACGTGTTTACAGGAGGCAGCTGCTGCCCGGAAACCGGCGGCGGGGCTTTCCCTGGCAGCGCTCACCCAGGCAGCCCCGCCGAGCCCCCAGCCCAAAAAGCCCCGTGCTGGGTTCCCGCAGGACAGCTGGGGAGTTCCCCGCCCGGCCCTGGCTTTGCCCCGGCGCATCCGGCAGCGCGTGGGATCGCCGCAGCTCTGCTCCCTGCCTGGTCCCTGGGGCTTTGCGAGGCTCATGGGCTCCCACTGCCCCCCCACAGCCCCTGCCCTGCCGGGCTGCAGCCTCCCCGCAGCTCCCCTGGGCCCTTTCCATGCAGCTTCCAGCCCCGAGGTGAGCCCCCCTCCCTCCTTCTGCCTCTCACTGCTGCCCACCCCAGCTCCCGTAGCACCAGCGCCGAGCCAGCACCCACGCAGGGGCAGCCCCAGGCACCCACCCGCAGCACCCCCAGCCCCAGGGACAGCAGCCCCAGCAGCAGCCGCGCTGTGCCACCCCACGGCCACGGCCCCAGAGCCGCACGGAGCCCGGCGCAGGCTTCCCACGGCGCAGGGCACAGCCCCAACCAGCTCCTCAAGCAGCAACATGCAGGCGCGCAGCCCGCGCGTGCACGCACGCACGGCGCCGGCAGGAGCTTTAATCCCCTTCCCAGCTTCCTCCTCCCGCAGAAAGTTCTGACAAGGGATCCTGGCGCCGCGCAGCCCCTGCCCGTCCTCGCCCCCGCGGGCCCTGTCCACGCGCACCCCGGCCCCTGGCACAGGCACCAGCCGGCACAGCACGCACGGACACCTCGTCCTGCCCCTGCTCACACTTGGGCACAGGGACTCTGCCCAGCCCTTGCACATGCTCACACTCTGCCCGGGCTTCGGGCATGCACACACACACACAGATGCACACACAGACACAGATGTACTCACACACACACCCTGGTACCACTCTGGCCCCTGTGCCCTCCCACCCCCCGTCCCCATGCGCATCGATGTGCCCCGTGCGTTAACCCCAGCCCCGTCCCAGCCCCGTTCACCCCTTCACACCAGGGCAGGCTGCTGGGCTCCCGCAGCACTTCAGGAACATCACCAAGGGAGCGCGTGGACCCGGGGCAGCCCCCAGCCTGCCCCCTCCACACACCCCCAGGAGCCGTCCCTGCACCCAGAGGACCCTGCACCCAACCTGCTGCCAGCACAAGGGCGCTTTGGCATGGGGCTGGGTGTCCCCTCCCTGTCTGGGGCCACGTCCTGCAGCGGGGACGTGCTGGTGGCAGGAGGCACAGCGGTGCCCCCCGTGCTGGACCCCAGGGGAAACCAGGGAGAGCGTCCGGGGCTGGAGCAGCCCCATGGGGAAGTGCTGGGTGGCCGGACAGGTGGACACACGGTGCCTGGCGGGACAGACGGCTGTGGGGACGTGGCCCCTGCTGGCACCAGACCAAGCAGCAGCCAGGAGCAGAGCCCAGCGGTGCGGGGCAGGCGCACGGGGCCAGGTCCGGTGCCAGACAGGTCCCGGGCGGGGGCTTAGGGCAGCGGGGCTCAGTCCTGGGCTGGGTCCTGAGCAGGGGGTCGGGCTCGCGTCCCCCCCGAGGGACCGGGTGGGGGTGCGGGGTGCTGGGTGCTGGCTCACCTGTGCTTGGGCGAGCGCCCCGCGGGCAGGGGCCGGCAGCCGGGCAGCTGCAGCAGACACAGCACCAAGCTGATGCAACCCAGCGCAAGCGGCGCCGGGGCTCTCATGGCGGGGCTGGGCCGGGGCAGCGGATCCGGGGCTGCAAGGAGAAGAGAAAAAAGCTCAGGGCTCGGCAGGGCACGGCTCGGCTCGGCACGGCTCAGCTTAGCTCGGCTCAGCACGGCTCGGCGGCAGCGAGCGGCTCCGGGACCCCAGCGCCGCAGCCCGGCTCTGCCCGACCCGACCCGAGCCGAGCCGAGCCGCTCCGCCCAGCCCGGCGCCCCCTGCCCGGTGCCCCCGGATCCCCCCCGTCGAGCTGCCCCCGGTACCCCCCAGTACCCTCCGATACCCCCCGGTACCCTCCGATACCCCCCGGTGTCCCCCGATACCCCCCGGTGCCCTCTTGCCGCTCCCACCCCCGGTGCCCCCCCCGGTGCCCCCGGTGCCGGGGCTCCCGCACGGCCCCGCCCGTACCTGGCTGCGGCCGGGCCGGGGGCTCGGGGGGGGGGGTCTCGGTGCTGTCCGGTGGGGTCGGGCCGGGCTCAGCCGCCGGCTGCGGGTGCTCGGGGTGCGGGTGCTCGGGGTGCCGCCGCCGGCCGTGCTGCCCGAGCTGGCGCTGCCCGGCCCAGGTTAAATATCGCTGGGCTCGGCGCGGCGAGGAGGAGCCGAGCGGCCGCGGGAGGAGCCACGGGGCGCGGGGCAGCCCCCCCCGGCCCGGCCCGGCCCCGCACCGCCCCCCCCGGCCCCGCTCCCCGCGGTGCCCAAGGACCGGCCCCGGGAGCCGCCCGCCGGGACCCCCCCGGGCCGGGAGCGGGGCTGGGGCTGGGGGGAGTTGGGGAGGTTTGGGGGGCGTTGGGGAGGTTTGAGGGGGGTTGGGGGGGCTCCTCCCGCACCTGCGCCCCCTGCCCGGGGCTGGCCGGGCCGTGGCAGCGCTGCTGGAGCCCCGCCGGGGTGCGCTCAGCCGTGCCCAGCCCCGGAGCCGTGCCGAGCCGTGCCGAGCCCCAGTCCCCCGGGACAGCCCTGGGCAAACCCAGCGGCGGGGCGGGGGCCGCATCCTGCCCCCCTGCCGGGCTGCACGGGGCTGCTTGGTGCCCGGTGCGGCAGCACCCGCAGCCCCACAGCCCCACGGACCCCACGAGCCCCGTGCCACCACGGAGCTGCCCCCAGCTTGGCCAGGGCTTCCCCCAGGGCTGACCCGGGCTGAAGCTTCTCTTGGGGCCTTTTATCACAATTTGGGGAGGAGCGAGCCCAGGTGCCCCCCCCAGCTCCCCGCTATCCCCCGCTGCTCTGCCTCGCTGCCCTCAGCTGGGGGCCGCGGGGGTCCCCGGGCTCGGGGTGCTCACAGGGTGGGCGATGCTCAGCCCTGGGGGTGCTCCCAGCCCCTCGCTGTGCCCTCGGGTTGCAGGAGGGGTTTGGGGACCGGGGGCTCGCTGCAGCCCCCAGGAGCAGGGGAGGGAGCGGGGCAGCTTTGGGGACGAGGCTGGCTCAGATCCACCCCGTGTCCGGCCGTGCGCCAGGCGATGCCAGGCCAAGAGGAGGGGGAGCTGGGGCACAGGGACCCCTGGGTGGGGGCTCAGCGGGTCTGGGCGTCTGCAGTGGCCCCGCTGCCGAGCTGGGGCAGGGCGAGGAGCCCGAGCACCCCGGGGCTGCCCCGGCCGGGGTCTCACCCCAAGGCGGGGGGTCGGTGCCCCCTCCGTGCCCCGCTCCCCCCTTGAGGCCTCCTGGTGCCGAGGGGCCGGGGCCCCGCGTGCTCCGAATCGCTCGGATTCTTCTGCATCATCAGGACACAAAGGCTTCAAACACCCGCGGCCAGCACAGGAGGATTTGCAGCAGCACCTGATCATGTGTCGGCGGGGACGGGGACGGGGACGGGACCGGGACGGGGCTGGGATGGGGCTGGGGACAGGGCACACGGTGTGGCCCGGAGGGTGTCGGGCACCCAGGCAGCCCCCATGGGGCAGAGCCGTGTCTGCAGCCCCCCGAGCAGAGCAGAGCAGCCCCCGGCCCTGGGCGAGCAGCCGGTGCCACAGCCCCAGGCTCTGCTGGCGTCTCCCCGGGGGATTTCTGTGGCACGCCGGATTCTTCTGCTTGTTTGTTGCTGGATTACTGCAGAGATGGAAAAACAGCGGCGAAACCGCGCCGCAGGGCTGCAGCCAGGGGCCGGGGGCACGAGCACCCTGCCCAGCCCCCGCCCAGCCCCAGTGCCCTGCGAGGGGTGGCCCCTGCGAGGGGTGTCCCCTGGATGTCCCCTGGATGTCCCCTGGGTGTCCCCTGCTGTCCCCAGGGCTGGGAGCAGCCCGGCCACCACCAGCCCGGCCCCGTTACCCCAAACCAAGCCCTGAGCTGTGCCATGCTGGGGGGACACCCACAGCACCTCCTGTGCCCCCACACGGGCAGGGTCAGGGGGCCGGGGGCTGCAGCGCCTGGATGAGCCTGGATGGGAGAACCGGGCTGTGGGTGGCTCGTGTTTGTGGCCGGGGGGGTGTTTGTCCAACTCCTCCCCACACAGGGGGAGCAGGAGGCTGGGGCTCGGCTGGGTGCCCCCTTGCGCCTTGAAGCAGCGGCTCCAGGTGCTGCCATGGAGCAGGAGCAGGGCCAGGAGCAGGAGCAGAAGCAGCAGAAGCAGCAGAAGCAGCAGGAGCAGGAACATCAGGAGCAGGGCCAGGAGCAGGATCAGGATCGGGTCTCTCCAGCAGCCCTCGCTCCAGGCTGTGCCCTGCCCCGGGGACAAGGCAGGGCTGAGCCCGGACCCCCCCCCCCCGGCTGGTGGCTGGGCACAGGCAGCGCTTCCCCCCTGGAGGAGACACCGGGCGTCCAGCCATGAGAATCGATGGCTAAGTTTCAATTAGCTTAATTACCTCCCGGCCAGCGCCTGGCAGGGGAGGGCAGGGAGCTGAGCGCAGCCTGGAGCCCCGAGCCCGAATCCCGCTGGGGGCAGAGAGAGATCTGGGGGCTGGGGGGCAGCGGGGGGGCTGCACCTGCATGGCTGAGGACCCGCTGGGGACAGGGACAGGGACAGGGACTGGGAGGGAAAGTGGTAGAGTGACACCAGTCCCTGCAGCCCCCAGCCCTGGGGGGCTTCCTGGAGGCTCTGGTGCCCCCTGCCCGAGCCCTGCTGTGCCCCTGCGTCCCCGGTGCCTGCACCACGGCGCCCAGACCCCTCGGTGGGTGCCGGCACTCCGGGGACCGAGCCATCACCTGGGGACATCAGAGCACAGTGTGGGGCCGTGGGGGCTGCCTGGGGCTGGGCACGGGGCTGGGGGCTGCAGCCACAGAGCCCCCGCCCCGTCCAGCAGTGCCGTGGGTGCAGGAAGGGGAACGCGGCGCTGCGATGGTGCGGGCGGCACCCGGCCTGAATCAGTGCGCTCACAGGGCCTGGGGGGGGCTGTGCTGTGCCCCCACGGTGCTGCTGGGACCCCCACACCACAGCTGAGCCCCCCAGCCCATGGCCGAGCCCCCCATGTGGCACCATGCCCGGTGCCGTGCTGGAGCACGGGGCGCTGCGGGGATGGGGCGCTGTGGCCGGGGTGCCCCCATGGGCTGGGGGCTGAGGGCTGGGGGCTGTCACCCACCCAGGGGCTGTCACCCAGCCGGGGGGTGTCACCCACCCCCCCTTGGGAGAGGAGGAGCGGTGACGAACACCCGCAGGATGTCACCCAGCCTGGACGGAGCTGCCCCATGGATGTGCTTGGTCACCGAACACAGCCCCCAGCCCTCAGCAGGACCCGGCCCCCCTGGGCACGGGGACTTGGGAGAATCGCTGTCACCCCGCATCGACCCCACTGCCGCCACCGCAGCCCCGTGACCCGCTCCAGCAGCCCCAAATCCCCCCAGCCCCAAATCCCCCTGGCCCCGACCCCCCGGCCGCGCTCCCTCCCTGTGTCCCCTGGGAGCCGCTCGCACCCACGCACGGCTCAGCCTTGGGTGCTGCAGGGAGCTCAGCGTCACCGGCTGCTGGGTGGGTGTGGGGACAGGGGACAGGGGGATGTGGGGATATGGGGACACGGGGATAATGGGATATGGGGACATGGGGATATGGGGATAATGGGATATGGGGACATGGGGATGTGGGGACGGGGAGATACAGGGATATGGGTTTAATGGGATATGGGGACATGCGGATATGGGGACATGGGGACATGTGGACACAGGGATAAGGGGCCACAGGGATATGGGGACACGGGGATGTGGGGTTATGGGGACATGGGGGATATGGGGTCACAGGGACATGGGGTCACGGGGTCATGGGGACACGGGGACACGGGACGTGGGGCTGTGGGGTCACGGTGCCGTGGCTGGGGACACTCCGACCCCAGGGGACCCCCGGCACCCCCCGACCCCCCCCAACCCCTCCCGGTCCCCCCCCCGGTCCCCTCCCCTCCCCCCCGCTCTCTGCGCGCCCCCTCCCGCCTCGCGCCCCGCCGGGCCCCGCCTCTTTCCCCTAAGCCCCTCCCCTTCCCTCCAAGCCCCGCCCCTCTCCCCGCGGCGTGCCGGTGCCACGCCCCCTCCCGTGGAGCGGCGGCGCAGGCGCAGTGCGGGGGCCGGGCCGGGCGGCGCGCGGCGCCAAGATGGCGGCGGTCGGGGCGGCGGCGGCGGCGGCGGGAGCGGGGCTGTGAGCGCGGCGCCTCCCCCGGCCCGGCCCGGCCCGGCCCTGCCCGCCGCCATGGCCCGCCTGGCCGACTACTTCGTGCTCGTGGGCTACGACGCGGACAAGCGCGGTGAGCCGGGGCCGCCGCTGGCAGCCAACGCCGCGGGGGAGGGGCGCGGGCGGCGCCGGGACCGGGGGGCACCGGGAGGGACCGGGGGGGATGAGGGGGAACGGGAGGGGATGAGGGGGGATGAGGGGGAACGGGGGGAGCAGGGGGGGGGGTGGCGACGTGGCGGGGCGGCGGGGCGGGCCCGCGGCCGGTACCGGGGCCGGGCCCGGGGGCGGCTCCCGGAGCTCCCCGGGGCGGGGCCGGGGGGGGGCGGGCACCGGGAGACCCCCGGGGCAAGGCCGGGGCCGGGGCCGGGGCCGTGGCTCTGCCCGCAGCTCCCCCGCCCATCCCGGTACCGGCACCGGGCTCTGCCAGGCCCCGTTCGCACCCCCGGGGGCTGCGGGGACCGGGCCGGGCCCGTCCTGCCCCAGCGGGGGGCTGGGGGCCCGGGGGGCCCATCCCCACCCTGGCTCCGAGCACCGGGCACCGGCACCGAGCAGCAGCCCCGGGGATCCCGGTACCGGGGCCGGCTCAGAGCTCGGCCGCCTTCCTCCCCCGGTACCGGGAGCACCGGGCCCTGTCCCCGTCCCTGTGCGTGGTGCAGGGACGGGGGCGATGCTGGACCCGTGTCCGCGGCCCCGGGTGCTGGTGGTGCCGTGGCCGTGCCTGCCTCCAGCCCCGCAGTTCCCCCTCCGGCTCCGTCCTGCACAGCCCGGTGCCGGTACCGGAGCTGTCGGTGGTGGCGGTGCCGTGGCAGGGGCCGGTGTCACGGCCGCCCGCTGCCAGCCCTCGGGAACCGGGGCTCCAGAAGGGACAAATCAACACCACCGGTCCTTGTGGTGCCGTCCGGGACCTGCCCGGGGACGTGCAGCCAGGCGCTGTGCTCAGCGGGCAGCCCCGTTACCTGTCAGTAATTAACGAGCCTCAATTAACGAGCCTCCTAACGACTCTCCTCACCTCACCGCTCAGTGGGGCCGCTGCTGCAGCGGGGCTGGAGGCGCTCAGGGCTCCGCGTCCCCACGGGGCCTGGGGTCTTTGGGCACTGTCCCTGCGGGTGGCTTGGTGGCCGGGCTGTGCCGTGCTACACGAGGCCGGGCTGCGTTTTCCCTCCTGCTGCAGCCCTAAGCCAGAGAATTGGCTGTCAGGACGGACGGACGGACGGATGGACAGATGGACAGCTGCTTACAGAGCTGTGTGGTGAGGAGGGGAGAGCACAGGGCACAACGAGGGGCTCCCAGCACACAGCCCGGGCTCTGTGCCCTTGGGGCTGCGCTGGAGGCCACCTTGGCCAGGAGATGGGGACGGCACCGGTGGCACCTTGCAAACGCCAGCACCAGCAGTGACAGCAGGGCAGGCAGCTCTCCGTCCCGGCTGCGGGCCCAGCTGCCCTCCCTCGCAGCATTGGGGTGGTTTGGAGCAGGGGGTGCCTCAAAGTGACGTGAGGAGCCCCCGGTGAGGAGCCCGGGGCTGTGAGTGCCACGGAAGCGCAGCCTGGCAGGTATCTGGCCGGTACCTTTGTGCCCCCGATCCGATCCTGGGGGCCGTGGCAGCAATACTTGGTGTTCCCGTGCCAATTTCCTGCGCCACCTCCCAGGAGGGAGCCCCCCCCAGTGACTAATTGCCCCCCCCCCCGTGACTAATTGCCCTGCAGGTCGGGGCGGACCCGGCAGGGCTGTGCAGTCCCCTCCCTGCCGCCCCAGCTGCCTGCTGCCAGCACCTCCGGGGGGGCTCGGGGGTCCTGCTGCGGCGCGGGGAGACCCTCAAGCAGCTGGGGAAGGGGCTCGGCTCTGCCTGCGAGACCCCCGAGCACTGCTGGGGTCTGTGGGCAGATGGGGCAGGTTGGTGGCAGTGAAGGGGACCCCGGTGGCTCCGTGCTGTCCCCAGGCACAGCTCGTTCTCTCGTTGTGCCTTCCTGGGAGCAAAACCGAAAGCGAGCGGAGGCGCCGCGAGGGCTGGGGAGAGGCAGGAAGCGGGGCTGGCGGGGGAGCCCGCTGCAGCCCCCGGCTTGTGGTTGGCATCTCGGGGCTGCCAAGGGCCTGCCCCCCCTGGCACGCACCGTGCGGGGTCGTGGTGGCCTGCCCGGGATGGTGATGTCCTGCTGGGGATAGAGAAAAAGGATCCCACCGAGCCCTGGGATCGCCCCCCCAGCTCCTGCTGGCTTCGTGTGCTCGGCCGAGGGGCCGCATCCTGCGGGGGCTGCGCACGGAGCCAGCAGAGGGAAGGGCCCCGCTCATCCAGGGGCTGTTCCCGTGCTGCCACCACAGCTCGCCTTTCTCTCGGGCTGTTCTCAGCCCCCCGGGCCCTCGCAGCCCCACGGATGGGGAGGAACAGCCGCGCTGTGGGGCCGCTGTGGGGCTGGGCCTCCTGCCCGCCTGCTGCCCCCGGGGCCGGGAGGTTTCGCTCCGTCCCCTGTGGGCTGCGCGGGGCCGGATCTGTGCAGAGCAGCGCGGCCTCAGGGCGTGCCGAGGGCTCTCTTTGGGGTTTCTTTGGGATTTCTGTACGGAGCGCTGAGCAAACCACGGCCCCTTCCCTGTGGGGAGCTGGAAAACAACAAAAAAATCGGGGATTTTAGGAAACGCCGCTCAGAACGAGCCCTGGTGAGCGCGCTGCTGGCTCTGCCCGTGTCCAAATTTGCAGCTGCCCTTCCGAGCCTCCTGCCCTCGTGCCCTCCGTGTGCAGCTCTTCTCTCCGGGCTGCTCTGTGCTTTGTTTGTGCCGAGCCCTTCAGCTGTTGCAGCAGGAAGGCAGGATCCTGCTCTAGGACTTGGCAGCAGAGCGGAAAAAACTCTCGGTGTGGAGGCCCGGCTGCGCGCGGAGCTGCTGGAGGACACGCGCTCCTCCCGGCTGTCCCAATGGTTTTCTCTCTGGTTCTGCAGCCTGCTCCGAGGGCTCTGGGCTCGCCGTGACTCCTGCCTGCTCCCAAAATGTTCCCTGGCGTTCTCCTTCACGAGGCACTCCGGAGGAGGACACACAGCTGGTGCAGGCTGGAGGTGTCCCACCGCGTCCCGCTGTGCCGGGCGGGCACCGGGGAGCCCAGCCCGTGGGTGCTGGCAGCGAGCTCTGCTCCCCACACAGACATTTGGGGGCAGGAACACAGGAGGAGAGGACGTGATCCGTGCACACACTGCCTGCAGGGCTGTGCTGCTGCTGCCAGGAGTGGGGGCATCTCCCGTGCTGACCCTGCCCCGTGCAGGGACATCCAGCCGTACCGGGAACCGCGACACCTCCATCCGTGTGTGGGGCTCATCGTGGTTTTTTTTGGGTGGCCTCGTCCTGGAGGAGACCCCCGGGTGCTGTGGGTCAGCGTGGGGGCACCCGGCAGCCCCTGGCCCTGCACAAGGACACGGAGCTGCTGGAGCGGGGCTGGGGCAGCTGCGGGGATGCTTGGGGTGGGAGCAGCTCCGTGGGGCTGGGGGCGTTGGGGGACCTCACGGTGCCTAACGGGGGGGTACGGCTGGGGAGGGGTCTTTACCAGGGCCTGTGGTGGTGGGACACGGCGTAAGGGCTTTAAAGTAGCAGAGAAATCCTGTGGTCGTGCAGCCTGGGGGGGCTGTGAGGTGCTGAGCGGGCTCCAGCTCCTCCGTGCGACCCAGCCCTGCCCCGGCAGCACGGCTGGTGGCATGGGGTGGCGGTGACACCGCAGCCTGTCCTCCTCTGGGTGCTGTGGGGTGGCCGTGGGGGGCTCCAGGCACGGCCCCGGGGCGCTGCCGGGGGAGTGATGCTCCGAAACCGCCTCCTACAGCGCAAGAAGCATCTGGGGTAAAACTTTCCACCCGCTCACCTCTGCAGCTGGGAACCCCACGGCGTCACTGGGGGCGGGATGGAAAACTCAGCCCCGCCGTGGGCGGCCCTCCTCCCCCGTGGGCACCGTGTGTCACCCCGGGGGGGGCAGGTCGGGCCCTGCAGGGACTCCTGTGCCCGACAGCCGCGTGTGTGACAGCCCCAGCCCCGTGCAGAGCCTCCTGTGACAGCCCCAGCCCTGGGTCCTGCCCAGCCCTGCTCACCAGGAGCCTCCCTTGGGGCCGGGCTGCGCCCCGTGTGTCATGGTTCGGGCAGAGGGGGTGACCGTGAGGAGGAAGCACCCTTTGGAAACGTTTGCCGTAACCGAATTCTTTCACCGTTAGTAATATTTTGCTCGCTGCCAGTGAGAATTTTGCAAATTCTTGAAAATTTCTCTCGCTTCGGCCTGCGTTTTCCTCAGCTCAGGCAGCAGGAACCCGAGGGCTTTGTTCCCAGCCGGTTTTATTTCCCGGTTCCTGGCGCTGCAGTGCCAGATCCGAGGAGCAGCTGCGGTCCTGTGGATGCTGAAAGCAAACAAACACGGGGAAGGCTCGGCCGCAGCAGGGCCGTGCCCTGCCCTTTGCCCAGCGGCTCCACCGGTGCCTCGCTGGGACGGAGACAGCACGGAGGAGCCCCCGGTGCCGTGGTCCCGTGGGCACGGCTGAGTCTCCTTCCATCCTCATCCACTGTGATCACAGCACGAAGCCTCACAGGCCAGGCTGCTTCACCCCGAGGCTGCGATGTGCTGGATGCCCCCGTGCCATCGCGGCAGGTACCGGGAGTGCCACGGGGCAGGGATCGTCCTGCTCCAGGAGCGCGTCCCGGAGCGCGCACATCCCTGCCGGCTTGGCAGCAGGAGGAGCCGCGGTGCCCGGGGTGCCGGGGGGCTCCCTGTGAGCGCCGGCCACCCCGAGGAGCAGGGGCCCTTCCCTTGTGCCGATTCCAGTCCCCTCTTTGTTTATGGCGTGGCTCAGAAGCGGCCACGTGTCAGTGAGCAGGAGCAGCCCGTGCGTTTGGCAGCTGCGATTTGGATAGCCGTGCCTGGGAGTCTTGTTGTTGTTTTTTTTTTTTCTGACTGCTTTTCGATCGAAGTGGTGCGGCAGGGTGTTTTTTTGGGGGGAGGAAGAATTGAAGCTGTCTGCTAGACGCATTGGTGTTGTGGGTAGCCGTAGGAAGTGGAGCAGAAACGAGGCAGGCTGACTGCCTCGGCGCTACGTCACCTTCCTCCCCGAACCGCGCTGATGGCCCAGATAAGCGCGCCTTCGCTCCGGCTGAGTCACGGCCCCTGCAGCGCCGAGGGAGGCGATGCTGCGCTGCTGCCCCCACGCCTGGCACGACTTGGGCAGCCTCTGGGGTTGATTTGGGCAGCCTCTGGGTTCTCCTGGCATGGGGCATCCCGAGGGAGCCCCGTGGCGCAGCCACCCCGGTGCTCGGTGCGCCCGTCCCTCGCTCTTCTGGAGCAGGCGACGGCCTCCAATGCCGTTTTAGGGACCTTGCCCAACATTTGTTTTGCTGCTGGTGTGGGTACCTGCAGCCAGGCACCAGTGTTGTGCGAGCAGAGCTGTGCCTGTGGATCGACACCTGGGAGGTCTGTGCTAAATCCCATTCAAGCCCCGGCCGGGGGGTTTGGGCACGCTGGGTGCGCAGAGGCCCTGTGCCGGGGCCAGGTGCCCGCATGGCCGCGTGCAGCAGGACCACAGTGGGTCCCGGTGTGGTCCTCCCCCCGTCCAGCCCTTCCCCACTGTGGGGGCTGCCCCCTGCAGCCCCCCACCCCCACGACTCCCCCCCCACCAGGAGCTGGAGCCGGGGCGGGCGCAGCTGCGGGCAGCGGGACGCGGCCGGGCGCTGGCCTGGGACACAGCATCTCTGTTCGGCGCTGAATAGGACGCGGCCGGAGGACAATTGCTCGCTTCAGCTCCTTCTGGAGGAGCGGCTGTGGTGGCAGCAGGGGTATCGGCGAGGGGCTGCGTCACCGCTTTTATTTAGCAGTGAGAGCAGCGCGGCGCTCCCGGCCTCGTGCGGCGCTCGGCATGCGCGGGTGGCTGCGAGTGAGAGGGCTCCTCCGTGCCGCTGGGCTTCGTCAGCTGGCGTGGCAGGGCTCGCCACGAAAAGCCAGGTGGTTAGAAACGGGGAGAGATAAGCTCCTGGGTGAGATGAATGTGCACTGAGCAGACCTATTTAGGAAGGAGGGCAGGCAGCGTGCGCGGTGCCGTGCGGCGTCCCAGAGATAGGCTGCTCCAGTTCGCTTCCTAACGAGCAGAATGAGCCCCCTGGCAAAAAAAAAAAAAGTGCTGATTTATTGTCAGTTTATTGCCAATTATCTGCAGGGGTGACTCCGATGGGCCAGCAGTGGCTTGGATGTGAGGACAGCGTCACTTCAGGTGCGGGTGCAGCTTCACCGCGTGGGTCAGCGCCCGTCGGCAGAGGCAGCTCGGGAAGCTCCCGTGCGGGCAGCGCCGGCTAAAACAGATCCCGTGTGTGCACCTACCCCTGTCAGAGATCAAACCTGGGCACCCAGCCCTAGCGCGATGGCTCCTGTTTTTTGGCTCCGTTTGGGATGTTAGAGTGGATAAGCAAATCTCAGCCTCGCTGCTGCAGCGCGGCCGGCGGTGCGCTTAAAGCCCAGATGAGCGCACGGCACGGGCTGCGATAACCGGCAGTCGGCGGGGTCTGCTGCTGCCCGGGGGCATGGCAGTGCTTTTTTATTCCCCTAGAAGGCGAGGAGTGATCCCACACGGCTCCGTCAGCGGGGCAGGAGCAGCCCCAGCCGATCTGTGTCTCTGAGCCGAGGGCTGGGGGTCCCTGTGGCGCGGGCAGCAGGAGCTGGGGGCTGAAGAGCTGCGGGCAGCTGGTTACACGGAACCACACGGGGGGAGCTGGGCGGTCAGGACAACTGCAGCAGGTCCCGTAATGTTAATTATGGCCTCCCTAATGAGCTGGGGCAGGTCTGTCGTTAGCATTCCCAGCCAGTCGGGACGAGGGAGTTGCCAGCACCTTCTGGCACAGAAGTGATTTATGGAGCACCTCGTGCCCCTGCGCTGAGCACCAACTTCCCCGCCGTCACCCCAGGGACTCCCCGGGGGCCCTCGGCCCTTGCTGGGCGTGGGACACCTGGGAACTGGGAGATGTGGTGAGGAGGTGGGGGCGCAGGGAGTCACTGAGGTGAGGGGCCGGGTGGTGGTGGTGCCCCGCAGCCTCCCGGGGTCGCAGCGGGGAGCTGGTGCCCTCGCTGTGCGGACGCTGCTGGTCCGGGCGGCTCGTTAGGGTAATTGCACAGTGGCTGTGGATCAGAGGAGCGGCTCCGTTCCCAGCAGTGTATTTAAAGTGAGTGGGGAACAAAAAGCGACGGAGGCCTTAGGGGAGATTTTTCGTTCCCCAGCTCTAGGGTAGCTCCTGTCGGGTTTTGGTTACCGCCTGCGTTTCTCATTTTCCAGGCCCTTGTAGCGCCCTTTTCCCTGGCAGCTCGGCGTGGGGAGCTGTCCCTGCCTGGAAGAGGATCCGCTCCCGCCTGGCTGTTTCCTCGAAGGCTCTGTGTGAAGTGGAGCCGGGCAGGAGCAGCCGGCGTGCCCGGGCTGTGGAGCAGGGCAGCGAGCAGCGGCGCTGCCAGCAGCGTGCACGGCACAGAGCCGTGAGCTGCAGCTCCTGCAGCTGCTGGCGGGGGAATTCCTGCTGCTGAATCGCGCTGCTTGTTCTGCCTTGGCTTCAGGCTCTCCGAGTTTCCCTCAGCTGCCTTGACCGTGCTCTGGTTTTGCTCTTTATTTTCCTCCGTTTGGACTGGTTTTGGGCTGTTTGGAGGCTTCCTCGCTTGCTTCGCGCAGTTATCTGCCTCCTTCCTGCTGTAACCTTCCCAGCTCCGTTCTGTTTTCCCTCTGAGTGCTGGCAACTGAGGCCGCTTGGGCAGTTAAGGAAGCAGAGGATGGGGATGTTGGCTCTTCCCTACTGACCTCAACTTTTCTCAGCAACTCTCACTTTGTAGAACTGCCTCAGAAACGCTGCTTCTCAGGGAAATTCCTCAGCGTGGAGGATGTCGGGGTGATCACGTTGGATGTTTTTAAAAACTGATGCACCTTCGCAAGGTTTGTCCCAGTTTTAGACTCGTGTCCCTCCAGAATGAGCTGTCCTGGGGGACAACCGGGATTCCTGCTTGGGGCATTCCCTTCGGAGGGTTTGCCTGTGGCTGGTCCTGGCACCGTCACCACCGGCAGCCTCCCCGTTTGATGTGATGGCTGGGGGCAGCCTGGAGCAGGAGAAGGGCAAGGTGTGAGCTCCGAGAGCCCCTCTGCGTGGGGCTGCAGCCACGGGCAGGTTGGTCGTGGTGCCGTGCTCCGTGGCCGTGCCCGCTGCCTCCCATCACCTCCACGCCTTGTGGCCGGGGCCAGCCCCGTGTCCCCGCGGTGGTGGCGTTGGCGAGGCGGTGCCAGCCCCTCTCCTGCCCCCTGTCCCACCTCCTCGGTCCGGGGACTCGCTCAGTTTGAGCCTCTGAGGGGGGAAGGAGCTGGGTTTGAGGCCGTGGGGTGGCCGGGCTGTGGCAGGCGGTGTCTTGGAGATGTTGGTTGGGGCGCTGGGTGTCGGTGCCACTGGTGTTGGTGCTGCTGGGTTTGCTGGCAAAGGGAAGGGCTGGCCGGGGCCACGATGCCTCCGGGACCTGAGGCTGCGCCAGGCCGCTGGGAGAACAAATGAAATAAACCCCAGAGAACCGAATTTTTGGCAGGGGTGGACGGAGTGTTGTGAAACCCCAGAGGCGTGCAGCTATCGCCTTACTCACAGGTGCGGTGAGGGGCACGACGGTAAGGTCATTCAGCGGGAAAGCTGAGCACACCTCCCCAAAACGAGGTCAGAACCTCTCCTTCTTCATGGACTCGGCCTTTCCGCAGAAGGTTTCGCACATGAAAAAGTAGCTGCATGTTCTCAAAGGCTCTTGAAAAGCATCCGTGGGCACATCTTGGCCCCGTCTCCTGGATGCGAAGCGTCTCGGTGGCGTCAGGCCAAGGGGAAGGAGCGCGCTGTCGTGGGATGCTGTCGTGGGACACTGGGCTGGACGACAGCACCACGAGTACTGCTCCGATGGGGATGGGAACGCAGCCACAGGGCAGCCACGAGCCCAGCGCAGCGCAGGGGCTGCGGTGCCTCCGAGTCTGCTGCTGGAGAAGGAAATCTGTGGCCACGGCCCGGGAGGCAGCAGGAGAGGAGCAGCCACGGCACGGCAGGCTGCAGTGGGAGCGGGACCAGCGGTGCTCCTGCAGCCTCTGTGCTGTGACCCTGGGAGCTGCTGCCCTCGTCCGTGGCTCGTGGTGGTGGCTCCTTGTGGATCCGCACACGGCAGAGGGTGAGAAGTGAAAATCCTGGGCACAAAGCTCTACCAGCACGCTGCTCTCGTCCCAGTGGGATGGTGTCCTGGTGCCCTGCCTGCGGAGGGGACCCTGGTTTGGGGGCTGAGGGGCTGCCCGCGGCCGTGCTCCAACAGCAGCACTGGGAGCTGCTCGAGGACAACGCCCCCGTGCAGTTTTTTAAAAAACAAACAAAAAGCCAAGCAAACCAACCCCGCCTCTCCGTGCAATTGCCACAGCTTTTGCCCTACTTCTGCCACGGGAAGGAGCCGCATCCTGGGCTCCGAGGGGTGATTGCAGAACCCAGGGCCGTCCTGCTGCAGGGGGGGGTGCGGGGGCCTGAAGCACTCCCTTCACACAGGGGTGTCCTCAGAGCTTTGAGGCAGGGGCTGGAGGTCCCCGGGGTCCGGGAGGCGCACGGGGAGCTGGCCGTGGTCTTCAGGCCTGCACTGCAGGAGGTGAGAGAGGTTATAAGGAGAAAATGGGACTGGTGGCACTGGGGAGGGGCAGGGTGGGAGCAGGGAGCTGTCTCGGGTGCCTCCAACGCCTGCAGCTGCTCTAGGTGCGGTGTTAGGTGTCTGCACGGGGAGAGGTGGGGGTGACCCAACCCTGAGGTACAGCCCTGGGAGGAAGGGGCCGTCCAGCAGCCCGGTCACTACTCGCTTCAGCCAGCTTGAAGTCTGTTACACGGCTGTGCTGGGGATTAAAGGTTTGTCCTGGCAGCGGGCAGTCCGCCCCACGGAGCTGTCTGTGCTCTGTTCCTGCACCCGTACCCATGGAACGGCACCGCCGAGGTTCTCGAGTAGCTCGTTGCCCTTGGAAAGCACACCCGTGCAGGTAACATCGTGTTTGTGCTTCAGAGGTCCATTTTCTCCTGGTTGCACTCTGTCTGACACCACATTTTCCACCTGAGCCCACGCACGCTTCAGTCCATGGCTGAGGCAGGGGCAGGGGGCTTTGGGTGGCCGCCATCGTGCCCTTTGCGGCCTCTCCACGAAGGTGGAACCGAGTGAGGTGCGGTGATGCTGGAGGCAGGCAGAGGAGCCGTGCGGTGCCACCAAGCTGCCAGGGAGTGCTGCAGGGTGTTGGGACAAGGGATGTGTGGTTGTATCGGGGTGCTGGTGCCCGGTGAGCTCCCCGCTGTTTGGGGGGGACGCAGCGAGACCTGCACGGGGCAGCCCTGCGGGGTGAGCTCCGGGGGCCAGGGCTGCAGGGCAGGGCTGGGGATTTGCAGAGCTTCCAGATGGAGATGCTGCTGGGAGTTAATGTAAATCCTGGGATTTACTGGTGTTTCCAGCACCAAGCAGCGCGTTGTTTGGTGGCCCACTTGCCGGGTGAGGCTGCTGCACTCTGTGCCCACGGAGGAGCTGGGGGAGCGTCGCTGCACCACGTGCCGTGCCAGCAGCCCTGCAGCAACCGGGCTCTGGGGGGTGGTGGGGCCCTGGTTCAGCCCCTCCTGTGGTCGCAGCCTCCTTGAGGATCTCCAGGAAGGTCCTTCCCAACCCCAGCTCCTGCTGCTCAGCAGCTCTGAGCCAACCAAGCTCCTTTCCCCAGCCGGGCTGGCGCGGCTGGGGGCGGTCAGTGAGTGATGGGATCCTGGGGGCACGCGGACCTGGGCGGGCAGGGGAGGGCCACGGGCAGGAGCTGCGTGGCCGGGCTGCACGGGGGAACGGGCTGGTGAGGTCGGGAGGCTTTGTAAGACCTGGCTGCACCTTTCTCTCCTCTCCAAAGGCCTTTGGGGTTGGTGGTGTGGAAGCCACAGCGGAGGCGAATTGGGTTCCGCATCCAGCAGCTCGCTGGTGTGGGGAGCAGAGCCCAGGGGGTGACTGGGGGTACTGGGGGGCCTCTCCCCGCATGGCTCTGCCCCACACCTCGCCGAGCACCCTTCACCATGGAGCTTCTCCAGCTCGGGCTGAGCCCAGAGGGACATAGCCCGTGTGCTGACTGCTCCGTGCTGTACCAATGGCACCACGTGGACGCTCGCTGGGGCACGGCGGCTTTGGGATTTGCAGAGGGGCTCTGCGGTCAGTTTGTGTCCCTACACAGAAACCAGGAGGGACCCCTCATGCCTGTGCTGCCACCGTGTTTGTGGCTTCTCCATTTCTGCAGGATCCGAGCAGGTTTCAGTCCGAGGATTCGGAACCAGCGGCTTCCTGCTGGTTGTTGGCGCGTCCTCCAGCAGCTCACCCTGCGCCCGCACGGAGCTGTCCTAGCGGGCAGGATCCCTCCCAAACAGGACCAGTTAGCATCTCTCCTGAGGAGAGGCAATCAGCGAGCTGAATTGTTGCACTTCAGACAATAAAACTGAGCCGGGGGCGATGACACTTCATACCTGGGGAGCCGGCAGCAGCACGCGGTGTGTTGTGGTGCCCCTGAGCTCGTGGGCACGCCGCGCCTGCGCGCGCCTCTCCCCGGGGCCGCCCGCTCTCCTCGCTCTGCTAACTAAAATCGTGTTCCTGCTATTGTTTGCTGTTGTCACACTGAGAGAAAAAAAAAAAAAAAAAAAAGCACAAAAACTTTTGTGGGCTGAAGGGGACCAAGCAGGAAGCCGGGCTGTGCTACGCAGCCTGCGGGCCCTCGCTCCTCTTCCCTTATATAGACGCAGTCGCCGCGTACCCGATGGTCGCGAGGTGGCTGCGGCCGCGGCCCTTTCGCTCTCTGCCTGCCCAAGGGGATGTGAGAGCAGTGCCGGGAGGAGCTGCTGCCTGCCAGCCTCGTGTGTGTGGCCCTGTACAGCTGCTTGCTGCGTGGGGCCTGCATCTTGGTGCCCTGCGAGCATCCGTGCTCACTGCCTGCCCCTGCCTCCCGAGCTGTGCACCGTGTGCCGCCTGGCCCGGCCTGATGCTGGCTGCTGCCACGCTGACTGCTGCTGCTCTCGGGCTGTTTGTGGGCTCCTCGCCCACGGTCTGCTGGCTCTGAGGCCCCCGGGTGTGCACAGCAGAGCCCCTCACCCGGGAGAAGCTGGGAGCTCGGCAGGAGGAGAGGAAGGGCTGCACTGTCTGGGTGCACGCGCTCGCCCGGCCTGGTGCCCCTTTCACCTCCTGCTGTGGCTCCGTGCTGTGGTTTGCTCTGGGGCAAAGCAGTCCCAGCCCCTGCGTCTATTCCAAGTCAGTCCCTTCAGCCTGAGAGCTCGTGCAGAATTCACTTTTTAGCACCCTGTGGCTTTTAAAGGCTGAGGACCTCGCTTCTCCAGCCTGATGGCTGCGGGCAGGGGGTCCCGCACTGCGCCCGCTGCTCCTGCACCCCGGGGTCCGGCCCCATGCACAGGGCACGTGGTGCTGCTCACCATGAGCACACCAAACCGTGGCCCTCTTCTGATGCTCGAGGGGCATCCGTGCTGGCAGCCAGGCACCACGTCAGTTGGCAGCTCTGGCTCTGGGCAGGATTACTTTGGGACTAGGGGGCGGTTTGTGCGCTGTGTTGGTTTTGTGTGTCGGCTGCTTGTGTCGTTGCTTTGTTTTCCCGCAGCGTGAAAGTTTCGCTCTTGGTTTCTTTTCCCCTGCTCTATCAAGAACAACAGTTGTTTTTCCACTTAACGCTCTTCTTTTTTGTGCAGTCCCCAGCAGTCGGCCCGCCCGCGTTGGACTTTGTTTCCTCTGCACCCCCGTTAGCGCTGCCGACAGCGAGAGACTCGGCGCTGAGATTGATGAGCTAAAAGCGAAGCGGGCGGCAGGCAGTGCCCCCAGCAGCCTGTGCAGTGCTTGCAGCCTGCCTTCTGGAGCAGCAGGCGGTGTGGAGGTGGGGAAGGGGCTTTTTGGGCGTTTCGGTCACAGTCCAGTGGCTCCAGGCGAGGTGGGCGCCGTCCCCACCCTGCGGGGGCTTCTTCCTCGTGGCAGCACGCGCCCTGCAGCCAGCGCCTGTGGGCTTGGCTGTATGGAAATCTGCATTAATTCGTACAGAAACCTTCAGGCACATTGGAGAAAAGGCTTGAAACCTGCCTAAAACTTGATGTGTTCCCTGGTTGGAGGGGTTCCTGTGCTGTGCTGGGGTCGGGACGGAGCCCTGCCGGTGCCGGGAGCGGTGCCCGGTTGGAGGAGCTGCCCCCGGAGTTGTTCCCCCCGTGCAGTTCCTCCACTTCAGCTCCTGTTTTAGGTTTGGTTTTGATTTTGGTCATGTTTTCTCTTTCCCCACGTGGTAGCTCAGTAGGTTATTAATATCTTCTCTGTGGTGGGAGGCTCGGCCCCTGCAGGGTGTGAGTCTCTTTACAAATGGCCAAAATCTTCAAAAATGAGGGTTTGGGATCTGTCAGGAGCCAACGCTCCCTGTGGCGTGTCCTGCAATCGTGTGGGGGGCAGTTTTTTCCCTCGAGTCTCTTGGGATAAGTTGTGAAATCTGATTTAGGGGAGCAAATGTGGCAAGGAGCCGTTCACAAACGCTGAGCGGTGCCGCGCGTTGCGGAGCACCCTGCGTCTCCCAGCCCCGTGGGCACCTCGCGTGGGTTGAGTCACGCCGAGCCCTCTGTCGCTGGAGGCTTGCCTGGCTGCTCACTGCCTCCTGCGCCGTGCTGGAGCTCAGCGTGGAGCTTTTTCTCCCCTTTTTCTCCCGTTTTTCTCCCCTTTTTCTCCCCCTTTTCTCCCCTGTGAGCTGCAGCTCTGTGATTTCTCTCTGGGGGACGAGGACAGTAAAACGCAGCAGCAGCAACCTGTGGTGGGGGAGCCGAAATGGGGCACGGGGCCTGTGCTGGTGGCGAGGGCTGGGGCTGGTTGCATCCTTTGGACTCCTTGGCTGCTGCCCCCGTGGATCTTAGGCACACTTGGGCAGCCCCTGTGCCCCCGGGGTGTTACTGCCCGCGGGGGGAGCAGCGCAGGGCTCGGCACACGCAGCTCCTTCACCCACCTCAGGGGCAGAGCTGCTGGCAGTGACCTAAAGCCACCGATGGCTCGGGTGAGTGCGTGGCAGAGCTGCTGGAGAGGTGCTGCCAAGAGGTTCGGACTGGTCTATGAGGTAGTGGCAAAACTGCCCTAACTTAGATTGTAAGATTAACCGTTGCTGTGAACTCAGGCATCTCATTGCTAAGAGGCTGTGATCGCCCTTTTCTTTTTTAAAAGTAATTTCAGTGTGGAAGGAGTGGAGCTCAGGTCGTCCCCTGTAGATGGGACGGAGGCTGGTGGTGTTCCCGATGCCCAGTGAGGCAGGCTGGAGGCTTCGTGTCCCCTGACACCAGGGAGTTGGGCAGCTTTCACTTTGCTTTGCAGCTGGTTGTCCTCCTGGAAATCTCTGTCTCAGGGGGTGAAACGGGCATAGTGAAGAGGACGAAGCCCTGCTCTGAGGTCTGGGTGGCACAGCACGGCTGAAGCGTTGGTGAGGTGGGACGGGAGCGAGCAGCGAGCGGAGCCTCGGTGAGGTGCCTCGGCCATGGCATCGGTTGGACGCTGCCTTCTCCAGCTGCAGGAACCCTGACGGCCTTCAGGACATCTCAGTGCACCAGCAGTGCTCTTCCCTCATCTAGGAGCAGGTTGTCAGACCCTGAGAGGGGTGAAGCACCAGCACGGAGCCCCACGGGCTTCTCTCACCCTCAAAATCAGCTTTAAATTGTCTCACGGCTCCCCTGGCTCTCTGGGAGGCTGTAGGTGCGGGGAAGGGAGGCGTTTTCAGGCTATGTCCAGCCCCTTCCAGCCTCTTCCTCTGCTTTTCAGGATCTGGTTCCCACTTTTGGGGCTGATAAACCCGAGGGAGGACCCCGGGGTGGGCAGGGACAGGCACTGATGTCTCCTGCCTGCCCGGTGCCTCGGGCCTGCTGATTTCGGAGAGGAGGAGGATTTTGTTTCCAGCTCCTGAGTTAGGCTGCACAGCGTCCCCTTGCCTAGTCACACAGTGCCTCTCCTGCACCGAGGTGGCTGATGTGCTGCATCGTCTGCAGGATTCTCCCCTGGGGCTGCTGTCAGTCTGTCTGTCTGTCTGTCTGCAAGGAGGGCGCTGCTCCTGCAGGAGCCGTGCTGTGAGCTGGGTGCGCTGGTGGGGCGCAGGCCGTGCCTTTGGTGTCCCAAGGCAGCGATTCCCCCCTGCACAGAGCGGCTGCCGTGGCCAGGCTGGAGCTGAGAGGTGCTGCACTCGCTGCTGCTCTCCAGGAGGTGCCCGGAGGTGCTGGACCTGCTCGTGGAGATATGTGTCCCCGCCGCCCGGCGTGGTGCTGCCCGTCCTTCCCTCCGAGCTCCAGCGACCTCAGGGGACTCCCCAGCCTCTTAAAGGCTTTCCAGCTAAGCAGCGAGTCCCAGCTCGCCAGGGAGCTGCTCACGTGGAAGCCGAAGGGGAATGTGTTGGTTCTCCCTCCTAGCGGGGCTGAGGTTAGCGCTGCTCTCAGTTCCCGTTAGCAGCAGCCCCGTCCCCCTCTGGGCTTGGCTGCCCTGGCGCGCTCGGAGAGGTTCCTGCAGGAACCGTTCGGCTTCGGTTCCTGCTGCAGCCCCCCTCTGCCTGGCCTCTCCTCCTTCTCCTCCTCCTCCTCCTCCTCCTCCTCCTCCGAGGTGGTTTTGTTGTTCCCTGGCCCCATGGACAGGCCAGGACTCATCGTGCCTGCTGTTGTGCCCGTCAGTTTTCGCAGCATCCCCTCATTTCCCCGCTGGCGCAGTTCTCAGCAAGGGCTGCAGTGGGGCACGGTCCTCGCTTCCCAGCAGGGAGACAGGGGAAGCACTGGGTCAGTCTGAGGCGAATTCCAGTGTCGGGAAGGCAGCATCCCTGCCTGCCTGCCCTGGGCTGCCTGGCGCGTGTCCCCCTGCACCTCCTCACGGCCACGGGCAGCGCTTCCCTCCCTCTCCACGACCCGGTCCCCCCATCAGCACCAGCCCTGAGCGCTGGTTGTGCAGCGTTCCTGCTCTCCACCTCGAAGCCCTGCGAGTTCAAACACAGCCCTGCAAGCAGCCGGACCTCGGGGCCGCCCTGCCCACGCTGCAGCAGGGCTCTGGGACTCTGCTTGTGCCCGTGCCAGCAACTGCAGCCGTGACCGCCGCGGGACGTCCCCACCACGTGTGCTGCCGGGTGTGAGGCTGGGCTGTGCAGCGTGTCGTGGTGCTCGGTGGCTTCTCATGCACCACCCGGCTGTGCTCTCATGCAGGGAGCCAAAATCCCCGTGCAGTGCCACGTGCCAGGCTGCTCGGGGTGGCTGGGGCAGGATGGACTCTGGAGGAGCACTGAGGAGCCTTCCCATGGCTGCTTGTGCAGCCCTGCGGCACAGCTGGTGTCCTCATCCGTGTGTCACAGAACGGCTCGGGTTGTTGGGGACCTCAAAGATCATCCAGCTCCAACCCCTGCCGTGGACAGGGACGCCTCCTGCTCGATCAGGCTGCCCAGGGCCCCAGCACACCAGAAGTCGGTGCGCACACGGCCGTGCTGTGCAGTGGGGTCAGTGGCACCCCTCTGAGTGTTTCCTCTCCCTTCACCTGATGCACGCCGGGGCAGAACCAGCAGTGCTGGCGCTGGCTGTGGCACCTGGAGCCCTGCCTGCTCCCCGTGTCACGTCCTGGCAGTTGCTGCTGTTGCCCCTCGCAGCCCTTGCTCTCTCTGAGCGTGGCGTTCCCTGCGCTGGCTCCAATCCCTCCTCGGTGCAGCCTCGGTGCTGCCTCCTGCACCTGGGAACAAACCCTCCTCCTGCAGCTGCAGGAGATGTTGGTCCTGGCAAACGCTGTGGATGTGAGCGATCTCCTGGTGGGGTCGGGGCAATCCAGGCAAGTGCTCGGGTCATTCCTTCATCCCCGCTGTGCTGGAAGAGGGAGGGCTCGGGGGGATTCGCGTGAGCCGGTGAGCAGCGCTCTGCTCGGCTTCTCCTCTTTCCCTCTCTTTGTCTGTGTTACAGTTTACTGCCAAGCAAAAGGAGCAGCGTTTTCCTCACGTGTGCTCAGATGGGAGAGGCGCTGGAGTTTCCTTGCTCTGTTCAGAGAATGAAGGAGTTTGGGTTGGAAGGGACCTCGGAGCCCACCTGGTTCCAGCCCCTGCCGTGGGCGCGACCCCTCCTCCAGCCTGGCCTTGGCCCCCCCAGGGATGGGTCCCCCCCAGCTCCTCTCCGTGCCCTCACATCTGGTGTCAGTGCCTCAGCGGGCTCTCAGGGTTAGGAGAGGTCGTTCCCTTCAGGGTGAAATTCCCGGAGCCTTTTGTGTTTTTAATACAATTTTACGAGTTACCAGTCCTCCACCGTTTGTAACAGACTCGGTGCGGTACCAGAAGTGCGCTCCCATTCCCACGTGGAGATGAGCCTAAAAGGAAGGCAGACCTGGCTGAAGGAGCCCCGATCCCATAGGGACAGGGGCTGAAATGCCCCGGCTGGGCAGCGGGCAGCAGTTGGTGAATGGTTCTGGCCGGCGGCGGTGCTCACCCGATGGTGACACGGCACAGACGTGGCCAGCAGCCTCCGGGAGTCCCGAGCCTCCAGTGGTGCCTCGCTGTGGGTCCAGCTGGGGGGCAGTGCCCGGGGTTAGGGGAAAGCCCTCGCTGCCCGGTGGGGCTGCAGGAAGGGGCTCGGGGCCATGCCCTGCCTTGGCACCAGCACCCTGCCTCTCTGCCTGGCACAGCTCAGGGAAACGTTTGGGAATTGCCGGCGGAATGGAACGAAGCAGGAAGGCAGATCGGTCGTACAGCACCAGTAACGTCGTGCGGTGGGAGAACCCCGTGCTTGGGTCAGAGCTCCAAGAAATGAAGCCCGGTGCCCACGAGATGTGGCTCACATCCTGCCCGGACGCCTGGCACCGGCTGAGTTTCGGCAGCACCAAGCCGTGCCGTGGCACGCCGCGTCCTGCAGCTCCGGCTGCCCCGTGCCGGGAGCGCCTCTCCCGCCCCGTGCGGCGCCACGTGAGGGCCGTGGCGTGCCCCGTGCTCACGCTGTGCTCGGTGTTTGCACTGCTGGCGGTGCTGCCCGTCACCTGCGAGGGATTTTCCTCCCAGCCCCTTCCTGGCAGCGCCGTTCATCCGGCACTCGGCTGCGTCACCCGGGATGGTGGCACACGCAACGGTGCGCAATGCCAGGAGGAGACGGGGGCTCTTTGGGGGCTCTTTGAGGGCTCTTTGAGGGCTCTTTGAGGGCTGTGTGAGGGCTGGGCATTACGAGGGCCTGCAGTGAAATGGGTTGTGGGCAGGGATGTGCTGAGTGCTAACCCCATGCCCAGGCACAGCGCCGTGCCTTGCTACACCTGGGGGAGTCGCAGGGCGCAGCAGCGGTGCAGCCAAAGGCCAGGTGAGGCCGAATCATGGAATGGGGTCAGGCTGGGAAAATCCTCAGTGACCATCCAACCCAGCCCTTACCCTGGCAGTGACAGGTCCACCACTAAAACACACCTCAGTTCTACAGCTACATGTTTCCTGAAGAGCTCCAGGGGTGCTGACTCAGAGCTGGGCGGTTGGCTTGCCCCCGACAGGCTTTTGGGAGGCTCAGAGCCCAAATTCAGCTGCCGAGAGGGGTGCTGGAAGTAGGGCTCCAGGAGGAGAGGTGGTGGAGCAGAGCCAGTGCTCGTGGCACAGGGGCAGGGCTCTGCCCACGTGTGGTGCCTGGAGCTGTTGGCAGTGCTGTCGGTGAGCGAGCCCTTGGTGCCCTGGGGGCTGTGAGCTCGGGCTGAGCGCTCCCAGTGCCGGTGTTGATCGTGGCTCTGTGGTTCTGTGTATGTGGTTTATTTTTAGTTGGTCCCCAGTGGAGTTGGACCCACTGATCCTCGCAGGCTCGGGGCATTCCGTGCCGCTGTGTCCTACAGGATGTGCGCGGTGCCCGTGACACTTTTGAGGCAAATTTACCTCTCTGATTTGCCCCCCGGCCTCAGCAGGGCCGTGGGAGTGCTGGCAGGCAGCCGGCAGCTCTGGGGGGACACCAAAAATACCCCGGGGGCAGCAGCCAGCAGGTGCCCGGTGCCGCGGGGGGGCCGTGCAGCACGTGCTGTTTTTAGGCTGGCGCTGCGGCCCTGTAATTATCGGGACAGGAGCCCTCGGAGCTGGCTCGTGGCTCCCCCGGGAAGCAACTGGAATTTGGCGTTGGGTAAAAATAGAGCAGGTTCCTCCCCAAAATGCTTTTAGTCGCTGTCCCCTGGCCCCCCCCCCACACCCTCCCCAAGCGGAGCCGTGCGTGGGCCGCGCTGTTTGCTCGGTGCCCGCTGCCCTGAGCTGCTCCTCCTCCATCACGAGGCTGCTGCTCGTGGAGGAAACCCAGCTCAGGCTTCCCGAGCAGCATCCCTGCTCCACGTCCTCTCCTCCAGTGCGCTCGCAGCAGCCCTGTGGCCTCTCCTGCCTGGTGCGGTGCCGTGGGGCTGCCCCCACAGGACACAAACCCCCCCGGGAGGCATCCAGACACCGCGTCCATTTCTCGGGGAGAACCTCAGCTAGCTGTGCGAGCACCTGGGGTTGTATAAAATCTGCCCTGCTGCGAATGTGGAAGTCCTGAACGGGGCTGCACAGACTCCTGGCGTGAGGCAGCGCGCCCATAAACACCCGCGTGCTCGGGAACCACGCCTGAGTGCACCGTGTCAGCCCAAAAAGCCTCTTGTGGGGAAGGAGATGCTCACACACACAGCCCGTTTCGCTCGAGTAACCGTGGGCTGTCCGCCCGTGTCACCTCCCAGCCCCAGCACTGCCTCACGCTCCCTCGCTGCCTGCTTTCACTCAGCTGTTCCTGCGTTGCAGCTAAACGGCAGCAGCTCCCGTGGACACGGTGCTCAGGGGCAGGTGCAGCAGATGCAGCAGATGCAGCAGATGCAGTGCCCGCAGCCGGTGCAGCCCCACTGAGCTCATCACACCGCCGTCACGCAGCAGCCTCCGGCAGCCAGGAGGAAATGTGGTGAAAAGAGGCGGTGAAGGTAACGCTGGCACGCTGCGTCGCTTCCTCCTCCTGGGCGCATGCTGGGCGAGCAGAGAGCCCAAGGCACCGGCGGGCATCCTGAGCTCAGCCCCTGCCCTGCTTCCACCGCCCAGCAGAGCCACGAGTGCTGTGGGTCAGGTCCTGCGGCTCCTGGGTGCTGCCCTGGAGCGCACCGCGGGGCGTTGGGCTCGGGGTGTGGGTGAATCACGGGGTTTGTATCCCCAAACACCAGCTGTCCTGCGCTGAAAATGCCTGTTACGGTCAGCAGCTGCAGGAGAGAAACTTCTCCCCGTCGAAGTGCCTGCCCCTGGCCGAAGCTGGAGCTCCCTCTCAGCACTCGTTGCCACGCTGTGCTCGCCCCTGCTGCCTGAAGCCGTGCTGTGTGTGTAACCTCACGGGGCACAGGTTTGTAGGAATCGATATGGCACGGCTTGCCTGGCACAGGGAAGGCGTGGGGAGGCTCGGTGCCGAGGCAGCGATGCCCTCTGTAACTGTCCCACTGCCCTCTGCCATCCCCCAGCCCATCAGTGGTGTCCAGTACCTGCTGCCCTGGGCTGCAGTGCCGTGCCGGGGGTGTTGTGCTGCTCGGCTCCCCCGTCCTGTGCTGGGGATGCTCCTCGAGGCCATGTTTTAATGCCTGGGGACGGCTGTGGGACACTGAGAACCCTCCTCCTTCTTCTCTTTGTCTGGACTGATGGACCTGATGATGTAAAATGCCACATGGCACCGTTTGGGCTCTCTCCACCTCCATAAAGCCCTGATAATTGGAGAGTGTCGGGGCCGGGCAGCGTGTCCCTGCCTGCCGGGGCTCCTCGCACACCTCGCCCCTCGGCTGGGCTCTGACACTGGGGCTGGGGAGCCCTGGGCACAGGCACGGGCAGGGCTGGGTACAAGCAGGGCCCCCAGCAGCTTTTCACTGCAGCGGTGGCTTTCAGGTTGTGGTTTGTGGAAACCTGGGAGCTGAGTTGGCATCCTGACCGTCTGGCAAAGTGCAGGGTGGGCAAACCGGTGTTGAGGGGGCTCGGGTTCCCCGTGAGGAGCTCTCACCAGGGTTAGGAGCGTGCAAGCCACGAGGCTGGAGCAGCCCACACCACGTCACCAGGAGCAGCATCCCCCCGACACGAGCTGCAGCCCCTGGCGCTGCGGTGCCTGCGTGCACCCTCGGGTCGTGGAGGCTCGGCACGGCCTTTGTGGGGGGCTCCTTGAAGGACTCTGGGGGTCTCCAGGGGCGCAGGGGGCACCCGGGGCTCGCCCCTCAGCGTGCCGAGGGCATCGAGGTGCCTTGGGTGCACAGCGGGGGCTTGTGTGGGCCGGGGGCTGTTTCCACAGCCCGAGGTTTCTGTGCGGGACTTCCTCTTACGTCCCCGCAGGAGCATTTCCAGAAATGGCCAAGGGTGAGCCAGCGGTAGGCAGCTGTAAAACGCTTATCTCGCCGGCTGCCAGGAACCCTGCGGGCCCCGAGCAGCACTTCTCTGGGACAAGCTCTTGGAAACAGGCGGATATTTTTTTTTTAATTGCTTCCTCTTATGCCTTAATGTTTCTAAAGATAAATACGACTCTCCTCTTGGCGTGTGCTCAAGGAACAGGAAAGCTTTACAAAAGAGGAAAGCTTCGTATCAGCATGTGCCCTGCCTCGGCTCTCAACCTGTGCCGGAGGCGGCAGTAAAGCGTTTTCTCCCCCCCCTGCCCAGCACGATGGACGTGCCGCGGTCCCGGGGGTCCTGAGCCGCCCTCCGTGACGGGTCCTGGGCGAGGAGGGATCTCTCCGGACCCGCTCAGTTCCTCCTGGGCTGCGGGTCAGGGCGGTCATCGTGGAAACATCCTGCGTGGGCACGAGCAGCGGCTTCGGAGACCTCGGGAGACGCCTTGGTCGGAGATCTGAGCGGGCACTGCCGGAGGGGGTGGGAGGGCAGCCGGGGTCACCCATGGGTGGGCAGGGGACCCGTCCCGTGGGCATGCAGGGGACTCATCCCACGGTCTCACAGGGTTCCCCCCGCAGCACCCAGACCCCGAGCGTTGGCTCCGGTGGGTCCCGGCCCCGGTGGCCCCGGCGGTGGCCGCGCACGGGATGGTGTCCGGAAGGAGAGGGGATGTCTCGGTGACACTTCTGGGCCCTAATTGGAGATCGCTAAGAACGGGTTTGAGAACGGTAATGACAGCCTGGGGACGAGAGCTGGGCCCCGGGCAAGGAATGGTGTGAAAATAGAATTACGGAGAGGTCTGCGAGGGAGAACAACGCCGTCCAGTTCTGTGGAGGCTTTAATTTTAGCTCTTCTATAAAAGTCTCCTTACCGAGCAGCTCCCCAGCTCGGCCAGGGCTCCCAGGGCTCCCGGCAGCGCCGTGCCCCGGAGGAACGCTGTCGGGTCTGGCCGGGGGCCGTGTCGTCCCGCGGACGCGGTGCCGGGGACGTTTTTCTGGGAGCGAAGTGACCCAAGAGTCGAGTGCTTCGCCTGCAGCTGGGAGAAGTTCCGCAACTGCAGGAAACTTTCCCAGCAACAGGGCGCTCCCCTCCTCGTTGGGCCCGCACGTAGGCAGCTCGTTTCCCCGTCCAGCGGTTCGGTCCCATCCTGCACTGTTTGTCCCTCTGATCCTTATCACCTCGTGTTTACGGAGAGCCGAGCGTGTCTTCAAACATCACCCAGGCGATCTTTAAACAGAGACCTCGTTTGTTTTCGTCCTTTTATTTCTGATATACCCGGCACAGAAGCTGGCATGCTGAGCGCCACATTGGTTCTTTACGGAGTGTTTCGCCCTAAAAACCACCAGAAGTGGAATTAGAGCCCGCAGCCTCCGCGTCGCCCTGCTCTTGTCCTGCAGGTTTGCTGTGGGGCCGCTGCTCCTGTTGGTGTCGATTCAAATCTGCCTCGAGTTTGTGGCTGCTTCCAGGGCTGCTTGACTCAGCTGGCACGCAGGCATCTGGTTCTCTCGCCGCCTGGGAAAGGGCCGAACTCTGTCTTTTCCCAAGTTTTCGCCCTGTGAAGTGGCACTAAAACATGAAGCGAAGAAAAAAGTGTGGGTTATTTATTGGTCTGGCTCGCCGGCCCCTCTGCAGACAAATGGGGCAGCGGGTCGGGGATCTGGGAGGAGCAGGAGGGGACAGCACGAGCCCAGTGAATGCCACCACCACGGCTGGCTGCCCGGCGAGCCGTGCCCTCGGCAGTGGCATCGTGCTCCCGCGGGGCCACGGCGAATTTGGGGCACGGGTGGGCTTCTCCCCGGGGGAGCTGGGACCGCGCAGGGGCAGGGAGGAGCGGGGCAGCTCCATCCTCAGCACCGCACACAGCCCTTTTGTGCTCCCCCATAGCAAAGCCATTCTTCGTGCTGGTGTCATAAATATGTAACGGGGGAACACTGCAGTTATTGTGTCCCGGGCAGACACTCGCCGTGTTGTTCGGGGCCGCCGTGCCCTCCGGTGCGCGGGGTTTGGCCGGGCTGGGACCTCCGCTCCCCACCCTGGTCCCGGGGCAGCCGCGGCCACCGGTGGTGGGGCTGGGGCTGGGGCTGTCCAACGTGCTGGGGCAGCCCCCAGGGACCTGGAGGGGTGATGTGGACCGGGGGGGGCGATGCTCCCGCTGCTCCCTGGGGCCACCGCAGCGGCACAGCACCGCAAGGCGGCCGGGACCTGGTTGGGTTTAGGAAACACTGCCCTGCTCATGGCTCGGCACCTTTCTCTGCAGGCACTGTACCTGCTGTCTCGCCCTGGGGTTGTACAGGTGGCTTTTGGCTCATGGCAGCCTTCAGACCCCTCCTGTCCCTTAGGGCAGCCCCGACCCGAGGGGGAGCATGCCTCCTTGCAGCCGGCTCCTGCAGGTTGCACGAAGTCTCGTGCCGTTGGGACCGTGGTGCTGCACATCACCGCAGGTCTCTCGGGGTCCTGCACCCTGCTCCCAGCACAGAGCTGCCTGCTGTCCTGCTGGATCCCAGGAGCACAGGGACACCGTGCCATCCTGCTGGATCCCAGGGGCGCAGGGACACCCTGCCTCCAGGTACCGGGGTGGTGGAGCCGTGGCTGCTCTCAGGTCCCATGCACCAGGCCTGAAATCCACCTCGTGCTGTCCACGGTCTCGCTGCCACCGGTCCCTTGGCTGCCTCTCGGGGCTCACCTTGGTGTCCAGGCACCAGCTGTGAAGTTGCAGGGCACTGAGGGAGAAGCAGGGCTGTGGCTTGCAGGATCAAGTTCCGAACCCCTGACTTCCCCCCGATTCCTTGCACAGTTTGGTGAACCCCCAAAGCTTCTCCCGGAGGAGGAGTTGATGTCCGTGGTGTCCCTGTGGTGTCCCTGCCTCTTGTGTGCCTTTGTGCTGACCCCCCGTTGGCTGCGGTGCTTCGTCTCCTCCGCTCAGCGTGATGAATCCCCTCGTCTTGGAGGAAACTCTGGGGCCAAGGGGGTGAACACAGGAGCCTCAGTGTGAAGTTTGTATGAGGAGGACCTCAAAGGAGCTTCCTCCTGAGGCTGAAAGGAAGAAATGAGAAGGGATTTGGCTGGAACCTGTCTCCAAAGCTTCTCTTCTGGGGTGAGGCCTGACGGGCAACACAGGGGAAATGAGAGCCAGCGGTGATGGCCGGTAAGGATTGTGTCTGAAAGTGAAACAGCAGGAGTGGTGCTGGGGTGAAAAAGCAGGCTGCTTCCTGCTGGGGGAGCTGGGGAGGGGACCCGTGCAGCTCCCTGGGCTCTGCAGGAGACACATCCCTCCCCGCTGTGCCCACTCCAGCCCGCGCAGGGCCCTGCAGCGACGTCCCCCACGGCTGTCGTGGCTGCGGCTTGTCCCCTGCCCTCCTGCTGGGCAGAGAGAAGGGGGACACTCGTTGTAGTGCCTCCAAGAGCTGGAGTGGCTTTTCTGGGCAGCTCGGTGCCGCGCTGCGGGCTTGGGTGTTGGCAGAGGGCACGGTGCCTGCGGTGCTCTGGCCGAGGGCGAGCCTGCAGCCCGCAGCCGAGCGTGCCGCGGGGAGCTGCTGGTGCCTGGCCAACCTCGTGCGGGTCGCAGCCTTGGGCTGCTGTCCCGTGCTCCAGATCTTTTGTGCTTGGCCAGCAAACAGGAATCGGGGAGCTTCCTGCTGCCGCTTTCTCGCTGCGGGCTCCTGCAGCCCGGTGCTCTTGGCCCGTGCTCAGCCGGGGCCGTGCCGCTCGCTGCTGCGCCTCGCCTGCTGCTCGCTTCCTTCCCCAGCCTCCTCGCAGCAGCTGAACGCGGCGTTCTGCTTGCTTCAGTGCCAGCCATCCTGGACACTCAGGTGCTCCTTTGGTCCACACATTTGCCTGAGCACTTCCCCACGGTGCCTGCTTTCCCCAGGCCCTTGCCGTGCCGTTTCTCACCGGCCACCGCGTGGCAGTGGTGCCGGGATCTGGCCCTGCAGGTGGAGCTGAGCGCGGCAGAGAGGTGCTGGCACGTTAGTCACAGCGGGGCAGCAGTTGATGCAATAGCTCCTGCTTCTTGCGGGGTGATTGCCCAACGCTGTTTCACCCTCCTCGTGGCCTGGCGAGGGTTATCTCGGTCGCTGCTTGCTCCGGGAGCACCACGAGCAGCCTGCGGGCAGCCCCGTGCCCGCCTCCATGGCACGGCGCGGGCAGGTTTGGGCCCGGTGGGGGCTGAGCACAGCTCTGAGCACTCGTGGCAGCAGCCCCAGGGCCCCTGCAGGTTGTCACCAGGTTTGTGCCTCGTGGCTGAGCACCACGCTGCGGGAAACCACCGCAGGAGCTGCGCTCGGTGCTCCTGTGGCACGGGGTACCTCGTGGTGCTTTAAAACAGCTGAGCTTGAACCAATTTCAGCTGTGAGATGCTGGGGAGCAATTTGAAGCTCCTGATGACCTTGGGAGCGATGTCTGAGTGCTCTGGAGGCTGAGCACGGGCTGTGCAGTGCTGGGGGAAGCAGGCAGGGCTCTGGGCTGCAGGCACGGCCCTGGGAGGAGCTGAGCCAGCCACGATCCCCTGCATGGAAGTGTTTCTTCAAGTTCCCTCATGCTGCTGTCACAGCGAGGGGCAGGTCCAAGTGGATGGAAACACTGCTGCGAGCTTCCTGCTGGCAGTGCCAGCCTGGAGAGGTGCGCAGGGGCTGGGGGCAGCCTCCAGGCCGGGGGGACGGGGCTGCAGGGCCCTGGGGACGCTCCGGGAGCAGGGCACAGGGCCCCTGAGCGCAGCCCTGGTCCGGCTGTTCCGCTGGGCACTGGGGCTGAGCTGCTCTCGTCCCAGCACTCAGCGGTGTCAGGAGGAAGGGGAGCGGTGGGGAGCTTCTCGCTCGGCCACAGCCCTGGCCGGGCTGGGAGCTGCCTGCCCCGGGAGAGTGTCCCCAGCGTCCCCAGTGTCCCCAGCGTGCCAGCGTGCCTGCCCGAGCCTTGAGGTCACTGGGTTGTGGTGCGTCAGCTGAGTGTTTAACTTTTTGCTTATTTAGAGTTTCCTGTATTGTGATAAGATCTCATAAACTTCCAAATATAGCCCGACACGGATCCCGGGCGTCGCAGGCTGCCCCAGGAGCAGCGGCCAGGTGTCACCTTCGGTCCCGCGGCCGTTCCTGCGCGGAGGAGCCGGCAGGAAGGAAGGAGAGGAGCGCGGCAGCTGCGCCCAGCACCCGTTCACACGCACACGTGCCTTCCCGGGACGGGGAGCAGAAGAATCGGCGAGCCGGGCCGGCTCCGTGCCACAGGAAGGGCTGCGCTGATGGAACAGCCCGATAGGCAGATGTGTGCCGGGGCAGGGAGCAGGAGGCAGGGTCGGGCTGCCCGAGGAGGGACCGAGGGGAGCGCCGGACGGCTCGGCACCGACGGCTGCTCGGAGTTTGTGGGCCAGGCCGGTTGGTGCTGCTGGCAGAAGGAGGTGGGGCGCATGTGGGGTGCACACTGCTAAATAACATGCTGGAGAAGCCCGGGGGCTGAGTGCCCTCTTGCTCCAACATCTGCCGGAGCGACCTCTCCATTCGTGCTGCCCGTGCAGCCCCGCAGTGCTGGAGCAGGCAGCCCTCACGGTGCTTGGTGCCACCGCTGCGCCAGCCCTGCCCGAGGGACGGGCGAGGGGGATTCGGCCAACGTGCCGCCTGGCACTATTTTCTTCACAACTTGGCACTGACCTTTCCATTTCGGTCCTCGGGCTATAAGTGGCATCTCTTCTGATGCCGTCTTCTGCTAAATTCAGCTGTGGCTGGCCGGTGGTGAGCGGGGTGGTGGAGACAGGTCTGGGTGCCCAAAATATCCCGCCGGCGGCGCGCACCTCCCGGCGCGGCTCCTCCCGTGACGTGGCCCCACAGGCTTGGGACGTCCCTGCCAGGAGGAGAGGAGGCGTCCGCCGGGACCCCCGGCGGGTCCGTGGGCTGGGGCCACCCCTCCGCCAGCGCCCTGGGTACCTTCCTGCAGCTCCGTGCCCTGGAGCAGGGATTTACGGTGTGTAAGCTCATAGCTGAGGGGACGTGGGCAGTGCCAGGCCACATCGCTGGCCTCGCAGACAGCTCCAGGAACGCAGCAGGAGTTACAGGAGCCTCAGTGGGGTTTTGCTGCTGCTTCAGGCCCTCCGGGTGCCTCCTGGAGCGCTGGCCTCGTCCCTGCTGTGCCTGGCTCCGTGCTTACGTGGCCAGCTCGGGCAGGGGGTGAGCGGGGGACGCTCGTTTTGCTGCGTTCAGCCGGGGGAAGGTGTGGGTGGCCTTCAGCAGCGGGGTGGGCTTCAGGTGATGTAAAGCCGCGGGGCAGCTGCGGGCCCCAGGGGAACCCGAAAATGAAACGGAGCAGCTCGGTTCCATTGTTCGGGGAAAACGTCGAGTGCCAAGTTGCAGATAACGAGCAGTGGCAAGGAGGAAGGAAACCAAGGGTAAACTTGGCCAGAGATCTGCTGCACTTCTGCTGTGCCAGGTTGTGCATCCCCAGAGCTGCTCGGGGCTGTTTGCTCCTGTGCCAGGGCACACGTGGCTGTGCCCGTGGAGGGGCTGGGGTCGCTGCTGCGCTGCCGTGTCCGTGGGGGTGTCGTGCTGCTGGAGCTCTGCCTGGCATCACCAGGAGGCTGCCTGCCCTCTAACCCTCCTCTCCTTCCTGCAGGCAGCGGGGATGGACAGGGACAGATCCTGCAGCGCTTCCCCGAGAAGGACTGGGAGGACAACCCCTTTCCTCAAGGCATCGAGCTGGTGAGTGTGCTGCCCTTCGGGGCCGGGGCCCGGGCTGGCTGTCCCACTACAGCCCCGCACTGCCCCAGCAGAGAGCAGCGCCCACCCACCCCAACACAGCCCTGGCAGCGGTGGGTTTCAGCGTGCCCCCACTGCTCCTGGCCACGCTTCCCTCGGGAGCTGCACGGATGAAACTCCACGTCCCCGTCCCCAGCAGCGGGGCTCGTCCATCGGCAGAGCTCTCCCAGCACTGCCCAGCCCGGGCCGGCGGGGGCTCGCCCTGCTGCAGGGCTGGGTGTGCTCCTCTTGCATCCGCCGGGCCAGGGGTGGGGGCCTTGGATCCCTCCCCCAGCCCTCCGCCCGCTGCCGTGCAGCCCTTTGAGGTTGCGATCGCCGCTGGGTCGTACCCGGAGCGACACACCCAGTCTAATTTGGCGCTGCGTGGGTTCTTCACAAACCAGCTTTTAGCTAATCAAGGATAATAGGATTGTTCTCCTCGGTTTCTAAATTTGAGCAGGAGTTCTTTTAAAACCCTTCCCTGCTGCGTCGGGGCTGCCGCTCTGCTGGAAAGCGGCGTGGGCTCCGCGGGACCCCCTCACCGCGAGGCCGAGGCCCCCTCTCGGCTGCGTTCCTCCTCCTGCAGCTCTTCCCTGGTCCTGGCTGAGTGCAGCGGAGCACAAACTGATGACGATGAAGTTTTAGAAGTTCATTTGCTGCCCTACGAGCGCTAGGATCCCTGAGCAGCGCTCGTGTTGGCCAGGGGAGCTGCGGGTTCCTGACGTAGAAGGGGACCCCATTGGGGTCACGCTGTCCCCAGGGCTTTGTCCCCTCCGAGCAGACGTGGGGCTGGGGTGGCGTGTGCTGGGCTCTGCCTTGCCTGTCTCTCCCACGGGCAGCACTTTGGGTGCACAAACCTCTGGGCCCTGCTGGCGCCTGCAGGGTGCGGGGGTTTGACTGGGGTGGGCAGCCGAGCTCCCCCTGCTCAAAGGGAAAGGGGAAGAAAATGTGGAGAGGGTTGAGATAAGGACAGGGAGGTCACTCAGCGATTGCCGTCACGGGCAAAACAGACTCTGAGAAAGGAGATAATGAAGTTTATTGCCTGTTGCTCACAAGCTAGAGCAGTGGGAAACAAAAACAACCCCAAAACACCTTTCCCCACCCGCTCTCTTCCACCTCCTCCCCCCGAGCAGCGCAGGGGCCTGGGGCCTGCAGTCAGCCTGCAGCGCTCTTCCTCCTCCGCTCCTCCTCGGTCCCTCTGTGCCCCTGCTCCCCGTGGGGTCCCTGCCATGGGATGCTGTCCTTCCCCAGCTGATCCCACATGATCCTACTGACCAAAGGCTGCAGCTCTTCAGGAACTGCTCCCACACGGCTCCGTCCCACGGGGTCCATCCCCCAGTCCCAAACTGCTCCAGCACGGGGCCCCCACGGGTGGCAGCTCCCCCCAGCCCCCTGCTCCTGCCTGGGCTCCTCTCCACGGGCTGCAGCGTGGAGATCTGCTCCGTGTGGGACCCATGGGTGCAGGGGGACAGCCTGCTCCACCAGGGGCCTCTCCACAACCCCCAGGGGAACTTGTGCTGCCTGCCTGGAGCACCTCCTGCCTCCTGCTGCACTCACCTGGGGGCTGCAGGGAGCTTTCTCACTCCTCTCTCTCCCGGCTGCTGTTCCCCAGTGTTTTTTTTTCCCTTTCTTCCATCTGCTCTGGCCAGCAGCAGGCCCCTTTTCTGACACAGGTCAGCTTCTGGCCTCTTCTCACAGCAGCCACCCCTTTGGCCCCCACTACCCAACCCTTGCCACGTGAACCCCCTGCCCAAGGGGGCTGCCGACGTGCTCCGGGTGTCTGCCAGGAGCGAGCAGCTCGGGGCTGGACACGTCTCCTGGTCCCTGCTCTCATTTCGGGTGCTCTGCTCGTGGAGCTCCTCTAGCTGCCACGTGGCGCTGCGTGCCCACCAGTCCTCGGGACCGCCGGTGGGAAACCTTCTTCCTATTTACTGCGTGCTCCCCGTAATCCCAGCACACTCCTGGACGTCGCTATTTACTTTGTCTGAGGCAAAAATCTGTATTATTTTTCTGGTTCGCGTTTCCTTGTTGTCTGCAGGGGACTTGGGACCTGTGCCAAGAAAGAGGAAAGCTGCGCTTTTTTCCCAAGGGCCAAACTGTCCAGCCAAAAAATCTGCGGAATTTAAACAATTGAAGCCTCGTCCTGTTGGGAGCCTTGGGGTGGCTCCGAGGCTTTCCAGCAGTCGCCGGGAGGCTCGTGGCCGAGCAGCACGCAGGGCTGGCAGGCAGCGTGGGGACACCGGGCGGCCCCCACTGGTAGCCTTGTGCCCCCCGGTGCCGTCCCTTCTGTGCCCGACTGCTCCGAGGAGCACATTTTCGGTGTCTTAGGGAGCAGGAATTGAGGAATTGGCAGCTTCTGCCCCAGCTTGCTGACAGCATTTCCAAACAAAAATTGTTTTTTGTTTTTTTTTTTTTCCTGGTGGAAGCTGCTCCAGAGGCACAGGATGTGAGTGCTTCCCCATGGCAGCACCGCTCCTCTCCAAGCACAGGCCGAGGACAGCAGGACAGCCGTGGCCCTTTCAGTAAAGAATTTATTCCTGATATCCAACCTAAAACTCCCCTGGCACAACTTTAGCCCATTCCCCCTCGTCCTGTCACCAGGCACGTGGGAGAACAGGCCAACCCCCACCTCGCTACAGCCTCCCTTGAGGTACCTATAGAGAGCGATAAGGTCGCCCCTGAGCCTCCTCTTCTCCATGCTGAACAAGCCCAGCTCCCTCAGCCGCTCCTCGTAGGACTTGTTCTCCAGGCCCCTCACCAGCTTCGTCGCCCTTCTCTGCACCCGCTCAAGCACCTCCATGTCCTTCTTGTAGCGAGGGGCCCAAAACTGAACACAGTACTCGAGGTGTGGTCTCACCAGAGCTGAGTACAGGGGGACGATCACCTCCCTAGCCCTGCTGGCCACACCGTTCCTGATACAAGCCAGGATGCTGTTGGCCTTTTGGCCACCTGGGCGTCGAGGTGCGCGTTGTGGCCAAGGGGGAACGCTGGCAGACGCCAGCTCGGGAGCTGGTGCGTGCTGGCAGAGATGAGACGCTTCCTGCGTTTCCTCTTGGCACCCGCGTGCTGGAGAGCATCAGGGCTGCTGCTGCTCCCCGGGGTGAAGCAGCGAGGGCCTTTTGTTTTCCGACCACAAGGTAATTGCCTGCGTGTTGGCAGCTGCAGCCTCCTCATTCGGGTAACAGAGCACGGGGCTGTGCAGCCACGCGCCGCCGCCGGTCCTGGCCCTGGCAGGGGGCTCGGTGGGGCTGCGTTCTGGGGGTCTCGGCCCCCTGCGGGCTGCACAGAGATGTCCTTGGGCACTTTGCTCCTGTGCTGTGATGAGAGCTGAGCCGAGCTCCTCTGCCACTTCGGTCTGGACCCATGGACTGTGGGTTTGCAGTGCTGAGAGCGAGCAGAGCCACCGGTGGCTGCGCTGGGCTCGGCGAGGAGCGAGCCGGCTGCTGGGGCTGGGGGCTCCCCGTGCCTCCCCTCCTGCTGGGCGGTGGGGGCTCTGCCCTCCCCTGGCCTCACGGGGTGGATGTGAAGGATCCAGGGGTTGTCCTGGATCGCCATAGACAAGATGCCCCCACATCAATCCTTGCAGACCTGGGGAGGGCCTGCAGCACCATCGGTGAAGGAGAAGAGGTGAAGGAGTAAAGCGGAGCTGTGGAGAACAAGGCTCGGCAAGCACAGGGGCACGAGAGGATGGCTCTGTTGCTGAAGATGCTTCTGGCTGCACTAGGCAGAGTCTGCACAGCCCAGGACACGGCTCTGTCTTGCTGTGAGACCTTCCTGCAGACATGAAGGCTGAGGAGCAGCCCGCCTCGGGTGCTGGCCCTGCAGAGCCGTAGGGGAAACGGGCACGGGGTCAGCGTCCTCCCGCTGCGGGTTTGGGTGAGGCAAGGCCCCAGGCTCACCTCCTGCAGGGATCATTAATTCTGCCTGGGGGCCCGTGGCTTTGTCCTCCTGTGCTTGTGAGCTCCGTGTGGCCCAGCTCCACCACGGTGCTGCCATTTGGGCACCAGCCCCGGGGCACTGCTGTTCTTACCCCCAGCTGATCTACACCCACGGAGAAGCTGAATCCTTCCCCATGTGCCATGGAGAAGCTGAATTGCTGTTTGTCCCTTCGTAAGGACCGAGCTCGACACAAGGCAGCGCCCATCAGACCTCTGCTTTGTGGGGATTTGTGCACGATAAATGGCTGAGGATCACTGTGTGCATCGGGCTGCAGCAACGCCGTGCACGGCTGGTACCCAGCAGCAGGAGCTGGGCCCTGGTGCTGTGCTTCCAAGCAGCCTGTGATGTTTTGAAGCTCTTCTCGTTCCTCTGCCCCAGCACGGCTCAGTTCAGAGCCTCCCACGGCAGGATCAAGGTCTGGGCTCCGGTGCTGAGCTGGGGCAGATCTGTAAGCCCACCTGAAGACCCTCAGGCACGCCCCTGTCCGTGTGGCACCGTCGTTGCCCTGCGCCCATTTAGCGGTGCCGTAGCTCCCAAAGGAACGGGTCCGAGCTGCCTCGGCACAGGGGGCAGCTTTATGGGGTCAGCGGAGCAGGGCCCGTGCCCTGTGGTGGTGGCAGTGGTGGTGGTGGTGTCCTCGTGCAGTTTTCCACGGGGAGCAGTCCAGGGGATGCAGATTGCTCATCCCACGGCCTGAGAAATGGCACGCTCAACCCCTGGCACCCAGGCTTTCAGCAGCGAGGGCTGGAGCTGGCGTTTGTGCCCACTGGCCCTGTGGCCTTCCCACTCTCAGCCCCCGTTTTGCTGAAATCGCCTCGTCCTCGGGGCTGCCAGGCTGTGCCCGCGGAAGCTGCCGCGTTTTCCTGCTCTCCAAGCACTTTCTGTGGGGTCCCAAAACTACCGGGAATTTTCCAGCGCCAGCACCAGCCAAACGCGGATGCTGAGAAGAGGAAATGCAGAAAAATCCCTTGAGATTTTGAAACCCCGCGGGGAGTTCTGGGGCTGGAATTACCCGCTGGGCCGGGAGGGTGTTTGGGAAGTCCCCAGGAACCAGCCAAGCCGCGCGCTGCAGCGTGGAGCAGCCCGGGTCGGCGCTCCCGGCCCCGCAGGAGCAGTGCCCCCTCCCGGAGCGCTGTGCCCGCACCCCGGCCTCACCCCACAGCCCCAACAGAGCCCCACAGCCCCAGCCTCACCGCATACCCTGACCTCACCCCGCACCCAGCCTCACCCCATCTGGAGGAGCTCCCAGCACGGATCCTGCAGGCACCGCTCCCGATGCGCAGCTCAGCCCCAGCCCCGTGCCAGCTCTGGGACAGGCACGGGGTGGCAGCGGGTCCCGGTGCTCACCCCCTTCCCCTGCTCTCTCTTGCAGTTCTGCCAGCCCAGCGGCTGGCAGCTCTTCACGGAGAGGAACCCCCCCACCTTCTTCGTCGCCGTGCTGACCGACATCAACTCGGAGCGGCACTACTGTGCCTGCTTCACCTTCTGGGAGGCCGTGGAGAGCGCGCAGGTACCGCGGGCTGCCGGGGAGGGTGCCTGGTGCTGTGGGTGCCTGGTTTTCCCCTGTTGGAAGAACCTGGGATTTGGGAGAGGGAGAGGTGTCTGACGTGGCTGATCCGCGTGTCTCCGCAGCCTCAGAGCCACCCCAGGAATGGCGAGGAGGAGGAAGAGTCGTCCTCATCTCCTGTTCAACCGGCGCAGCTCTTTGCTCCCAAAAGCCTGGTGCTGGTGTCGCGGCTGGACCACGCCGAGGTCTTCAGGGTAAGTCTGAAACGATCTGGGAGAGGGGAGACGAGGAGGAGCAACCTCAGTGAAGGCCTCAAGGTTGCAGGAGCTGCAGGAGGCCACACAGCCCCCCAGTGCCATGTGCTGCACGGCACCGCCGCGCTCGGTGCGCTGAACCCGAACGTCTGGCCACAGAGCAGCAAACAGGGACCCGGCCACGCTGGGCGGCTGGTGGCCTTGACCCACTTCTGTTAATGCAAAAACCATGAAGCACAGCCTGTTCCTGCACAGCCTTTATCTTGACCATCTGTGTTTTCCTCAAACTCGTTGCATTACGTGGCTGGAAAAGGTTTGGGAGGGCACGGGCTGCGACCTGGCACCTTCCTAAAGCTCTGCCCTGCACGTGTGGGCAGCGTCCGCTGCTAGCCCAGGTGCTGGGCTTGTGGAGGGTGGCATTTTCCACCAGGCTGGGCTCTATTCTTCCTTTTTTCCCTCCTGCTGTGAGGATATCACTTCGGGGTAGCTGCCCCGTGCCTGCGTCTCTTGTTCCCAGCCTGCCCCGTGGGCACGGGCTGTTCCTTGGGGGTGCTCAGCCGCTGCGCCCTCCCGGTGGTAATAGCTGACAGGGAAAAATATCACTCCATTCTTCAGCCTGGAGCTGCTTCAAACAGACCTCGGGCTTCACAGGACCCCAGGGCAGCTGGGGCTGGCAGGGACGTCCTGCTGGGACCTCTGCTCCAACCCCTGCTGGAGCGGGGTCAGCTGGAGCCGGTCACCCAAGACCGTGTCCGGCTGGGTTTGAGCAGTGCAGTGACTGCAGCGTGTCGGGGCAGCCTGGCCACGCTCGGGCACCCTCATAGCAAGGCAAACCACGCACCTTGTACCTGTGTATGGTGCTGGGAAGGTGTCTGAGTGTACGTGAGGCCGTGCTGGCTGGGGGGTGGCAGGAAAAGACAGAGACCCTCTGGTGAGAGCAGTGACACCGGGACAGGAGGGAGCGTGAGAGCAGACAGGAGCTGGGACACAAAACCCATTCCCCTCACCAGTTGTGTCCTGTGTTCGTCTTCACGTCGGGGATGAGCTGTGCCTTGTCCAGCCCCCCGTGGAGCTGAGACTCCCCAAAACACAGGAGCTGCTCGTGGCTGGGGTCTGGGAGGGCAGAGCGAGGTCAGCCGGGCCGCCGCGCCTGCCGCACGGGGCAGGAGCAGGTTGTGCTGGGGATGTTTTTGGAGGAAAGTGGGTCAGCTCGCTTATTGCCCAACACAGACGTTTCCTGCAGCAGCGCCTGGAGCCTGGCTGGCACCGCTCCCAGCTCGATGTCTGCCTACCTGCCCGCTCTGCCCCGCTGCCCTCGCAGGGAGGCTGAGCAGTGTTGGCATTGCTCTCCCGGCTGCTTGGTGTCAGCGCTGCGTGCGTGTGCGTTACCCACCCCAGTGACTGCAGGGCAGCAGAGAGCCATGGCAGCACTGAGCTCCTGTGCTTTGGGGCCCTGGGGTGTCCCCCTGAAGCTACGACAAGAAGATCAGAAATGTCACTGGGATCTGCGAGGAGCCGTGGAGCTGGGTCACTGTTGCAGTTTTGTTTTCAGCGGCGTTCGCTGCAATCCTTGCTGCTCCCTGCCCCTCCCAGCAGGAGGGGGACAGGTGAAACCTCACGGTTTGCCCCTCGGTTGAGCGGATGAATTTCATGACTCTGAAGTGCAGCCTGGTGCTTCCCCAGCACACGGCTCATTGTCCCGGCCCCTTCTGGTCTCTGAAGGGGTCTCTGCACAGCCCCAGACCTCGTCCTGTTCCCCCTAGGTCAGCGTGATGCTGGGCTGGGGTCGTGGTCCCTGCTCCCTCCGCTGCGTGGCCAGCAGGGCTGCCTGTGTCCGTGTGTCCATGTGTCCGTGTGTCCATGTGTCCGTGTGTCCGTGTGTCCATGTGTCCATGTGTCCGTGTGTCCGTGTGTCTGTGTCCGTGTGTCCGTGGGCAGGCAGGAACAGGAACTCGCTTCTCACTCTGCCCCTTGCTGACCTCTCTCCTAAAGGCCCGGTGCCGGTGTCCTCTCTTCCTACCAACACGGAGAGATGGTTTGAGGAGAAAAAACAGAGTGCCTTGAAGACAAATTCCTCGAATTCCTGGTTTTATATCTTGTATTACTGTGGCTCTTCGTGTCCCAGCAGAGGATGTGTTGAACACGGCCCCGTGCCTGTGCCCCTGTGCAGGAGCTGATGTTGGCTCCTTGGTGTGTGCAGTGAGAAGAGCAGAGCCTGGCCCCAACAAGCCCTCGGTGACCAAGGGGACTCGTCCCTGTCCCCTGTTTGGGGTCTTTATGAGACTTGGTTAAACTCCACAGGGACCAGGAGTGCTCCCCCTCTGCCTGTGGAGCCCTTGAGCCCCAGCTCCCTCTGGAAGCAGGCTGGGCACGGGCTGAATGTCCCGACCCTGCCAACGAGGACTCACTGCAGGAAGCTCGAGGGGAGACCTCAAACCCTTTACCCAGGGCTCAGCTGTCCCGGGATGTGCTCCCGTCTGGGACAGGCACTGGGAGGCTCAGGGAGCGGTGCCCGGGCTGGAGGCCCTCGCGCTGCGCCCTGCGCCGGTGCTGAGCCGCGCTCTGCTTCCCTCTGCAGAACAGCCTGGGCCTGATCTACACCATCTACGTGGACGGACTGAGCGTGTCCCTGGAGAACGTCATCGGGAACCTGCTGACGTGTACCATCCCCATCACCGGGGGAGCTCAGGTGGGTTGCCTGCCCGTGCCCCCTCCCACCTCCCCGTGCTTCTGCCTCGTGCGGCTCCTGCAGAGCGGAGGCACAGGGCAGGGATCAGCCCCTCGGCTGCATCCTGGGCACTGGGCTGAGCTGGGCTGAGCTGGGCTGAGCTGGGCTGAGCTGAGCAGGGCTGCTGGGCCTGCAGGCAGCAGCTGGCTCTGCCTGCTGGCTGCTGCCGAGCTGGCACTGCTGCTGGCACGGCGTTGAGTAGTGCCCGCGGTGCCTTCCCAAGTGCTCCTGAGTACAAACAGCAAAGCTCCGTGATTTGGAGCAGCTCAGCTCCTGCACCAGCTGAGGCCATCTCGCTGCTCCGCTTGCCGTGAGTAAGCAGCTTTGTGGTGGCTCCCTGCAGGAGGGAGAGCTGGATGGGCTCACCCCAGCTGCGTGGTCGCAGAGCCGTCTGTGCAAACAGCTGCCACGGTCTGCGGCTGCCCCTGCACCAGGGAGGTCTTGCTCCTCCACTCAGGCCTGTCTGATTGCACGGAGAGCTGCTCCAGAGCTGGTCACAGGCCGGCTGTGAGAGCGGGGACGAGCCAGCTCGAGGGAGACAGGCCAAGCAGGGCTCCTGGTTGCTAGATGAATGGCTCGGAGCTCTCTTCTCAAACCACTGGCTTGTGCCCATGCGTGGCCGGTGTCTGTGATTGTTGGACAGGGCTGGAGGAGCAACAGCCTTGCTTGTGCCCAGAGCGGGCCATCAGAAAGTGCCTCCCCTTCCCCCCTGAGCCGTGCGTTCCCCTTGTGCTGCTCCTGCTGCTCCAGGAAGGCCAGCTGGGCTGCAGGCCCACTCCAGCAGCAGCTGGGTGTAAGGGCTAATTGACGAGGAGATGGAAAAAGTGGAGAGCGCCCAGCTGGAGCCTGTGGCTGGAAGCACTTGGAGACAGCAGCGCAACCCCCCGGAGCTGTTTTGCCATGCTAACCCTTGGACGATCGCCACGGCTGTGGCACTTGTTCCTGCCGTGCCTTCGCTTCCAGCTGCTCAGCAAAAGGCAGCGTCCAATTCTGCGCCCAGGGGAAGGAGCTTTTGCAAGGCCCTGGCTGTGCTGCAGGTCCCCGCTGCCTGCAGGCTGAGGTTCTGCCACCACCCGTGACCCTAGGACCCTAGGGGACGGCCGCTCTTGCTCCCGTGCAGGTTCCTGGTGTGGGTGCTTTCTGCTGGGCAGCAATGCCCCTTGGGCTGACTTTTTGGCCCAGCCTCAGTTTGGTGCTGCCCCAACAGCCCAGAGGCTGCAGGTCCTGGTGGGGGTGAGCTCTGCAGGGCTGCGTGCCGGGCACACCCCGCTCCGATGGAGCAGGAAGCAATCTGCTGCCAAAACCTGCGCGGCTGGGGCTGTGCCAAGCATCCCAGGCTGCGTCCGGCTATGGGAACGGGCAGCACCTCTCCTGCAGGAGCTGCCCAGGGCTGGCTGACTCCGTCTGGTTCCTCCCAGGTGGAGCCTGTCAGCAGCAGGCAGGGCGAGGAGAGGCCTCGGACCCGGGAGGTTTCTGGAGATGCTGTGGCTCAGTGAGCCGTGCGTTCTGGCACAGTTGTTGGTCACCTCCCGCTCCTTGCAGGATGGATCTGTGCCGTGGGGATGAGCAGCGTGCTGCAGGGAGGACAGTTTGTTGGTGGCGCTTCCCTTCCTGTGCTTCACCCGTTCCCAGCTGTGTCCCGGAGCTCTCCGTGTAGTCTCACTGCTTTCGCTTTGTCCGTGTGCACCTCTCCTCCTCTGAGGGTCCCTGCTCCGTGGCTGTGTGCGTGCCTCCCCTCTCCTGGCTGTGTCCGTGTGTTTCTAACTGACTGTGCTATCTCTGTCTGTCCCTATCTCAGCCTGACGCGGACGACGAAGCAGCGGTACGCACACCTCTTCTTTCATCGGGTCTGTCTGCTCCTCAGCCACCTCTCCCTGCCCTGGGAGGGCTCGGGGGCCGTGCACCCTGCAGCTGGGTCCGTCCCCAGCGTGGGCACGGAGCCCTGGCCGTGCTTGGGGCTGTGCTCCGGGCAGCAGGGCTGCTGTGCTCTGCCTCCCCCGGGGGTTGTGAAAACCTGGCCTGCTGTGCTGGCAGAGCAGGTCAGGGGTGCTTTTTGTGGCCAGCCCAGCGTTCGGGGCAGGCTGCTGGGCTGCTGCGGTGGCGTGAGCTGAGCGGGGAGGTGGGTCGCGTGGCGAAACCTCCTGCTGCAGAGCAGCGTGTCCCTGGAGGGGAGTAAGGAGAGGAGCAAAGCGACCCGGGGCTGCCCTCGGCTCTCTGGGGAGAGGCTGAGGACCTGGGGGGCCTCCCAGTGCCCAGGGAAAAATTGCCCCAGGGGAGAAGACGTGGGGCTGCACCCAGCGTGCCCACCCCAGCCCCTGCCCCAGGAGCCAAGCGGGGCCAGCTCTGCTTGGATGTGGCCTCGCCTGGGGCTGCGCAGAGCTGGTGCAGAGCTGGTGCTGCGGCCCCTGCCTGGTGGCACCGGGGGGCACGGCGCAAGCGAGCTGCTCCTCGGGCACGGAGCTCCCGGAGAGCCCTCGTGAGCTGCAGCACGGCTCTGCCCCGCTCCTGCAAGTGCTGCCGAGGGCTTGGTCCTGGTGCAGGGCTTCGGGCTGCTGCCGGCGCTGTCCCCTCGCTCGGTGCAAGCCCCGGACACGTCTGCTTTGTCTTGCAGAGGACGATCTCGCTGGGCGCGGGGGACCGGCAGGTGATCCAGATGCCCATCAATGACTCGCTTCCCGTCAGCAGCTGCAGCGTGGCCCTGCTCTTCCGTCAGCTCGGTGAGACTTCTCCCCGCGCCTCCTTCCCACCGGCTCCAGTGCCAAGGCCAGCAGAGCGCTGGGCTGCAGCTCCCACCACGGCCACAGCCCGGGGTGGGGGCTCGGGGCTGTGCTCCAGCTGCAGCCCCGTTGGAGCGAGCCCTGCTGCAGCAGTGGCTCCCTGCAGGACGTCAGCCCCTCCGCTGTGCACGGCATGGAGCTGGGAGCTGGGAGTGGGATCGGGCCGGGTGGGCTGTAAGGGGCCGTTCTGGGGCACAGCCCTCGTTCCTGAGTGCTCTTCTCTCCCTTCCTCCCCAGGGATCACCAACGTGCTCTATCTCTTCTGCGCGGCGCTTACTGAACACAAGATCCTGTTTCTCTCCAGCAGCTACCAGAGGCTCACCGACGCCTGCCGGGCTCTCCTGGCCCTCATGTTCCCCCTCAAGTACAGGTGAGGGAAGCGCCCTGCTCCCCGAGCCCTCCGCAGAGCTGGGGGCAGCAGGGGCACCACGACCAGCCAGGCATTTGCCACCCCCTCGCTCCGTGCCCTGGCTGGTGGATCACCGCCTCCGGGGCATTGCCAGCGTGGGGCAGGTGAACGCAGCGTGGGCAACGGGAGGGATTTGTTCTTGGCTGTGCTCACAGCTCCCCTCCTGGAGCCTCTGGTGTGCGCAGCAGTGAAACTCCCCGGGTGCCCCCAGCAGCGAAGGGCTGTGAGCTTCCCAGCCCTGCCTTTCCTGGGGCAGGGGAATCGGGCTGATAGCCCTGGGGGCAGGCAGCGAGCCCGGGGTGTGCTCGGAGGGGCTGGCAGGGTGCAGTGCCCCGGAGGCCGTCCCTTCCTCCCTTCCCCTGTCTCGTAGCTCCCCCTGTGCGGAGCCCTGAGCCCCTGGGCACCACTTCTGCGGGCAGCCCGGCCCCAGTCCCAGCCCCAGCGTCCCACAGGGCAGGGCTGGGTGCTGGGAGGCTTCCAAAGACCCGCGGGGCAGATCCTGCCCCCAGGACGGGGCACACGCACACAGAGCTGTTTCCAGTGTCCCGTGGGACAGCCGGCACCCTGCTCGCCCTCCTGGGGCCGTGGGGACGCAGCCCCCAGCCCGCCCGCTAGCTGCACATCCCCACATCCCAGCTCTTGTGGCTGCCAGCTCCTGTCGAGCTGTTTCCACCCTGGCCTGCCGTGTTCCCAGGCTGCAGAGGGGCTGTCTGCAGTCCAAGGAAAGCTTTCTGCTGGATTGCAGTCGCGGTGCTGGGAACCTTTCCCCCAGCCAGACTTGGGCTGTGACTCCAGGGCCAGGGAACGATCCTGGTCTGTGTCCACAAGCACTCAGGAACCTCGCAGAGCTGTGAGACGTGTGTTGCCTCGGGGGCTGACAGTGGCAGACGAAAATCTGCTTGGCTGGGAACGCGGCACCCCACAGCTCTGTCCTGCAGGGGGGGGGACCATCGGCTACCAGGGAACAGAGAGAGGATGGGGGCAGGTCGCTGTGCTGCCTCCTCATGTCCTAGCTCACAAACCCTGCTCAGGGACACACCAGTGTGCTCCTGGCAGCAGAGCCAGGCTGGTGGGCTCTGCTCTGCCGGGGGGCTGCGTGGGGGGGTCAGGAGCTGGGCACCCAGCGGGGCTGCACCGCCTGCAGCGATTTCACAGCTTTCCTGCTTTTTCTGCTTGCAGTTTCACGTACGTGCCCATCCTGCCTGCGCAGCTCCTGGAGGTGCTGAGCACGCCGACACCTTTCATCATCGGAGTCCACTCCATCTTCCAGTCAGAGACCCAGGAGCTGGTGAGGACCCCCCCCTGCCCTGTCCTGGGGGGGCTGGGAGCGGGGACTGGTCTAGGGGAAGCAGTGGGGCTGTGTACCAGGGGTCCCAGAGAGAAAACGGCCCCAAAAGGCGCCTGGCTCAGCAGGCTGAGCACCCAGCTTGCACCCGGCGTGCTGTCCTGGCCAGGCAGCTCGGCCACAAGCCAGGGGGGCTGCTTGGGGCTACCTGGGGCTGTTTGGGGCTACCTGGGGCTCCCAGGGGCTTCCTGGGGCTGCCTGGGCAGGGCTTATGTCTCCAGCCGGCCAGCAGTGCCTGGGTTAACTGAGGGCTGGAGTTTGGAACTCAGCTGGCAGCTCTGGTCCAAGAGGCTGTGTTGGCACTTCAGCCTGACAGCCTTCAGTGCAGAAACTGAATTAAATCAAAGCATAATGAGCCTGATCCAAACTGAAACAAGCTTTTGTGCAGCCTCCCGAACGAGCTGGGAAGTGCCGTTTGGGCTAAGCGGGGCGGTGGACGAGCTGGGGCTGGCGTCGGTGTCTGTGTTCTCCATGAGACCTCTCAGCCAGCTGAGGAGTCTGATCCCACAAAGCCAGTTTTAGTGACCCAGCCTCCTGAGCAGGGCTGCGTCCCTCTTCATCCCTCTTCTGCCAGCTTTCCTCCCCTGCTGCTCCCTCAGACCCAGCTTGCCCCCTGTTTCCTGGGTGCCGTTGCCGTGGGCTCTGTGCAGCGGGGTGCGGGCAGTGCTGGGATTGTTCCAGCCGTTGTAGTGCAAATATCTGGGTGCAGTGATAGTGGGTAGGGGAACATTGCTGCTGAAAGCCAGAGTGCTCTGGGCTTGCAGAAGACGGAGAGGAGACGAGCTGGGGTTCCCGAGGGCCTCCCTTTGGCCGGGCTCCTTCCCCGTTAGCTCCCCGTGGCCCCCTCTCATGCCTGTCCCCCCCCTTGCAGCTGGACGTTGTTATCGCAGACCTGGATGGTGGGACAGTGAACGTCCCCGAGTGCGTGCACATCTCCCTGCTCCCCGAGCCGCTGCTCCAGCAGACCCGGGAAGCCCTCTCCATGGTGAGTGCCGCGGCGTCTCCGCACCTCCAGGCCTGGGGGAGCGCGGGGGCAGCGGGCAGAGCGGAGCTGAGGGCAGGGCTCCTGCCTCGGGACCCCCCTGGCCACGCCGCACGGGACCTTTCCTGCTCCTGATGGCCTCTGCTGCGTGGCAGGGCTGCAGGGGGCTCCTCTGCCAAAGGTTTCTGGGAATCAGGTGGCTGGCTCCCAGCCCTGGGGCAGGAAGCAGCTGCAGCCCTGAAGCTGCTTTTCTGGCTGCTAGCGCGTTCCCAGAGCCTGCCGGCCGTGCGAGTGCGTGCCCGGGACAGCGCAGGCAAACAAAGGCTGGGAGCCTTGGCCTGGGGCCGGGGGGAGAGGGGCCGAGCTCTGCTACAGTGTGAGCCCCCCCGTGGCACGCGTTTCCCTGGCTGTGACAAGGACGTGGGGCTGGAGAGGCAGCCGCTGAGCTGTCCCTGGGCTGCTGCATCCATCCAGCCATGGGGAGCCCGTGGCACAGCAGAGGGGGGGTCTGATGGCTGGTGGCTGCAGGTTTTGAGCCCCTCACACCTCGTCCGTGGGTCCTGCCGGGCTCCCGGGGAGCGCTGCTGCTCCGTGCCCGGCTGGGAGGACAGATCCAATCCCCGCGGGCTCGAGCATGCTTTGTGCCCTGTCTCTGCAGGTCTTGGACCCGGAGCTGGAGGTGGCAGATCTCGCCTTCCCCCCTTCCACCGTGTCTGCCTCTTCTCTCAAAATGCAGGTGAGTGCAGTGGGAAGAGGGGAGGTGCAGGAGCAGAGAGCCCCTGCGGGCACCGCTCTGCGTGGGCACGGAGCAGGCTGGCACAGAGCAGGCTGGCACAGAGCAGGCTGCCCCACGCTCAGCACCGCTGCCTCTGCGGGTGGGGGCTCAGCACGCTGCCCCCAGCCCCAGGACGTGCTCCGACCCGGAGCCAGCAGCACTGCCAGAGGGGGCTCAGCACTTGCTGTGCAGCACTGCCCTGCTGGGAGCAGCACCTGGGGTCCCGGGGCTGCGAGCTCCTTCCTCTGTGTGCGGTGTCAGGGACACTGTGAAGGGCAGAGCACGGGGGACCCGTCTGCCTCTCCCTTTTCCCTTGAACCTTTGGGTTTCCTGCCCCGCTCAGCAGAGGCCGAGCCAGACACGTGGCTCGGATCTTGGGTGGAAACTTCTGCCCCGCTTGCTGGCTGCTCCTCGCCCCACTGACCGCGCTGTGTCCCTGTTCGCAGGACAAGGAGATCCGGGCCGTCTTCCTTCGCTTGTTTGCACAGCTGCTGCAGGGCTATCGCTGGTGCCTGCACATCATCCGCATCCATCCCGAGCCCGTCATCCGCTTCCACAAGGTACGGCCAGGACAGGAGCACGCGGGGTGGTGGGAGGGCAGGAAACCTGGGGGCTCAGCCAGGAGGGGTGGGCAGGGGACGGGCAGGAGACAGGCAGGGGATGGGCAGGGGATGTGGTGCTGCAGGGACTCTGCTCCTCCTGCCCCAGTGCCTTGTGCCCGCACAGCAGAGTTATTTTTTCAGGCTGCGTTGTAGGTCTGTGGATAAACTCCTCACCAAATGGGTTGAATTAAGGCTGGGGGGTTAATCTGTGGGAAGGTTTGCACAAATGCAGCTGCATCTAGCAATAAAGAGCTGCGTTGCCAGCAGGTGCCTGCCCTGCACCCCTGCCAGCTCCACCTGCATCCCGTGTTTGTCCTTGGGAATCCCGAGGTCCCACGGGTCTGATACCATTTCCCTGTTGGTGCCCACACGATGTCAGGTGCACCACAGCTGACGTTCCTGTACCTGGTGTCGTGCAGAGGCTTACAGAGGGCATCCCTCACGTCACAGCCTGGAGCTGTGGGTTTTCTGAAACCCAGGAAGTTCAGGGAAAATCTTAAAGTCTGGGCAAAGGAAGCAGAGCCTGGGGAGAGGAGGCAGGCAGGGCCGGCTGCTCCAGGTGCCTTGGGGCTGTTGGCAAGCGCAGGGCAGGGAGAAAAGGAAAATATTCGAGGTGTTTGGGGGTCCGTGGGGAGACCAAGCAGAGGAGAAGACAACAGACAGAGAGCAGAGGGATTCGGGCGCTGCGGCTCAGCGTGGCCAGCGTGTTCTTACAGGTTTTGAATGATTTTTTTAATGCTCCGTAAACGTTTATTGCTGACAAAGATTCATGTGTTCCATAAAACTATAAGCACGCCGTAAAACCAAGAAAAACTTCACTTTTTACCTTTACCTTGGTAAAACAGCCATAGGGCTTAGGAAGCATAACGAACCTCCACTTCATAAAACCATCACGTGCAGCAGCTGCGTGTGGTACAAAATAGCCTGAACCCTGCTCATTTGGCTGCTCTGGCCACAGCAGCATCTCAGAAACATCCCATTCTTGCCCAAATAGCCACGCTGACTGCTTGTAGCACCCTGCAGCCCTGCTCCCAGCAGCTCACCGGGTGGGTGAGGGTGCTGGGGGAGCAGGGAGCCCCACGTGCTGCTGACGGCTCCACATTTCCCTGTTGCAGGCAGCCTTCCTGGGGCAGCGGGGGCTGACGGAGGACGACTTCCTCACCAAGGTGCTGGAGGGCATGGCGTTCGCGGGCTTTGTGACCGAGAGGGGTGCTCCGTACCGTGCCATCGACCTGTTTGATGAGGTGAGCAGCTCCCCGGGTCCCTGCCGGCACCCCGCACCGTGCCACCCGCGCTGGAAACGGGTGGGAACGGGGGGGACGTGCTCCATCCCACGGCACGGGCTGGGGATCTGCCTCGACGCTTGGCTGCGGTGCTGAGCCCGGCCTGGCAGCTTCTGGGGACGGAGCTGGGACACGGGGAGGGCGGTGGGATCCTGCCCAGCGGGCTGCTGCTCCTCTCACCCACCTCTCCTCCTTCCAGCTCGTTGCTTATGAAGTGAAGCGCATGCGTGCAGAAGAGGGGAACAAGCAGAAAATCCTGCGGCACATCAAGGAGCTGGCAGAGAAACTTTACAAAAATGTGAGTCCTGAGCACTGGAGGGGAACTGATGGGAACCTGGGTCATAGCCCCGGTCAGCCTGCCCCCCCTCCACGCGTGTTACTGTGAGCTGGTGCTGGCGGTGCTGTTCCATCCTGCCCTGCACTGTTAGGTGTGGCAGGACACCCGAAGGTGTCTGTCCTGGGAGCAGGAGCCCTTCTTTTGGGGTGGCCTGGCCATCAGGCACTTCCTTTGCTCTGGAGCAGCTGGCCAGCTGATGCAGGTGTTGTGTGGCACAGGACAGACCTGCTGAGGTCTTCCGAGAGCAGAGCAGAGCCCTGAGAGCCCCTTGGGCATTTCAGCCCTCCTGAATGGCTTTCTGCTCGCTGCTGGGTTCAGGGCCAGAGTGCTGTCCTTGCAGCTCCTGAGAGCAGAGCACGATGGCACTCTAACTAAGGACTCAGGACTGCAGGTCCGGGGGGCTGTACAGCACCTTCTGGGAGAGGAGGAGAGGAGCAGGGGTTGCAGAAATGCCTTTCTGAGCCTCCTGCTCCGGGAGGGGACACGACTTCCCCATGCCTGAAAAAAACCTGCCTTTGCTGTGCCAGGAGAACCCGTACCCCGCAGTGACCATGCACAAGGTGCAGAAGCCCACGGAGGGCTGCCACCTGCGCCTCCACCAGAAGCCTTTTCCCCGCCTGGATGAGGGCACGGTGCAGTGGATCATCGACCAGGCCACGGCCAAGCTGCAGACAGCCCCTCCTGCTGTGAAGGCGGAGAAGAAGTGCATGGTGCCGTCGGGCCCCCCCATCGGTAGGTGTGCGCACAGCTCCTGTCCCTGCAGTGAGCAGCCCTGCTCGGGAGGAGCTCCCTGTGGCAGTGCCACTCTCGGGGTGCCACCTCACTTCTGCACTGCGACGTGTCTGAGGGTCCCGTGCGAGCAAAATGTGGGCAGTTCTGCCTCCTGGCTGAGCGGCTGCGCTGTCCCCGTTAGCTGACCCCAGCTTGGAGGTCCCTGGGCTGGAGCCAGCATGAGGGAGCAGCTGCAGACCCTGCAGGATTCCTCCAGCAGAGCCTTGGGGACACCCCTCGCCCCCCACCCTGGGGTGACGGCCCTGCCCTGCCCTGCCCAAGCTGACAGTGCGCTCTCTCCCCAGCTGCCATCCTGGAGCGAAACGGCAACGCCCTGGCCAACAGCGCCCGGCGCCTGGAGGTGGTCAGGAACTGCATCTCCTACGTCTTCGAGAACAAGATGTTAGAAGCCAAAAAGGTGAGGGGGGCTCGCCAGGAGCTGCTGGTTGAGGGGAGGGCACTAAGGTTGCTGCTTCTCCTCCGTGGTGGGCTGGGGAGGCCTCTCCATGCCTCTCTCCAGAGCTCTGCTGAGCAGCTCAGTTGCCCTGTGGGCACTTGTTCTCGCAGCCCTGTTCCTCCCTGCTCTGTCCCTGGGCCGTTGGCTGATCCCTCCATTGCACCAGGGTCTCCCAGTGCCCCTCAGGGTCTGTCCCACGGAGGTGGCCGGGCTGGGGTCCTACCCCCAGCCTTGCTGAGCAGGGAGCCCCCCCGAGCTGTGCTCCTGCTGGGGATGCTCTGCTTTGCACCCACATCACATCAGCTGCATGCAGACAACGTGGTGTCAGCCCACACAGCCAGAACCTGAAGCCCCTCCTGCACCTCTCCTCGGGGGCTGCCCTTGACCTCACCGTCCCCCAGAGCTCAGCTGGGCCCCATCTTCCTGCTCTCCTCCCGCAGCTCTTCCCTGCCGTGCTGCGAGCCATGAAGGGCCGAGCAGCCCGGCACTGCCTGACCCAGGAGCTGAACCTGCACGTGCAGCAGAACCGGGCCGTGCTGGACCACCAGCAGTTCGACTTCGTAGTCCGCATGATGAACTGCTGCCTGCAGGTAGGAGAGGGGCTGGGGGAGCACAGCCCTCAGGAAGGAGAGCGTGTCCTGCTGGGGGAGGCGTCATCGTGCAGGGTTCAGCTACCTCGGGGTGTCTCTGAATCCTCCCCTGAGCTCTGTTCCCTCCCCCAGGACTGCACGGCCATGGACGAGCACGGGATCGCAGCTGCTCTCTTGCCGCTGGTCACTGCTTTCTGCCGAGTGAGTACCCGCAGTGCCCTGATGCCTGCTGTAGTCAGGCTGGGCTGAGGTCACAGAACCATCTAGGCTGGAGAAAACCTTCAGGATCATCGAGTCCAACCATCGATGTGGCACACTGAGTGCCATCGCTATACCGTGTCCCTTAGTGCCACGTCCACAAATCTCTTAAATACCTCTGGGGTTGGAGACCACCACTTCCCTGGGCAGCCTGTCCCAACACCTGATCGATTCTGCCTTCCAAAACCCATCTCTGTTGGGCCCTGGGTCAGTGCTGAGCAAATCTGAGAAGAGTTTGCAAGGAATGCTTGGAGGAGCTCTGATCCAAGCGGCCCTCCTGCCTGCCCAAGGGCACAGGCGAGAGAAGGGGTTAGCTGGGGAGGAGAGGCTCCACGAAGGCCGTGTCTGCATGCAGCTTCTGTCTTCTGCTTCCTCAGAAACTGGGCCCGGGCATCACGCAGTTTGCCTACAGCTGTGTGCAGGAGCACGTGGTGTGGACCAACATCCAGTTCTGGGAGGCGATGTTCTACTGCGATGTGCAGAACCACATCCGAGCCCTGTACCTGGACAGCAACGAGGAGAACCACACGGAGGAGGTGAGGTGGTGGTGTCGGGCTTCCCGCAGAGCAGCTGCATGGAAGCAGCCCCCCTAGGTCCACAGGCTGATGGAGACGGACGAGGGACTGCAGCCTGCTGCTGGAGGCTGCTCTGGGGGCAGCGTGGTGAAGGCTGGCAGGTCTCCTGTCCATGCAGACCTCTGACACGTCCTTCTCCTCCTTCAGGAGAGCACGGAGGAGCCGCAGGAAGCCAAGTCTGCCCTCGAGATAGCGTCAGAGCAGCTGAGACTCTGGCCCACCATGAGCCGAGAGAAACAGCAGGAGCTGATCCAGAAGGAGGAGAGCACCGTGTTCAGCCAGGCCATCCACTACGCCAACCGCATGAGCTACCTGCTGCTGCCTCTTGACACCAGCAAGAACCGCCTGCTGCGCAGCTCCGGGCTGGGGGACGTGGAGAGTGTCAGCAACAGCCTGGTCACCAACAGGTACACGGGGCACGGTGCCGAGAGCACACCTTGGCACCATACCTGGGCTGCGAGGCAGGATTGGTGCAGGTTGCACTGCCCAGGGCTGTTTCATGTCAAGGGTGGAACCCCTGGGTTCATATGAAGAGGGATGAAGACTCCTTAGGACTCTGCCTGGCGTGGGCAGGGGCCTCCTGCTGTGGTTGTGGCAGTGGGGAGACGTGCTCCAAGCTAAATCTTCTCTGCTTCTGTACGGCAGCATCGCTGGCAGCGTGGCTGAGAGCTATGACACAGAGAGTGGCTTCGAGGACGCCGAGAGCTCCGATGTGGCCAACTACGTGGTGCGATTCATCAACCGCTTCGTGGACAAAGTCTGCACGGAGAGCGGCGTCACCAACGAGCACCTCAAGGGGCTGCACGTCATGATCCCTGGTAATGAGCTCTGCCGGGGGGCGGGCGGCTGCGTGATCCCACTGCAGGACCCTTCCTGAGCAGCTGGGGTCTGCTCACCAGGGGATTCTGAAAGAAGCAGCAAGAAGGGCGAAAGAGGAGCACTCAGTGCTAGGGGCAGGTCACTGGGGAGTGTGTGAGCTAACGAGTTGCTCGTGGTCCCTAACTTCGTGCTTGTCCGCAGATATTGTGCAGATGCACATCGAGACGCTGGATGCCGTGCACAGGGAGAGCAAGAGGCTTCCTCCCATCCAGAAGGTATCGGCCTGGCCTGCTGCAGGGTGTGGGGAAGGTTCTGGTGCTGCGCGGGGCTATCGAGTCCCCTTCCACGTCCGCGTGGCCCTAAACCTCCTCTTTTACACCCCCGTAGCCAAAGCTGCTGCGCCCCAACCTGCTGGTGGGCGAGGAGTGCGTGATGGAGGGCTTCCGCGTCTGCCTCATGCCCGACGAGCGGGAAGAGGCCGCGGGGGGCAGCGTCGGTGGCCCACCCCTGCTGCCTGCCGAGGGAGCCATCTTCCTCACCACCTACCGCATCATCTTCAAAGGCACCCCCACGGACCCGCTGGGTAAGGCCGCCCGTGCGCCCCGTCCCCCGGCTGGGGGTGTTGGTGCTGGGGGCAGGCGGCCAGGGGCGATCCCAAGCAGGGGCTGCGGCGGTTCGGTGGGTGCTCCCAGTGCACAGGAGGGTGCCTGCTCTTGCTGTGCGCCCTCTGGAGAGGTTACACCGCTCGTGCCCACCTCCAAAGCCCCGTGGCCCTGCTGTAGCACCTCTGCCCTGTTGCTGGCCTCCTGATGCTGTGGGCCTGGTGGGAGCTGGCCGGGCGGTGGCTGACGCGTTCCCTGTTGTGCCCAGTGGGGGAGCAGGTGGTGATCCGTTCCTTCCCCATCGCCTCGCTGACCAAAGAGAAGAAGATCAACATCCACAGCCAGCAGGATCAGTTCCTCACGGAGGGCCTGCAGCTACGCTCCTGCACATTCCAGGTGAGGCTGCGGGGGGCTGCTCCTTGGAGCTGCATCAGCACAGCTGAGGGGAGCCTTGGTGGGGGGACCCAGCAGGGACCTGGCCGGCGCTGGCTTCACCCCCTGGGACGAGGCACTCGCTGCCTGTGCTCACCTGGTTTTTGTTAGTTTTGCCTGCAGGGGCCAAAGACGGCCTCTGAAGGGGGTGAGTGCACCTGGGGATAGAGCCTGAGGGCCCCTTGCAGAGGAGGGACGGGGCTGTGGTCCCGATGCGGGGCTGGTCGCTGTTTGTAGCTGGAGGCTCCTCTCCAGCTGCTTCAGTAGCTGCTGGAGCCCTGGGAAGGCACGTGCTGTGCTCATGCCCTCAGAGGTGATCCTGCAAACCTCGTAGTGGGTCCTAGGAGGGGAGGAATCCAGAAGGGAGAGATGTTAGGAGAGGAGTCACCTCTGAGCATTGTGTGTCTCCGAGAGACTCGTGGAGGCAGAGCAGCTCGGGGAGGAGAGCACCACGCAGAGTGCTGCCTGCCCCTTGCTGCCTGTCCCTGCACTCTGGGGACATCCCGGGGGCAGTGCTCACATGCAGAGCAGCCCCAAAAGGGCCGTGTATGGCACCAAATAACTGGCACAGGGGGCAGACGGGGAGCCCCCTGCCTGGCCCGTGCCCATGGTGGTCGCTGCTGAGCAGGACCTGGGCCAGGGGAAGGGCCGGAGGAGCTCTGCTGCTCTCCCTCACCCCACGGTGCCAAGCACACGGTGACCCCCCTGAGCCTGCCTTCTGCTTGTCCTCGCAGTTGCTGAAGATTGCCTTCGACGATGAGGTGGCTTTGGAGAGTGCCGAGGTCTTCAGGAAGCACCTGCACAAACTGCGCTACCCCCAGCACGTCCACGGCACCTTCGCCTTCACCGTGGGCCAGTCGCCCAAGCAAGCCATGCAGCCCAAGGCCAAGGAGAAGAACCCCTCGCTCAGGTACCTGCAGCAGTCCTGGAGCAGGGGGAGCAGTCGTGGGATGCTCCAGGCCCTCGCAGGCGGTGCTGGGGCTCTTCTCTCCCTCCTCCAGCCCATCAGCAGAGCCGCCAGGCAGGGGAAAAGCAGGCACAGGGTCCAGAGCTGGATCTCAGGGTCCCTGGGCATGCCTTGCTCAGAGCTCCCTGGCACGGGATCCCTGCTCCCTTTGGGTTTTTGCAAGGAGGGGAACGGTCCTTTTTTTTTTGGGGTCCTTTTCCAAGCGGAGGACCAGCCAAGCCTGGGAAGCGCGCTGACAGCTTCAGTGCTGTTCCCTGCACGGCCGCCCAGGCTGAAGCAACACAAATCCCGAGGAAGCATCTCGTGGGAGAAGCTCCACTGGGCACGAGAGCGTGGTCTCTGCCTTCCCGGGGGACGGGCAGCGCTGCGGGGCAGTGGAAGAGCTCTGTGCTTGGTGCTGGCCCGAGGCCAGACCCTGCTCCTGCGCTCGGTGGCCGCTGTAGCTGTGGGTCTGGTTGCTGCTGGTCGTGCTTGGTGTGCCCTGGAGTCTAAGCTGCTCTCCCGTGTTTGTGACTCAGCTCCCAGCAGGTGACCGGTATGTTCCAGGGCCTGACAGTGGGGGTCATGTCCCTCGGGCACCTTGGCCATTCAACCACGTAAGATGCCTTCACCCTGTGCGGGAGCTTGCGAGGTGGCCTCGGCTCAGGCTGCAGCCTTCACTGCTCCCAGGGCTTCTTCTCACCTCCTCTGCATGCTGCCTGGGCTGGGGGCTTGGCACTTCGGGGACGCCCTTTTCCAGGCTGAAGGTTTGGGGTGCGCTCCTACCGCAGCCTCAGGTGGCGGGCGGCCGTCCTAGTGCTCCAGGGCACTGGGGGATCCCCAGGACGTGCTGAGGGAGCTCTGCATCTTCCTACTAACCTGTGGGGACCACCAGAGCTGCTGGGCACAGCTCTCCTGGGCACGGTCCCAGATCTTGCAAGGTCTGCTTCATCACCACCCCACGTCTGCTGCCGGCTGTGCCCCACACTGCCTGCAGTGTTCCTTTGGTTAGGAAGCACTCCTGCTTCTAGCCTCTGTACCTGACCACTGGTTCCCAGTGCTGTTGCCCAGTCCTGAGGCTTTTCTTCTAATAACTGTAGGGAGCGGTTAGATTCCCTCTTGGTCTGCTTTGCAAAGCAAAACGAGCCCCCTGCTCTCACTTGGGCCCCCGTCCTGACCCGGTGAATTACCAGAGATCCGTGCGCCAGCTTGGCTGTTCTGGGCTGGACGTGGCCGATCCCTGCCTGATTCCTGCAGCTTCCTTACTTGATCCTCTTTGAGCCCGTGGGCTCCCTGAGATGGTGATGATGATGATGATGATGATGATGTGTGAGGTCCTGCACACATGCAGACCATTCGTGCCTTTAAGCATAGGCTTTTTCTGGAGCTGTGTCCTAAGGAGCCTGCTGTGACCACGCAGCCTAACCACCTGCAGGTTTTTGAAGATTTCCCTCCTGCATCTTCCTATTCTGCCCTGGGCAGGCAGAGAAGTCCCCCCACGGGCGGGTGTGGGGCTGAGCCCAGCTGCTGTCCCTGTCCCTTACACAGCGCTGGGCTCGCCTTCAGCAGCTCCCCTCTGCCCCGTGGCTGGGCTGGGCTGGGCTGGCAGCGTCCCCACGCAGCCTCCAGCAGCCATCACCTTGCCCTGGGGGTCAGAAGGAGCCCACCTTGGAGGAATGAGGATTTTTTCATGCAGGCTGCCCCAAGGAGCTGGGGGTGCCCATCCCTGTCAGCGTCCACGGCTGGGCTGGATGGGGCTGGGGGCAGCCAGGGCTGGGGCAGGGCTTGGAACGAGATGGGCTCTGGGGTCCCTTCCAACCCAAACCATTCTGGGATCCACAATTCTCTAGGGACACGACAGATCAACGGGTTTGAGGGCTCAGATGTGGAGGTGGTGGCTTCAGAGCCCGGGACATGTCTGTCTCCATGCTGGTGGTGCTCCCAGGAGGATGGGGCACTGGGGGCTGCTCAGCCTGGCTGCCCCCAGCCTCTGCAGCCTGGGCTCGGGGCTCGGTGCCGAGCGCTCGCCCCGTGCTGGGCGCTGCAGGTGGCATCCATCCTCTGGTGGCCGTGACTGCGACCGTGCCTGTCGGTGGTGGTTGGGGTGATCGGGGTGCTCCAGTGGTCGGGGTGCTCTGGTGATTGGGGTGGTCGAGGTGGTCAGGGTGCTCTGGTGTTCAGGGTGCTCCATCTCTGCTTCGCTCTGGGGGTGATGTGGGTGCTGCTCCAGCCTGCCCTGGTGGCTGTGCTCGTGCTGGAGCGGGTGTCAGCTGGCCCCGGCCTCTTTCTCTTGTTCCAGGACGCTCTCCAAAAACCTGGTGAAAAACGCCAAGAAAACAATCGGCCGCCAGTACGTGACACGGAAGAAATACACACCGCCCGCCTGGGAGCAGCGGAGCAGCCAGCACTTCGCAGAGGACAACGAGGACGAGATCTCAGGTTGGGGGCACCCTGCGCGGGGAGGGAGGTGGTGGGAGCAGGGGGAGGCTGCAGCAGGAGCCCCTCGGGTCAGCTCTCGGCTGTCACCGTGAAGGGAGCAGGCACGGGAGCTTCCCTGCACACAGCCCTGCCCCTGGTCACCTCTGGCTGTCCCCAGCAGCCTGCCAGCTCTCGTCCCCTTGCAGGGGGCAGCAAGCTGAGATATTGCTGCATTAGGAACTGAAAACACCCAGTGAGCCGTGCAGGGGGGAGGGAGTTACTTGGGCTGTGGCCTCAGCCTGTCAGGAGAAAATGTGCAGCAAGAAAGCTTGGATTAGACGTGAGATGAACTTGTTTGGGCTGAGGAGCAAAGGACCAGGAGGAGTTCTCAGTACTGAGGATCCCAGCCTTCCCCCGGGAGGGCTGTTGGAGGAGGCATGGCTGTGGGAGCTGGGGTTCAGGGGGAGCAGTAGTGGCTGACTGCAGAGCTTCCCTTCTGTTCACGAGGATGCTTTGAATTCTGTTAACCTAACGAGCAAAGGCTCTTGGGCTCTTCAGAGCCCTTGGGAAGGGTCAGAGCTCTTCCATTGCAGGGGAGGGCAGTGGGGTGCAGCTCCCATCCTGTGCTGTCTCTGCCAGGCTGGACGATGCCCCCAGCTGCAGGCTGAGCCGGGCCCCCCTTTGTCTCCGCAGTGTCCGAGGAGATGGACAGAAGCACTTTGACCCCCACCACCACCATCAAACCTTCGGAGAAGACCATCAACCACCTGGTGGAGCGAGCCTGCTGCCGCGACTACCAGCGGCTGGGGCTGGGCACGCTCAGCAGCAGCCTCACGCGCTCCAAGAACGAGCCCTTCCGCATCTCCACGGTGAACCGCATGTACGCCATTTGTCGGAGGTGAGCCCGAGCAGCACGGGGACAGCCCCTGGGGAGAGGCCGTGGGGGGGCAGCGAGGGTCTCCAGTCACCCGTGGGAGCTGCGGGTGGGCTGGTGCTGCCCCTCGCCGCGCCCTGCAGAGCCTCCGCTCTCCCCCGCAGCTACCCCGGGCTGCTCATCGTGCCGCAGAGCATCCAGGACAACACCATCCAGCGCATCTCCCGCTGCTACCGCCAGAACCGCTTCCCCGTGGTGTGCTGGCGCAACTCCCGCACCAAGGCCGTGCTGCTGCGCTCGGGAGGGCTGCACGGCAAGGGCGTCGTGGGCCTCTTCAAGTCCCAAAACGCCCCCACCACAGGTGCCCGTCCCCCTCACCCCTGGGCAGCGCCGTGCTGGAGCGGGCTGCGGCCCCATCCCGTGCCCCGGGGCAGTGCTGATGCTCTTGGCTCTCTCTCAGGCCCCTCGCAGACAGACTCCACCAGTTTGGAGCAGGAAAAGTATCTGCAGGCCGTGATCAACTCCATGCCTCACTATGCTGACGCCAGTGGGCGCAACACGCTCAGTGGCTTCACCTCGGCACACATGAGCAGCGCAGGTGAGAGCAGCTGGGTCGTGGCGCTGCGCAGGGCGCAGGGGAGGCAGGAGGCTCGCACCTTACCTGGTGCACGGGGCCCTGCTCGTGGGTCCTGCTGCGTGTCCCAGAGCCTGGACAGCCAGGTGAGCAGCTCTCCCTGGTCTGCCACGTCCACGAAGGCAGCAGAGCCTTCCCGGCGCACTTCCCAGAGCTCCCAGTTCCCACCGGGTCTCCAGGACTGGTGGTGGTGGGGACGGGTTTGGGCAAGGCAGTGCCCCCGCACCTGCAAGCACTGGGAGCTCCCAACTGGATCCAGGAGCTTGCTGAGAGCCAGGGGTGGGTGGGAGGGGACGGACCCCATCAGCTGAGACCTCGGCACCAAGCGCAGCGGGGGCAGCGCGGGGTCTGTCACGGGACGCTGCGGTAAGTCTGCCTCGTGCCGCCCGAGCAGAGCTCTCCATTGCTGCCATTCCATTGCCATTCATCGTCTGTCCCTGCCATCCCACCCCGTCATTGCTGCGGAGGTGACCGGGGGCCAAAGGGGTGTAGGAGAGCCCAGCTCCCCCAGGGCTCGTTCCCTGGTGTGGGACCTGCCCAAAGCTGCTGCAGGAGCAGCACGGCCAGAGGGGCTGGGGGGCGGCGAGGGAGCGGGCACGGTGCTGGGGGATGCCCCCAGTGCAAAACACCCAGGGCAGGGCTGGGGCAGGGCGGTGGCACTCGCTGGTGCTGTGGGGTGCAGCCCCTGCTCACGCTGCTGCCGCAGGTGCCAGGCTGCAGCTGGAAGGTGTCTCCTGCATGCTGGCCCCTGGTCCCAGCCCCGGGCTCTCCTGCTTGCCGCTGGTTCCTTCTCGGGCCCCTTCCCTCCCTCTGGAGCAGCCGTGGGGAGGCAGGGCGGGAGGGCCCTGCGGGAGCAGCGCAGCGAGGCTCAGAGCTGACGTTTTGTTGGTGCTACAGATTTCTCCGACAAGAGGCAGCCTAAGCTGGGATCGCTCATGAAGCAGGTGATGGGAGGGAAGGACGATGGGCCCGGTACTATTAGCCGTGGAGGTGAGGACGTGCGAGTGAACGCTGCCTCGTGGGGGCCTCGCGAAGGCCCCCGGGCCGGGGCAGCTGGGGTAGAGTAGCTGCTTCCCTCTTGCTTCCCCAGAGCTCTGGCATGGGGCAGCCGCAGGGAGGGGAGGGAGGGACCGGCCGCAGGACCCGGAGGCAGCTCCGCGCCATCTCCATCCCATGCGTGGCTCCACCAGTCGCTCCATCCCGGCCCCCGTCCCTTCCATCCATGTCCGCCCAGCGAGAGCGTTGGTCCAGCTCTTCCTGGCGCCTTCGCTGAGGTTGCTTTCGTCCTGTGCTCTCAGGGCTCGGTCACAGAGCCAGGGTCATCACCCTCTCCACCCCCAAGTGCGCGTCGGCGAAGGGCCGCGAGGCGCCGCGAGGTACGGTACCGCCGTGCGCATAACCACCACCCGGGTGCTAACCTGACAACTGACCCCACACCCACAGCCCACACACCCCACGCCCCCCTCACACGACTAATGCCCCAGTAACACCACCGCCCGCCCGCTCACGCCTGCGCTCAGCTGAGCACGGCCCCGCTGCGGCCCGGCCGCGGTGCCTGCGGTAAGTACTGGGCCTGCCCGCGCCCACCCCGCGCCCTCCCCCAGGTTTGCTTTAGGCTCCTCGCACTTCTGCTGGTGCTCGCTGGTGGCGGTGGAGGAGAGGGTCTGGCTTGCAGGGAAGGGGGCACGGGGGCAGCCCGCCTTGCTCGGGGCTGGGGCTGTTCCCAGCACACGGCGGGTAGGAAGCCCTACAGCACCCAGCGAGGAGACGGAGCGAAAGCAAACCTGGTGCCCAGCACCTTCCCAGCATGTGCTCCGAGGGCTCTGCCCTGCAGCTCAGCTCCCACAGAGAGCTGCTCGCCCTGCGCCAGCCCCTCGGGGTCGGGGTGAGCGCAGCGGCCGTCCCGGCCTCGGGGCCCCTTGGTGACTGCATCTGTCTTGCAGGCAAGTGGGGCAGCATCCGCGCCAGCGGGCGCATGAGCAGCTACGCCCTGAACGTGGAGATCGGGTCGCGCCTGGCGGGGAAGGACCTGCTGAGCGCCCAGCACAACGGCAGCCCCGCCGAGGCCAGCTTCCTGCGGCAGCACCGCGCCTCGCTCTACATCATCGGGGACAAGTCGCAGCTGAAGGTGGCCGAAGGGGACGCGGTGGCGGCGGGGCTGGGCGGCGGGTCGCACGGTGCTGACGCTCTCCTCCCGCAGGGGGTGAAGCCGGACCCGCTGCAGCACTGGGAGGTGGTGCCCATCGAAGTGTTCGACGTGCGGCAGGTGAAGGCCAGCTTCAAGAAGCTGATGAAGGCCTGCGTGCCCGGCTGCCCCGCCGGCGACCCCCCCGTCACCTACCTGCGGTCCCTGGAGGAGTCCGAGTGGCTCTCCCAGGTCAGTGGTGCCCCGGAGGTTGCAGGGCCCCCAATCTGTCCCCATGGTCGGAGTCTTCGCTGTCAGCTCGTGTCAGGGATGTGTTCGTCCCTCCTGGTGAAGCAGAGGCTGAGGGGGGTCTGGGGGCTCCGTCCCGAGTGCCACTGGGCACAGAGTGGGGACACCAAGTGAACACCAAGCTGGGCTGGGAGGAACAAGGCTGAAAGAGCCCAGACAACGTGCTGCTGGTGGCTGTGGATATGAGCACTGCGAGCATCTGGGGCAGCTGCTGGCTGGAGAAGCAGGGCAGGGACCCAGGACCCGGGGACCCAGGTTCTGCTTCTCTGCAGGACGGGGTTGGTCTGCAGAGCTGCCCTGGGCACAGACCCGGGGTGCACTGGAGTTGTGTCCTGGCCCTGCAGAGCCCTTGTGCTCTGCTCCATTTGAAGAATGCTCCAGAAGAAGGGCTTGCTTTGCCCCACAGCAGCAAATGAGCTTCCTGCTCCCTATTAAGTGTCAATCCTTGCCTTGGCAGATCCACAAGATCCTGCAGATCTCAGTGCTGGTGGTGGAGCTGCTGGACACGGGCTCCTCTGTGCTGGTCAGCCTGGAGGACGGCTGGGACATCACCACGCAGGTAGGAGCCCTCAGCTGCCCGGCGCGACGGCTGCCACCGCGTGTCCCCAGGAGCATCTCGAGCCCCCCCTGTCCCTGCAGGTGGTCTCCTTGGTGCAGCTGCTCTCGGACCCCTACTACCGGACGATGGAGGGCTTCCGCCTGCTGGTGGAGAAGGAGTGGCTGTCCTTCGGGCACCGCTTCAGCCACCGCGGGGCACAGACCCTGGCCAGCCAGAGCAGCGGCTTTGCGCCCATCTTCCTGCAGTTCCTGGACTGCGTGCATCAGGTGAGGGCCCCGTGCGGGCTGCTGGCCCTGCTCCCCAAGCACTGGTGCCAGTTCATGGCTTGGGCAGCGACTGCCAGCGTGGGTGTGTGCTGGGAGCCCTCACCCCGCTCCTCCTCGCAGATCCACCTGCAGTTCCCCATGGAGTTTGAGTTCAGCCAGTACTACCTGAAGTTCCTCAGCTACCACTACATTTCCAACCGCTTCCGGACGTTCCTGCTGGACTCGGACTACGAGCGCATCGAGCTGGGTGAGGGCAGCGTGCGGGGTGCACAGGGGGGCGCAGCTCAGTGCCTGGCCCCAAATAACGCCCTCCTGCCCTCCTCTCCGCAGGCCTCATTTACGAGGAGAAGGGCGAGCGGAAAAGCCAGCAGGTCTACAAGTCCATTTGGGATTACATCGACCGGCTGAACAAGAAAGCTCCCGTCTTCTTCAACTACATGTATGCCCCCGAGGATGGGGAGGTGAGAGCTCTGCCGCTGCTCTGGATCCACCTGCTCCAGCCCCCCAGGTCCCCGCACTCTGCAGGGGCTCAGGGATTTCTGGGGGTACTGCAGGGACCCTCGAGCACAGGAGAGATCCTGAGCTGGTGCTGTCAGGGCTCCTTATGGGCTCTTCACCACCACGAGCTGGATGGCGAGCCCAGTCTGGGGCTGGGCAGCTCAGAGCCTGCATTTGTGCTGGGCCCTGTCCTGGCAGCAGCTCTGGTGTCTCCGGGCCAGCATTGCCCTCTGCTGACCAGCCTGCAGCCAGAAAGCATCATCATGGGGAAAGCTCTTTGTGAAGGGACTGGTTTCCAGTCTGGACAGAGAAAACCAGTACAGCACAGGCTCATCTGCGACCCTGCCGCAGGGCCAGGTCTGCCTGGATGCCGCCGGCTGTTCTCAGCATAACCCTGGCTCTTCCCTAGGTGCTAAGGCCGTACAGCAACATTTCCAACCTGAAGGTGTGGGACTACTACACGGAGGAGACGCTGTCCGAGGGCCCCTCCTATGACTGGGAGCTGGTGCAGGGGCAGCCGGAGCACGTGGAGGAGGCAGACCGGCAGGACACCAGTGCCCCGCAGACAAAGCGCAAAATCATCTGGCCCTGCTACGACAACCGCAGCCGCGTGGAGCCCGACGCCATCTCCAAGCTGCTGGAGGTGAGTTTGGGCTCGGACGGTGCCCCAGAGGCGGTGCAGTGCCCCATGCACGGCGCTCTGCAGCCCCCCCCAGGACACAGACAGCTCGGGCTGATGCCTGAGTCCTCCCTGCAGGAGCTGCACAACCTGGAGATGGAGCTGGGGCAGGTCCCGGAGCGCTGGAAGGACACATGGGACAAGATCAAAGCTTCCCAGCGCACCGAGGCCCGGCAGGAGGGCAGCCGGGTAGGGCTGCGACGGGGCTGAAGGGAGGACTCGGTTCTGCCGAGGGTGCCCAGCGAGGCTGCTGTCGGCTCCTGCAGCCCGGGGCTGGTGCTTGGCGTGCCCGGGGAGCCGTCCCCCCTCACACGGTGCCCTCTGCCCCCCGCAGACCCCCAGCTCCCTGCTGATGTCCTCCGGCCTCTCCCACCACCGCCGCTCGCTGGGCGTGTACCTGCAGGAGAGCGGCGTGGGCTCCACGCTCAACCTCAGCCTGGACAGCGACACCAGCAGCACCTCCACCCCGTCCAGCGGGAAGCAGGGCGGCCGGAAGAGCACCAGCACGCTCTACAGCCAGTTCCAGATGTCGGAGAGCGAGAACAGGCAGGCAGGGGGGGACAGGGACGGGGGACAGGGGTGGGGGGCCCTTCCCAGAGAGGTGGCACCTGGGTTCTGCAGCGCAGGGACCTCGGTGGTCCCCGCTGATGTCCGGCTGCCACCAGCTGACCCACACGCGGGCCCCTCTCTGCTTTTGCCCATGGGGTGCAATGGGGCACTGACGCACTGCCTGCCCCCCGCAGGTCCTATGAGGGGACCCTGTACAAGAAAGGAGCCTTCATGAAACCCTGGAAGCCTCGCTGGTTTGTGCTGGATAAAACCAAGCATCAGGTACTGAGGGGCTGGGCAGGGTGAGGGATGTGTCCGGGGTCCTCCCCTCCCTCCCCGCGTGCTGAGCTGTGTGCGGGACCTCTCCCCCCAGCTGCGGTACTACGACAGCCGGATGGACACGGAGTGCAAAGGTGTCATTGACCTGGCCGACGTGGAGTCCATCACGCCTGGCACCCCCACCATGGGGGCCCCCAAGACGGTGGACGAGAAAGCTTTCTTCGATGTGAGTGGGGCACCGAGCCCCTGCTGCAGGGAGGGGAGCTGGGCAGCTCACAGCCCCTGCCCCTCGCTGGGCTCCTGGGGGCCGTGGTGTCACTGTCTCGCCCGGAGCAGCCGCCCGGCCCCGCTCACCTTCTCTCTCCTCCCTTGCAGCTGAAGACGACGAAACGAGTTTACAATTTCTGCGCCCAGGACGTGCAGCTAGCCCAGCAGTGGATCGACCGCATCCAGAGCTGCTTGTCGGACGCGTGAGCCTGGCTCAGAGGAGCCTCTATTCCAGGCACAGAGTCTCCCGCGCCCCAGCACGTGGAGCAGAGGCAGTGCCCAGGCTCGGCGCTGAGCCGGGGCTGTGACTGACTGGCGAGGAGCTGGACCCTTCCCGTCGGCCGCGGGTGTGCTGCACCGGAGTGCCCGCAGCCGCCCGTGCTCCCGCAGGTGGTGGTGGGGGCAGGATCAGCGTGTTACACTATGGTAGGACTGCGTAGTGGAGGAATTCGTCGCATTGAAGCAGGCTGGGGTGCGGGCGGGAGCCTGTCCTGCTCTGCTCCCCCGTCCTGTCTGAGCCCTGTAATTACCCTGTGTCCGCTCCGCACCTCCGGGCCAGGCGGCCTCGCTCCAGCTCTGCTGCAGCAGGGATGGTGCCGGCTGGCTGGAGAGGGTGCCCCCCGCCACTGCCCCGTGCTGCTAGAGAAAGCAGGAGCTGCCTGGCTCCTTCGTCCTCCCCACGGCTTGCATGTCTGCCCGAGCACCCACGGGGCAGGGCCTGCTCCCTCCTCACCCGGTGCCGCTGCCCCCGGTGCAGTCGCTGGCCCGAGGGTGGCCCAGGCTTAGCCCCTGCCCTGCTGGAGCCGGGGATCTGCAGCTCAGGGTGCCCGTGGGTGCAGAGGGCGCTCGCCTGAGCTCTGGGACCATCCTGCCCTGGCCCTCGGGCAGCGCTCCCCAGCCCTTGAGCTCTCACAGACTTGCACAGGAACAAACGAGCACAGCTGCTGCCTGCCCAGGCTGCTCGCGGTGTTGTAGCTGTAGGCGCCAGGCACATGTACGGAGGGGGGCATGGACGTGGCTGGTGCCTGCTCAGGCTGTGACCAGCGGGCTCCCTGCCCTGGCAGGCTGCAGCCTCTACCTCCTTGCTCAGGCTTGCTGGCGGGGGTGCGTTCCCCACAGGAGGTGCCAAATGCTGCAGCCTCGGGGCCCTGGCCCAGGCTGGGGGGTGCCCCTCTGTCCCTGCAGGTCCCTTCCCAGGTGGGGACCACCCAGCCCCAGGGGCAAGGGGTCCTGCTCGGCTGCAGCCCAGGGTGCCCACGGGCTGTGAAGCCAGGTGATGACGCCAGGGCCAGGATGTGATGGGCACTGTCGGGTGCCACACGGCCTCTGCTCTGGTCTCCACTCTGGCCACCCCGTGCGTCCTGCGGCAGGGAGCGGGCAGCACCTCGGCGGGCACCGTGCCGGGCACTGCGCTGTGCTGCCTGCTTCTCCCCACCTCCGGGGCTCGTCCCCTCCCCAAGCCCCCTGCTTGTGCTCAGGCTGGGCCCCTGCCAGCGCTGCCAGGCCGAGCCCACCCGTGGAGGGGTCCCGGCCCCGCAGGAGGGCAGGTTTGGCCCCACAGCGCTGCTGGGGGCTGCGCGTCCCCCCCGCTGCCGCCTCCCTGCTTCTTGCTGTCACAGTGTCAGTGCAAAGGGGGAATCTCGGTACAGAATCAGAGCCTGCAGCACCTCATCCCCTGCACTGGTGTTACTGCAGGGGGGTTTGGCCCCGCTCACCCCGAGGTCGCTTCCTGGGCAGGTGGAGGTCGCTCGGGGCTGTCCATCCGTCCGCAGGACGGGACCCGGCCCCCGCAGCCCTCCCAGCTCCACGAAGCGACCGTGACCAGGGCCCGACCCTCCACGCCTCTCCTGCAAGCTCAGCCAGCTCTCCTACCTGTCTTGTTTTTAAAGGAGTTCCTTGTTTTATTTCAGTGCAGAGGTCTTTGTACAGTCTTAATCCCCAGGTTCCCCTCTTTGTTTTATTGTACAATAATGGCTGTGGCAGGTAGCTGGTGTAACATGGAGGTTTTGTAACTTACCTGAGCAGTTGTAGATTATTGAAGTTTCTGTACATTGTGTCAAACATACAGAGTCCTTGTATTGTATTGTGCCTAGAGGAAAAAGGTTATTATATAAAAGAGAAGACTAACTGAATTTAATAAAAAAATTAATATGACACGTGCCCCTTGTGCTTCACTGCACCAACAGCAGGTACCCCGCAGCCCCCCAGCACCGCAGGAGCTGCAGGATGGGGGCTGCCACATGTGGCCGGGGCCAGGGCCCATAGGAGAGCAGCCGGCACAGCGAGGAGGAGGAGGAGGGCAGGAGCCCCGCCAGGACTGTGCTGAGCAGGGTTCAGTGCTGCCCATCGTGGTGCCCACAGAGCGTGGTTCATCAGGTGTTTGCTGCCTGGGGTGTTAAAGCTCTGCTCTGCTGTGAGGCCATCTCTGCTGGTCCCTGCTACATGGTGGTGGGGACATCCGGAGCAGCTACTTTTAAGACTAAAAGCTAATGAACAAAACCAGCAGCCCCTGTACAGCTGTGTAAGTCTCCAGCAGCTCAGATTTTATGCTTGGTTTTCTCTCAGTTTCCAATCCTCCCCCCTGCCCCCTACACAACTTGCAGCTGTGACTTTCAATTTGTTAAACGACTTTTTTTTTTTTTTTTTTTACCCCCATTTGCTGTCCATATGAAAGGGTTTTGTTTGTTTCTGTCTTCCTTCTTCACCTTGCAGGAACACAACCCCATTTGTCTCAGGCTGTGCACACAGCTGGTTCAGGCCCTGTCCCCATCCTACTGACCGCCCCTGGGGTCCCCTCCAGCCCCAGGAGTGCATTCCGAGGTTGAACCAGTTCCCATTTTTCACGTGGCGATGCAAGGAGCTGTCTCCAAGCAGCTCACACTGTGCATGGATGAATCACAGCACTGCTGAGGCACGCTGAAAACTGCCTTAAATCTACAGCAGCTGATGGAAACCAGTGAAGCTGAAGCAAAAAGAAACCCAGACCCAATGATGCCAGTTTGCAACCTCGCTATCATGCCTTGGTGGTGCACCACGCTTGGGGCTGCTCACCTTGGGCAACCAAAAAGCTTCATTACTATGGATGGGAACTGTGACTTCACGCAACCGTCTCACTTAAACCTGTTCCTGGCTGCAGCCACCACGATGGGGACCCCTTGGAAAAACTAGAGGGAACAAGAGAAGGCTTTATGTGATGACTTCATCCCACAGCCCTGAAACGGGGTCAATGGGGAACAAGCTCCAGGGGTGAGTCCCGGCCCTGCTCCATGTTCATGCCGGTGGCTGGCACAGCCTTTACCTGCAACAAGCACGGCTTTCTTGCTAGTGAAGACTTGAAAACTTGTCACGAGGCTCCTTGGGATGGAGCTTTTTCTTGCAACACAGCAGTGAGTCAACAAAAAGGGACGGGCTGCACACGGAGCATTTGGCAAAGCTGCTAACAGCCCAGGCACCCGGGGTGCTGTGGGTGGTTTGCCTGCCTGCAGGCCGGGCTGTGGCAAGGACTAAACCTGGGTGAGCAGGAGCGTGGCTGCAGTCGGATGTGCATTGGCCTCACCATCAGCCACGTCCCTGGTCACAGCCCCCAGACACTCCGGAGGTTTCATCCAGAGCCCCAAATCCTGCCCTGTACCAGCTCCTGATGGGTGCCAGGTCACTCTCGCTTCAGTGGTGCAGATTAAAAGCAAAGCCTCGCTCCTCTTACAACGCTGCTGCTGCTTTTTCACCTCCTCAGACAGCGCAGGTGCAGGTGCCAGCGCGCTTTTACCTTCTCTCTCCCCTTTGAGAGCAACAAAAGCCTTCAAGCCCCACTGCCCTGGCCTCTGCTTCCACAAGGTCCACAGGAGGTGCCCCGAGCCCTGGCCACGGCTCCTGCACCCCCGCGGGGGGGTCCCACAGCCCCGGCACTGCCCGCGCACAGCGGCCGGGCTGAGACCGCGACGGCGCCTGGCTCCCGGGAGTGGCACGGCGGGGCTCAGCATCCTGCAGGAATCCACCACTGGCACGTGAATTTTGAGCTTTTATTGATAGTTGGAATTTACAGCCTAAAACTGACAACATAGAGAGATGCAGACTTTTTTTTTTTCTTTTTCTTTTTTCTTTTTTTCTTTTTTTTTTCTTCTTTTTTACAAAAACAAAAACCAAAATAACCAAAAGCCACCAGCATCAGTTTTACAATATAAAAGTTTTGACAGTAGAGAGACTAAAGTACATCTGGAATTACTCAGAAAAATAAACAGGGAAAAAAGGCAGTAATTTAAAATTTGTCCCTCATATATACACATAGATACACAGACATTGCTTACAAAGACCCGGTTTCAACATTTAAGGGCAGTAGGCATCATGAGAAAAAAAGGCTCCCCTATGTCATTGCACTAAATTAATTCACCCAGTGGGGCACCCCCCTCGCCACCCCCTCCCGATTCAGAGGAAAGGCCACTTGAAGCTAGGACCGAGCTTCCGCGTCCCCCGGGGGCTCGGCGAGGACCCCCCCGTGCCAGCCCCAGCCTCCGGGCAGCCGCTGCCTGGCACGTCCGCTACCATAGCCTCAGGACACCGTCTATGCAGGCAAGTATTTCTTATTGCTATACAGAGTGCATCTTACCTATCGTCAGCCACCATTTTATGGTTTGTTTAAAAGGCAAAAAAATAAAAAAGAAAAAAGAAAAAGAAAGAAAGGAAAATAAAAAGAAGCATAGATTCAGCCCCTAACGCTTGTTTTTCCAGCCAGGCCACCGGGGCGCCTGCAAACCCAATGTGCAGCGAGCCTTTCCTCGGGGAAGCACTACAGCTGGGCTTTCCAACAGTGCTCAACAGGCAGATTTTTCAAGGAAACTTGGCTCTCCAGACACCAAAACAAAACACCTGGAATTTTAGAAGAGCAGAAGAAAGTGGGTGCAGAGCTTTGCTGAAAACCTGGGCCCCCATCTGGGCACGGAACCCACCACAGCCCCATCCACACCCTGCGGTGCAATTCGCCCACCTTGGACCGGGCTGCGAGGGGTCCCAGGAGCCAGGAGGGCTTCGCCCTGCATCCTGCCAGCCCTGGGACTCGGCGCTGAGTGGCGGTGACACCGGGACTGCGCGGTGCCCGCTGCACAATTTCCTCTCCCAAAATGAGGCACCGCGCCCGGCCGCGGCTCCGCAGGGATGCTTGGATGGAGCTGCCCGGCCAGAGGCTCCTGGAGCCTTCCAGTTTTGTCCGAGTTAAGTAATTCTTTTTTAAAAATATGTTTTGGGTTACTTTCAGTTTAAACAAGCATTCCAGGTCCTCTGGCAGTGGGTGGCAACTGGTGAGCTTCCTAGGGTGGACGGGCCTTGAATAAGTGGTTTGTGCTAACAGTCAAAAAGCCAAACACCTCCAATTGTCTCACGTCTACACCGCAGCCTAACGCCAAACCGAACAGAAACCGACGGAGGTTATGGAAAACCCCCAGAAAAGCAACTCCAGGAGTTACAGGCAAGAGACCGTGGATCAAAATAAAGTGGCAAAGAATATTTAATATTCTGATTGCTTTAAATATGCCAAGTGCAAATTAACTGGTTAAACCATGGCGTCTTTTCGAGTTTGAAAAGGAAGTTTCTGTTTGTCTGAGCAGATACACCCTATAATAAAAAATATCATTAGAACCATGGATATTTTCATGTGCAATAATACATATTACCCACTCTAAGTACGTACATGTATGTATGCATATAAGTATACACACACACATAGATATGATGACCACCTTAAGCACTGCCAAGCTGATCTATAGTGCCAATATTTGGGTTGTGTTAAAGAAAAAGTTTACAAAATATCAGGTCAAGAAAAAGGTTTCTATAAAACTTTACATTTCAACTGAAGCTGCTCATCTGGATTTTAAACACTGTCAAAACCCAGTTTGGATACAAAAGGCAAACAGAGAAACAGACAAGGAACAAAAATTAAAAATCAACAACCTTATTTTCCATGAGCCTCGTTGAGAAAACACCAAAATGAGAAACCATTGAGCACTTTTTTTTTTTCAGTCTGAAAATGTTCCTTTAACTTAACTTCACCTACCCAGAGAAAATGGCAGCAAGGTATTTATAACTGTAGCGAAACAGTAGGTTATTGTCAACTGAGAAACCCTAACGAGTCGTTTAAGTCTCAAATTTAAGCCCAGTGGAAGCGAGTCACGAGTGAATCCTGCCCTCCCAGAACCCTTCCTCCACGCGCCCAGTACCTTTTTTATTATTATTATTATTTGTACCAACGATTACGGTGTTTTAGAAGGTGCACACTTACCCATCAAGAAATTAAATGCAAACTCAAAAGCTCTGAGAAAAATAGGTCTAAGGTGAAGAAATTTAGAAATATACACATATTTATACATATATAAATAGACCCTATGTACACGACAAACAAGAGGGCGAGAGAAGGAATGGAAGCCAGCCCCGTGTGAGCCCAGCACCCCCGCCCCAGTCCCTGTGCCCCCGTCCTGCCCCGGTCCACAGTCCCCGCAGTCCCCACAGTCCCTGCAGCCCCCGCAGCCCCCACAGCTTCCTCGACCCCCTCTGCCAGCTCTGCACTGCCCTCGGCCACGCACGGCCTTGTGCACGCAGAGAAGGCGCTGACGCTTCCAGGAGAATTTATCAAAAATAGGTGAAAAACCTCTCAGGCACAGCAACAAACGAAGGGTGCTCCTCGCGCCTCGACCTGCTCTGGGGATCACTGCCAACGCGGGCAGAACAATTTTCTCCCTTGCCCCCCTGCAGCCCTTCCCCGGGCACCAAATGGCCGCGGGGTCACCCAGTGGCCCCAACATTAAAGCTCTGCAGCAGAGGCAGACGCCGAGGGCGAACACCCCACCAGAGCCACCGTCTCCATCACCTCCATCACCACGCACAGCACCGCGCCCCCGGAGCCTCACAAGGTGACCCTGGGCCCAGCCACACACCGCTGAGCTGGGGATTTCTGTCCCCATCCCGTTGGCACACCCATCCCGGAGCCTCGGGCAGCCCCCCAGAGCCACCCCGCTCCCTCCTGCACCGTGCGCCCGCTGCAGCCCCGGCCCCTGGCACCCAGCTCGGGACCGGGCTCCATCTCCGTGGAGTTCCCGGATCCCAACCAAACACAGATCCTGACGGCACCGCTGGCTCCGTGGTAAGGTCAGCAGCCAGAGCTAATTTCAGCCTATCGCAACTTAACGCAGAATGTTTTAGTATTTCCATGACGTTCAGTTATACTGGTATTTTGCTGCCATGACAGGTGTGAACAATTGTGAAATGGGAAAGCTTGTCGGCAGCTTTTCAAGTATTTCTCACTGTTTTACAGAAAAGTTTCTTTTCATTTAAAAAAACACAATTCAGATGAGGAATATCTATATTTGATAAGGGGAAAATATTTACACGCCATATGGACAAATGTGTTTTTTATTTAAATTACATGTTAAATAATAAATATTTAATATTAAATATTATATTTAAACACAAAATTATGTATAACCAATTTCTTAGGAGCTTTTAAGCCTAGTTTCTCTAACACTTGGAGGACAAGTTCAATGCACACTTTCTATTTGGGTATCAATAAAACATTCTGAATAGACACGAGGACGTGCATGAATTCACCCTTCCTGCTCCACGTTAAATGCTCTGCTGCACTAGCCTCCGTCACACCGTTTCTGTTCTCCTTTGGATAAGGAACCTGCTCTCCCTGCACAGCCCCGACCCGCAGGGAGCCCACGGGCTGCTGGCAGGGGCCACTTGGTGACTCGCAGCACCCAAGGAGCGCACAGGAACCACGATGGCACCAACACCACCACGCTGCACAGACCCCAGGTGCTAGAGGTGCTCATGGTGCTCCGGCTGCGGTTCCTGCACCACAAAGGGGGGCAGAGGGCCCTCGACCAGGACCTCAGGGCCACCTCGTGGGGTCGGCACGTGCCGGGGGTGTGGTAATGGTGTAAGGGGCTCTGAGGGCTGGGAGGCAGGGGAGGGAGAGCACAATGAACAGAAACACCTTTTGTTGGAATCTGGGTGGCTTTAAGGCACTCGGAACCACAACGGGGTATTTTAACACTACTGTTACTGCATGGGATCCTTCTGCTCATCACCTTCTCTTTCCCTTTATTTCGGGGTATCTGGAGATGAAAACTGACTCCAAAAATGATTCCAAAGCTGGAACGAGAAGAAATCACTCCTGAACTAAAACAAAGGCACTGGCGTTTTTATATCTGGAATTTTTATTGCTGATCATCGTTTTGCCCTAGAGATAACCAGACAGTTCGCTCCCGTGAGGGCACTCAGTCATCAGCTGGAACATGAGTGGGACGAGCTCTCCCCTGGAGTGAGGACCGACACGACAGGGATGGGAACGGGAGGGAGACAAACCCGGTTCCTGCAGAACGGGCCATCCAGATATCCAAAAACCCCGTGTGAGATTTTAGTCAGAACAGTGACTGTCAACGCTGGGTGCACGCCCAGGTGCCAGAAAGACAAAGTTCCTGCTCACAAGGTGATGTGATGCTACCCCTCGTCTCCGGGACAGGCGGCTCAGGGGAAGGAGGCCAGGGGAGGAGGGGTTTGTGCAGTTGTGGCACAAAAGGAAAAGTTTGGAAGTGTCAGAAATGGGATGGGGAAGGGAAGGGAAGGGAAGGGAAGGGAAGGGAAGGGAAGGGAAGGGAAGGGAAGGGAAGGGAAGGGAAGGGAAGGGAAGGGAAGGGAAGGGAAGGGAAGGGAAGGGAAGGGAAGGGAAGGGAAGGGAAGGGAAGGGAAGGGAAGGGAAGGGAAGGGATAGAGGTCTCTATGGCAGCTAGGTCTTGATGAGTGTCTGTAAGTGAGCACAAATTCCTTTTCTTAGTAAAGTTTCAGCGGGTACACTGACAGATATAAATTTTTTTTTTTCTTTTGAGGAAGATGAGTTATTCAGCAGTTTTACAAGGGAAATACTAGGAATGATGGGACAGAATAACTGGAACTCAATTACACATTAACAGTATACACATCACGCCCAGAGAAGTTTCTGAAAGGAAATGAAGTCCCCAGTGCTCTGAACTCCCGCACCCTGCGCTTTGCCCAGTTTACTTTAAGAAAGAAGGAAAGAAAAGTCTGTTCAAAGTCTCAGGCAAAAAGAAAACACTGCTTTGAAAATGATTGCAAAGATGATTTTTTTTACAAAGATACTCTTTCTGTTTCAAATCATGTAAAGGAACTCAACACTGACTTAACTATTACAATTCACTATGTTATTTACTAAATACTCTTTTTTCTTTAACTTCTAACATTTTCATGTAACATGCATATATTCAAGTGATCCTTATGTTACAGTCAACAATTTACATAAATTTATAGCATGAGGTAATTAATGGTTTTCTTTACGTTTTTTTTGTTTCTGAAAGAATAAGAACACAGAATTTTAAATTACACGTGATCAATGCACTTTAAGGCAAGTTTAGTGCCCTTTGTATTCTAACCGATACTGGCAAGTTTCAGGTATCTGACAAATCCCCTACAAAGGACTCGGCCCTGCTCTGTAAGGTGCCACTGCAAACCAGCCCGTTTTGCCTGCGGGGTGGTTTGAGCGGGCGGCTCTGGGACGCCAGGACAAAACGCGCGGCTGCGTACAGGCTGGTGTCACCCGACCCAGGAAAGAAAAGAGGCGATTTTCAACACAAAGTCCTTCCTTCGGATTGCCTTGGGAAGTCAGTCATAGCTTGGTGTTTACGTATGAACATGAGATGAGCAGTAAAAGAGAGAGAGTTGCAGTGCAAAATCACTGCTACCGACCGCCGCGGGTGCCAGCTCCGGGCTTCCAGCAGCAGAGAGCACAACTTCCCTTTCAGGTAACCACAAGTGCCACCACGTACCACAGACCAGTTCTCAACACACGTTTTGCACATGAAAGCACGTGCGGCTGCAGGGTGCCCAGAGCCCCAGCTACGAGGACGAGGACGTGCGCACGAGCTCTCCGCGAGGGCCACAGGCGGCGTGGTCACACCACGGGGTGCCTGCAGGCTGGGGTGCAACGCTCAGCTTCCCGGCACAGCACTTCAGCGGGCTTACTAGGGAACAAGGAACAGTTTCAAGCCATACACGAGAAGGTTTCGATCAACATTTGCTGTGCCTGTAGCTAGTTCTGTTCCCAGCTTAGCTCTGTGAGCGCCTGAGCCGAGGAGATGCTTCTGCAGGACCCGGCAGCGCCGTGCTGCACTGCAGAAGACGGGGTCACGCAACACCCACCCACAACGGGAAACTCTCTACAGCGTGTCTATCTAGAAAGTTTTGCAAAACTAGCTATGAGCATCAAAATTACGCGATAAAAGATTTTCAATAGCTTATATCTGTCCAAACCGCTTGAGAAAATAAAAAATAGATGGGGAAGAATCTGTCCTTTACAAAAGCCCCACAGCTCCGCGGAGAGAAAAAGGATTTTTCTCTCCTGATCAGCATCAAATATAAAAATACATTTTACACATAGGCATATTTCACTAACATTTTTATACTTAAGTTGTGAAAGGTGACCGGTAACAGTCACTAGGAAATACAGTTAATTTTTGTACAAAAATTAATAGGGAGGTTGGACTGGTCACCACAATGCCCTTCTAGTAATGAGGTAAGTGAGTTTCAGATGAGATAAGCTAACATATAGGAGCCAAATTGTTTATTTTCTGCATTTCAATTTGTCAAAGTTTATGTGTAAATGTCCATAGAAAATGCCTGCTTACGTTTACAAGAAACGTCACATCAGCTGGAATTCTGTCAGTAGCTACCAGAGAGGGAAACCACTACGCAAAAGTCACTTTCTCACCTCAGACAAAACCTGCATTCTCCATAAATTCGGAAACTTTAGCCATTATGAAATCAACATGAATGGTATCAAACCCAAAGAATCTTAATTTTTCACCAAAGTAAATTGTAAAAATGGTCTAATACATTTTATCTACTTCCAGAGGTGTCCATTTCTGCTAAGACCTATAAAAATGATGCATAATTCTGGAAATCAGCTAAGGCACTGTCCATAATTAAACTCACACCGCACGGTTGCCCTGACCAGAAGGATTTCTTTTTTTGCAAGTTTTCATGTAGAGGTAAAATGACTACTTCAAACTTCATCCCAAGTGACTTTAAAATTCAGTACCAGTGGAAATGATGTACTTACAGCTCACAACGCCCAGCTCTGAGATATGGCACTCTGTTCTGATTCACTGAACTGGTTGTACCAGTGCAACCTTAGAAGACAGTATTTAAGATTCTAGAAATCATATTTAATATGAAATGTCTCCTTCTAAGATTCAATTAGCTACAGGAGGGTCTAGGTAGTTTTACTGTTCAGAAAACAATTTTTACTTTGAACAATGTAGGCATCTTTTAACTAACAAAAAAACAAAACAAAACAAAAAAAAGCACTTTGACAAGAAGACAGATTTCTTAAGAAAAGGGGGAAATACAGATGCGTTCAGCCAATCCAGGCCACCCCACCAGGTTATAACAGAACAGAGAGCCCTCCCCTCCCGGTGCCACGTGCCAGCAGCAGGGCGTTCTGATCAGCTCAGCACACCAGCTGCTCTCAGCTCCAGCTTCTGAACGTGCACTGACGGGGGCTGACTGAAAAAGAAAAGGTACACAGCACAAGTGCAAGGGGCTATGAACTCAAATCTCAGTGCAACAAAAGAAAAAATCCTGCTGCAACCTGATCAGATAAGCAACTGAATCAAACACGGATCAGCTACAAACAGACAGGCAAGCCCCAGCCTTCTGAAAATACACATTGCTGCACTGTCAATACACTCGATGGCCTCCAAGGCAAGGGTTTTCTTTAATGAGCTTTCAGAGAGCCTTCAGCTCTTCACTGCCCAGGTTCTGTTGAAAAGAAAGACTAAATGCTTCCAAGGCGAGCTTTTACTGAATTCCACACAGCCACGCTATGGAGTACACACAGGTTTGAGTAACAAGGCAGAAACAAATCCTTTTGCACGCTGATTAAGGAAACCATGCAAGTTAGGACAAGGCTAGAGAAGAAAGAAGCAGTAACACCATGTTTGTCAGGAAGCCAGAAGCTAACAGAGATGAGGAATGTGTTCTGCAGTGACAGGGACAGCTTTTCTCAGGCCACTCTGAAGCATTTGGCACCATCAATTCACAGCTGCACAGCTCCTGGGACTTTTCTGTGCCCAGCACTGAACGTAGCGAGACCTGGTTTAAGCCCTTGCCTGGCATGGCATTCTCAAGAGGGACACAAGCAGCGCTCCCCGTTTTCCTTCGGTTCTTTCTTAGGCAACACACTTATTTTGTATTTATTTATTTTAAACTAAAGCCCCCAGCCGACACAATCTGAGCAGAAAGCTGTAAGACTTTCTCAGAACAAGGGAGAATTGTTGGTTGTTTGTTTTCAATGAGCTGTAATGTTCAGACCAGAGAAAAACTCTACTGCATCACAGGCCAACAGCTACCCCCCTAAATCATGAACCTGCCCAATACCACTCGGCCCCTTCAATGCTTTGCCCTAGTGAGTGCTCTTCCCTAACACCAAGGGACTGAGATGAGATGAAGATTTTCACTTCTGGGAGAACCATCCAAAAATCTTGTTTTACAGCTGGGACTGGCAAAAGAGCGTGTAAGTGCGTTATGCTTGCCTTTTGAGAGCTTGCAACTGGAGATACAGGTACTTTTCCAACAGCAAAGTTCGTGGCAGAACAGGACTTCAGAGAGAACTGAATCATGGTAAAAAAATAATAATAATAAAAAAAAGTAATAAAAATTAACATGCTGTTGTAAACAGCGGGTCTAGTTTTATCTCTTTTTTGCAATGGCATCAAAACCTCTTATAACAACAAAATCAACTGCTTACAGGAACAAAATCACTGTTTATAAACTGTTTATAAGTTTAACTGTTTACAAATTTGTATGTTTTGAACATGGTTCAGGCTGAGATCACTGCTTTGGGAAAAGCACGTGGAAAAAAATAACTTACTCTTTAAATGACTGAAAATTGCAGTGTGAGTTACTAAATAGTATCAAAAAAGTCAAAAATTACATTGCCAAAATATCAGATGATCTTATTTATCACGAATAATTAACCTGGCAGGCAGGACGCAGGACTGCTCTCGCACAGTCCCAGGGGACATCAAACTGCGCGGTGACTCCCCGAGGACTTGCAGGGATTGTGGCACCTCCTCCACCACGACTGGCACAGCACGTTGGTCTTTACCAACATCTACAGAAATAAGGGAACTCTGCCACACAGCAGCTGTCTCCCCCGTGAGACAAAATGAATGACTGACGAAAAGGAGGCTCTTTAAGCTTCCTTCTGATTACCACTACACCAAGACAGGGCTTAGCAAGTCTGAAATACCTTACCACTAAACTACTACTGAAGATAGAGTGCCAGAAAAGAAGTGCAAACAAAGGGGAAAAGGCAAGAAGCCCCATCACAGGGCTGCTTCATGGTGGGATGGGGTGAGCCGAGGCTGAGGGGCGACGGAGCCGGGTCCCCAGAGCCCACCCCCAGTGGCTGGCAGTGAGGTCTCCTGCTGTGGTAGGTCGTGCCACTGATAAATCTTGATTTCAGTTACAGCTCACTGGCTCCTTTTTGGAGAAATGATTTTGAGATGCCAGTGAAGAACAAGAAAGCCACCTTAAAGTTCCTCCCTTAGATATGTATTGATGAATAACCCTCAGTGCTCACCCCCCCGCATGGTGCGGCACACCCAGCGCCTTTCCACCAGCAGTAGGTAGCTGAGGTTCCACTGTTGTTGGGTTTTGCTTTTTAGTTTGTGCGCCCACTGGTTTTCCATTCGGCTTGCCAGCTGCAGATCTGTAAAAGGCAACGAGAGCAACAAAACCTTGGGACACTCAAGAAATTTATTCAGTCTTTGCTGAGGACATGTCATCCAGATGAACAGCTGGGATCTTGGCTGCCTTTACTCTTACAACTTAAGAGAAGAATCAATAAATTATGTATTTGTGTAAGAACATTTTGTTAGAAGACTGGTGAAAGTGTTGAAAAAACTGCACTCCTGTTCCTTCATTTGATCCCTTTCCTGCAGACTATCTCACCCAAACTTTCATTTTGGTGCACGTGCTCCTGTATGGATACAGTTTTAGAGAGGACCTCATCTCTTTGGGACAGCAAGGGAGCTCAAAACCCACAAACCCAACACCAAATCCCCTCCTCGGTCTGACGAGGGTACACCTAGCACCAGCCTGCTTCGTAGCTCTCTGTTTTCCCCTCACCTAGCACTAAAAGCCTGTAGTGAGCAGCGTAAAAGAATTTGAATAGTTCTGATTCAAAAGAAAAAAAAAAAATCAAATCATCCAAGTTTTTATCTATCAGATCATGTCTTATGGCTCCAAACTTGTTATGCTTGACCTTCCTGCAGCAGAGGGTTTTTTCTGATTGCAAGTCCCTACAGCCGTGCCCCCTGCTCCCCTGCCCCCATGTTTCATACCCAGGTACTGAACACAGAAATCTGGATACCCGAAAGCAGTCGGCTGGCGTGACCCTGACAGTACTCCTGAATGGCCAGATCACCCAAAGAAACGTGTTTTTTCCCACAACCCAACCAACTAGAGAGAAACGTGTCACAATTCAAGAATTGCTTAGTGTTGGCTGACCTGACCACTTTTTAACTGCAGAAAACACCTCCTCCTCTCGCGGTGTGAAGGCGTGTGGGCAATGCTCTGCAGCAGCAGGAGCACCAGGAGCGACACCAGGGATCACAGCACACGTGGCCACTCTCCATCAACACCTGGTTGGGCAAAATATCATGAAACCCCAGCTGGGCAGAAGCACTGAATGTCTGAGCAGCAACATGGGACCAAGGCATGCCCTGCTGCTTCTGGGCTTGTACAATGAGTGGTTGTCTGTGACTTGCTATTGACCATGTACCTTTACATACATACAAAAGTCAGGCTCACTGTGCTCCAAGTCTCTGCTTCACCAGGTTTCTTACAATATCCAGCTGTGTGTGTATAAATATACATGGAATAATACATATTGCAAATATATATCTATATACACACTCATCAGTATACATATTCAAAACTAAAATTATATATACCATATAGATATGGACAGATTCAAAATACTGCACATAAATGAGGAAGGACAGTGCTAAATACAACTTCTGTTTAATCTTCATTGCCTTCTGACCAAGTATCTTAGCATAGGTTGATGGTTTTTTAAAGGATACAGCTGGGTTACATAGATCCATTTTGGAAGACAGCATGTCCTGCTCCGACCCTGAGCGACAGCCCTTCCCTTACTGCCTACTCAGTGAGAAGGTAACACGCCTCTCCTGGGAACAACCACCACGGACACAGCGCTGGACTGCGCTGAGGAAGGGTTCACCCAGCTGCTGCCACGTCCCTGAACGTCGTGCCTTAAGGTCACCTGAAAACAGAAGAGCAGTCAGACCGCCCAGCTGCCACGCAGCTTTGGCACGAGTCTGGAACAGCAAGCAAGAAAGCTCAGACAGCAACGAGGACCGAGAGAGGCAGTGGGAACCCTCAGCCTGCACACACACATTGCGACTCGAGATCCATGAGAAGCTCCAATTCACAAAGAGAAAGAATTGTATGCCCAGATTACCTATAAAAACCACCTGAGCCAGGTGAGGAAGCCATCACCTGACTCTGGACCTGGTCTGAGCTTCAGACTCCAAGATAGCAGGGGTCAGAACCTCCTCCTAGATCAGTTTGTTGGCTGGTGTGAAGAACAATCCTATGGTACCAATGAGGTATAGTTCAGAGCTTAAATCCCAAATGGGGAGGAATCACACCCCCCGTCACAAAAGCAAGAGACCTTACGCATTTCTACAGTCTTTTTAACTATGGGTAAATTGTCTTTTCACATAAGTAACTGGACACAAGCAATCAAGTTAATGAACTTAGGTAACGATCCCCTCAGTAACTACACTATACTTTTAGATCTGCTTACTGGGAAGGTTGTAAATACATCATTAAAGCTTTCATTTAAATGTATAGACTCGAAGCCAACAGATAATGAACAACAAGTTGAGAATATGCAACAAAAGGCACAGACAGACACGTCCTTGCATATCCTTCCGAAACACTTCAGGATGTTATTGCTGCCAGCTGCTCAGTACCACTTTACAGGTGGAGGTTACTGCTCCCCAAACCAAGGCATCACGAACAGGTCACGTAGGGACAACGAACCAGTGTCCTTGCAACATCAGCCAGCATGATGATTTAAGGTAACCCCGGTCTATGAGAACCTAATGCAAAGATCATTTGTAAGTCTAACAAGGTAGCTGGATATGTATCAAGCCATGAGAAAGATCAAATTGTGCCTGCTATTGGCAGTACTGAACAGACCTGGTCATAGCTGTAACACGGCAGAGCCCGCAAGCACTACAGTCAGGAACAGTGCATGAGAAGAGGCTGGAAAGGAACTGCTGTCATCACCCGGTATTTACTGGGACTGAAGCCCAACCACGGCCTTCAATCAGCTGCTGGAATCAGTTACACTGATGCTGCCTGTATTTGATGAATGATTTTTCATAGTCTCACTTTCGGGTGTTTAAAGAACGCCCTAAAGAGAACCTGATTTTCAGAAAATCTCTAGCACCAATCCTCTGAAAATTAAGACTTTAATGTGTCTCCAATTAGAAACTCAAAACTACTAATCACTTCTGAAAATCCGGGCTAAGAGTGGGACTGATCTCTAAATAGCAAGCGGGGTAACCGAAGCAGAAAGTGAGATTTCTCCTTCTAGCACAATGTATCTTTAAATTATTTATTTTAAATTACAAGGAGGGAGTGAGAAGACTTCCAGAACAACAGTACTGTGCCATGAAAGCACCTGCTTACCAAGTAATTGCAGCTGAGAGAAATCACAGCTATGTCAGCAGCACACAAGGGGCCCACAACCCCAGCACGCAACTTCAACGATGCACAGCGTAATCTCATCCTGCTTTCTGCGCTCTAATCTCCATAGCTGGCATTCTAACAAATCAAATCCTCAACCTTCCCTAAGAGCAAAAATGGAAATATGTAATCCTTGGGCATATGATAGCCTCGTGCTGTGGGTACGTCACCGTCGGATACTGATCCAGCAGAACAGACTGACTCTAACAGCGAAAACATTTTGTTCATCTCACTCCCCCCCACACACCACCTCTCAACACAGTTAAGAAATTTTCATATGCACTACATACATATCACAGTTAAAAATAAAGTATTTTTTTAAAAGACTGAAGTTTGGCTAGGATGCCTTTGCTCATAACAACAGATCTGTGTGAGGTACTTTTTCATACTCACAGGGTAAAGTCCCTCGTTATGCACAAGTGAGAGTATATCAGAAAATAAGCTATTTGGCTACCTATGTGTCAAGCTTCATGCTTTTATTCCAAAGTGAATGATTTTCCAGCTTAGATCTTGGACTAATAAAATAAGCGGCATTTAACATTTGACAGGTGGATTTCAGCATACAGCTTACACACAAAAGCAGGCCCAGCTCTGTATCTAGTCTAGGGGTAGAGAACGAGCACTGGTGACGGCGATCTGCTGCTACCAGCCCGAGCCTGGTTCTGCAAGTGGCCCAACATCTACACCCGTATCATCTATGTGCACAAGTCCAGTCTGGGAACAAGCTCAATGCAGAGACCAGCACAAACCAGTGCAGACCTGTGTCTGAAACTGGTACAGTCTTTACAGGAGTAGGTCCTTCAGCCTGTGCAGAAGATCCTGTGTTCCAGGGTCAAGTACACATCTTTAACTGACCTTGCTCCCAGGCAGTTTGAAGCGCAGTCCATTTCTCCATACTGCTTTACTCTACCATCCCAAGGCAGCAGCATGTCCCCCCCAACCTCTCCATGCCCGACTGCCTGGGGGTAAGGAACAGCAGGAGTCCTGTGCTGGGGCCGTTTCACTCTCCAATGTTGTCACTAGGTACAAAGTGCAAAAGTGTTGCTGTTCCTGCATCCATTAAAAACTTTAAAAACAGAACAAAACAAACAGAAAAGGATTTCCATAATAATTTGAAAATACATTAGTCTCCAAAAAGCCAGCAAACACCTGATAACCTGTTTGTGCCATATCTGCTCTTGTTCCTGCACGGCAGCAGTCCAGTGGATCATTATCCTCTCAGCTGGCAAACAACATGCTACCTTCTTTGCATACTCTGCAGCCAACTGAGGACGACATCCGGGAAGTTGAGTTTTGATGGCTCGGACAGAAGAGGCCAATTGCTAAACGACCCAAGATCCTGCAGTGAACTGTCCCATCTCCCGAGAGAGAGCACTGAGCAATTCACTGGAATGCAGAGACATCCCGCTTCTCAAGACGGTTCAGCATTACGGTAAGTTAGCTACCTGGCCTCTGGCTTGGGATGATGTCAATGATTTCCCTCCCACCCCACAAAAATGTAAAATAAAAGCCCTCCCTGCCTCATCCCATTTAAAGTGTTTGCATCTTTTCCTCCTATGAAATGTTTCTGATAAGGCTTTATTGCTATACAAAAGCGGTGCAAATGCTGCCCAAAGACAGCTCCATCAGGAACTTTGGTCACACGACTGCGGGACTCCTGTGCACTGTCCAAGTCCCAGCGTTAGACCTGCTACCTTTCTGAAGAGAAGCTGAATACTGTGTGCAATAACACTAAGAAAATAGGACTGAACCCCAAATACAAAACAAAAACAAGGGAGAGAGGGAAGGGGACAAGGAACTAAAATTAGGCAGAAGGCTTGCTTGGGAAGAACCCCATCATTCCTGTGATGACTAACTGATCAATGCTACATTTAGACAATGCAAGTGTCTTTCAGAACAGATTGTTGGTGTTGAAACTGCATGTCTGGTCCTGAATGCCAGCTCTCTCATCAATGCAGCATTTATTAAAAAATAAAATTAAAATGAAAAAAAAAAAATTGACAAATTGCATCACCAGGTAGCAGCCTGGCCTGGATCACACACGTCCCATTGCATCTGTTTCATCAAGCAGGGCCATTTAATGTGGCTTCAGCACAGGGCAAGACTTCTTCTTTCCTAAAGACAAGGACAAAGAGTAATATTAGAGAAATACAGCTACTGGATCAGACTCGCCCCTAAAGCTTACTTTCATCCTGGTTGTGTACTTCCCTCTGCCCCAGTATCTGAGCCATCCCTCCTCTATTTTTGTTTCTTTGACCTCCTAAAACTTTATTAGCTTTCCTAGTCAGAACCTCTTCCGAATCTTTTACAAAACACATTTAGAAATCAAAACAGAAACTGGGAAGTCCACTTTGCTGATTGCACAACACCAATTAATGTGCTGAACGAAGTTTGGAACACACGCGACCGTGTCCCGAGAGCACCTTGGCGCTCAGCCCTGCCCGTGGCACGCAGCGCCAGGCCTCGTGCCCTGCTGGCACAGAGCTGCTGCCTTGGCTCCCTGGCACATCTCAGGACTAGGATGTGCATGGCCATTGCTGGATGGGGTCCTGTGGGAGCAGGCACCTTGCTGTGGGGATCCTGTCCCGGCCTCACTGTCACCCTCAGCTCCGTGTGGATGTCCCCCTGCCTGCTGGTGCGCTCAGAGCCCTGGCAGCACCTGAGAGGGGTGGTGAACAACCACCCGATGGGATCACCGGCATGTGTTAAACTACCACTAGAATTTGTGGTTCTGGTTGCAAATTGTGGACTCGAAAGCCACACAGAAGCTGTACAGGGGAGGTGTAATAACCAATACTGCTGATATCCATGCTAATGGAGTTCAGTGTACTGCTGCATGAAGCTCAAAGCAGTTGTCAGAACCTCCTCCTCTCACCACAAGCATCTAGCAGAAGATAATCGTTGCAGGACAGCCCAGATGTCTGGCTCCAGCTAAGCACCATCACCTGAGACGGAACCTATCAGCAAGCTTGTCCCAGGAGGGATGAGCCATGCCAGAGATGATGTTTTAGTTCAAGATGAGCAGGAGCACCTCATTGTTACACAGCTCGCTGGCCAAAAACAGGAGCCACAGCAAAGCTACGAGGGTGACAGCACTAGGTGCTCTGAATGGTTGGTTTCTATATTTTAAAAAGAAGCCTAAACAGTAAAAATCACAACAATTATGAAATAATTTCTCCTCTAGATTCCTTCCAGTTTCAGTTAACAAAACACACTCCCAAATTTCCCCACACCATTTTAATTTTGTGTCTATACATTCACCTGAACAAACCAACCTGAATAATTGCTATGTGAGGAAGAAATGAGAAGTCTGTTATTCTAACGTAACGGATGATTTGGCAGAGCCTGTAGGAGACTGAAAGTTGCATGCAGTACAGCACAGGAACAGCTCTGCACTCCCAGCAGTATAATGCACCCCAGGACACTCCAGATGTACTCAGTGTGCAACACTGACCACACACTAGTGGTAGAATAACATCAATCAGTGACAAAGTAAAAATCAACTCTCTGGCACAGGCAAGCAAAGGAGAATTTTGGCCAGCTCACCTGTCTTTTGTGGCTGTTTCCGTGACAGCTGTAACAACAGCCGCTGTGTTCTGGTGTTCCTCTGGGTGCTGGGCCACGTTGTTCAGTGGTTTGGAAGCTTTTGTCGTTCCCATGTCCGTGATGGCCAGCTTATCAATAACCATGCAGTCTGCATCACTGTGTGGGGAGAAGTCAAGTTCATGTTAAAATGCCAATCAATGGGGCTTAAATTCCTACAGAAAAAAATGTATATTCCTCCTCCTCTCCTAGCACAGGCCACACAACTCTCATAAAGTAAGAACTGAAAATAAACTGGAATTAAAAGCATTGTATGTACACTGGAGGAGGAACAGTAGCTCCTCAAGAAAGACATTCTCATCTCCTGCAGCCAAATTGGTCCTAAGAGTTTCCAACATATCCCCCCTGCCTGCAAACAAGACGCTTTGTCACCCGCTGCAGCTACCTCTGGTGCTCTCTCCTGTGAGTGACACAGAAAACAAGCAGTAGGAAGGATGCACACATGAAGCACGTTCAGCCACAACTTTGCAAGTTTAGAAGGTCCAGAAAATCATGGTCACTCCTGAGATAAATAAACCAACATCATGCCGCTTACCTGGCCGTGGCTCTGAGAACACCACTGATGTTCACCCTTCCTGGAGCTGCCCTCTGCTACCCACCACCTCCAGGCAATCCTGCAGGACCCAGCTCTTTGAGCTCCCGATTCTGGCAAAGCACGTTCCTGACCTAGCACAGGCACCTGTCCTGCTGTAATCTGAGGCTTTTACGGAGTGGGAACTGGCATTTCTGTGTGCACTTAGAAAGGGCTTAAACTGAAGTACAGCACCTAAAGCTGAGGGAGACAAAAAGCTCACTGGGTGCTCACGGGTGGTACCCTCGGAAGCCAACCACAGCCAAACCGACTTGCGTTCAGTAACATGTACCATGACAGATCCTCACGCTGGAGGAATAACATTTCCAATGACGTCTCACTACAACAAAAACAGAAGCTGAAGCCCTGAAAAAATAAAAACCTGCTAGCACAAAACCTCCCAAACATCTAGGTTTGTATTAAAAAGACCGACGTTTCTGACGGGAGAAGTGATTTCTGTGCACATTGTTATTTTTTGCCTTCTAAGGCAGAGGAAAGTTTTGCCTGTGAATCATCTTCCACACCATTTCAACCCAGTCAAGAAAAATTTCTCCTCCTTTCGGAGGGCATGCCTACAAAAATGGAAGGAAACCTCAGCAGATGACTGGGCTGGAATCCTGTCACAGCTCCCAGCAAAACACAGAACGCATACATAAAGTACGGACGTGTTCAGCTTGGGAAGTAAGGCAGGCCAGATTCGGAGACCTAGGCTCTATTTCTGTAGCTACTTTTCTGTGTGCTCGTGAAAAAAAATACATAAAAAATGCGGAATAATGAGATCAAAACATTTATCTTCCTAAAGGGCTGATGTGCTCTTAAAAGGAAATACCACAAGTACAAAAATACACTTCAGAGAAACTGCAGGGGATAGTTGAGACAGCAGAGAATTAAACCGAGTTGCCAGAAATGTCATTAGAAAATGACTTCCCACACAAGAAACTTGAGCTCATGACATTTAAATTGCTCAAAGATAAACTTCTTAAATTCAATCACTACAATTTCCATGATACAAGGATTCCAGTTTTATGAAGTCCCGAGGTTACCTGACCACTGCAGGGCGATGGAAATTTATCTTTCCTCAACAGCCTCACGAAGAGCAAGGCTGGACACGCGAGGCTATGCAGCAGGACACTCAGAGGCCAAAGTAATGGGGTGAAAAACAAGGGGTTGTGTGGAACACGCAGGAGGCTAATGACAATACCTAATTCTAGCCTAGAATAAACTCCGGTACCTATAAATACTTCGCATTTCTATTCCTCTGCCCAGCTTATTTTTAGCTGATGGGTATAACCCTGCTGCCAGCACCACCATCCACGCGGGCCACTTGCAGGTGACCAGAGGCAAACCTCCTGCCACGTGCTTCCCCTGCTACGTGCTGCTCGGAGCAGGGCCGGGCAGAGGCAGCACGCTGCCTGCGAACAAACACAACTGCTGTCAAGCTCGGCCAAGGCAGGCTGAGCACGACAAGGTACGAGCAGCAACGCCCGGACCTACCGCAGCCTCTGCTGAGTTAGCTCCGCAGCCAGGTCTCCACCTCTCCCCGCTCTAGGAAGAACGAGGTCCTGTCCAGCTCCAAGCCTCTCCTGCAATCTCCCAGCAGCAGCTGAAGTCTGCCCACAACTGCGCCGTTTTTCACAGCAGCCAAGCACTCAGCACAAACTACTTGTGAATGCCACCTACGGCCGTGCCCACGGGGCTTTCCAGCACACTCGGACACTTCTCTTTGTGCTCGCTAAGCTCCGTGTTGTGGCCAAACTGCAAATGAACCACCGAGTTTGTAAATACTGCTGTCTGGAGGTCACTTAGAACAGAGGCCTCTCTCTTTCTGCAAACACTGCCATGCTTTCTGAGATGCTTCCCCCCCGGAGCACAAGCTGACTGCCCAGACTCTCCAGCCTTACAGTAAATAAGACTGGAAGGTACGGCCTGCGTTACTAGGTCTGGGCGTCCTCACCCCTGGGTTAGGACACAGCCTGCATAAGGTAAGACGGAGCCGTCTCCTCCTGCTGCCTCTGGACTGCCCTGCAGAGGCTGCTGGCGTGCCCCTACCTGGCTGCCCAGAGAGCACAGTGCTCAGCACAGTTATTGTGTCTGCTTTGCTCAGTGGGGCACGGGTGAACTCACACCACGCTCAACGGGACAGTCCCCACTTGGCCTTTACGCAGCAGGGCTTCACAGGAGAGCCTGAAGAAGAAAACGTTGAGGTCTAGAGACAGAAGGTGTGTGGCAGCAGTAGACTGTTGCCTGGTGTCTAGGGAAGTGAAGAAAGCCAGCAAACCAACGAGCTGGGGATTTCGGGGACAGGCAGGTAACTATGTGCTATGTATGGCAAGGAGCACCTCCTGCTGGAGCCAACTTCAGCACCTGGAAGCTGGGGAGCTGCGGCCACCTGGGGGGGGCCAGCCTCGAGTGACACGTCACAGACTGCTGTAAGCACGGCAGGGGGTTTTAAGGAGAGTGAAAGGGAAGCAATTAAATCATTCCCTTTCACTCTTCATGGTTACCTGATGTGTTTCATACCTTAAACATCATCTATGGTTTGTCCTAAGGCAGCAGGTTCCTATCGTAAGGCACAATCCAGGGTGATGGGTACTGCCAAGCACCTTGGTTTGTTAGAATAACTATGTGATAAATCACAATGCTGATTTTAAGGAAAGGAGTATTTATAACACAACTTCTTGACAAGCTGTTATTTTATGTTAACTGATACACACACATATAAAACAAGAAAGGCAACTGAAACCCTTCTGGCCGAAGTCCCTAGTGTCCGTGCAAGACCTGTGTACACACACACATACACATGTACTGCTTCACCGCTGGGAGAAGTGAACAGCTTCAGTGCTTAAGCCAACAAACCAGAAGGCAAGGCAGTTCATGGGAAGCTGCAGTAGTACTATATATGGCTTCAAGAAGGCTTTCAGTGCCACTTCCCAAATGCACACATATTACTTCAGACAGGAGGCTTGAGAAGATGAACCCTGACTTCCAGCTGCCCCTGGGGAATTTCTCACCTTCCGCTAGAAGCACCACGAGGACGATCCTGCACAAGGTCTATGACTTGCTCATCCTGCACCCGTGTGAATTCTCTGAAGAGATTTGCTTCTCACATGCTACTGAAAACTCAGAGCTGTCTCAGCTAATGAGATTCAACTACACGAACTTGTTTTTTAGAGAAAAATTGCAAATAGATTGCATGGAGTTCTCAGCATTTACACCACATAATATATTACACGTACTACAAGAAATATTTTATATCCTCGTTGCAGACCTCAGGTGCTACAGAATGGTTGTTTATTTTTTGCTTTAGTGCCCAAATCCAGCAAATGCAAAGCTTCCTCAGCCTAACAACATTACTGTTTTCCTTGCAGTGCAATTTCTTCCTAGAAAAACAGGATTAAACAAGGACATTCACATTTTGTAATTACTGAGGTTGTCACAAAACCATCCTGTATCAAAACTAACACCCAATTAAAACACAGGAACATGCTGTTCTGTTTGTGAAGATGAAAACATCAGGAGCTTGATATCTTCTGATATCAAATCAGTTCTACCTGTAGATTTCCATTAGCTTTATGGAGTAAATTTTAGCATTGCAATTTTTTGAACACCTCTTTTCTTTCTGCCCAGTTTCACTTCTTGTAACATTTCCACAATACTACCGCAAACCACACTTCTCCATCTGTTTTCTACTGTTTATTGAGAGCCTCTTGCATCTAGCAAGATAAATTAAGCTGTAGTGGCTTTGCTGGGGGTTCAGATATGTCAAACTGGCTCTGAATTGTACTACCACGCTACGGCACCTAATGCAGTTTCTCCTGAGGCCAAGTCCCACTGATCTACATCTCGCTACCAAAGGACCTGTGAAGAACTCAGGCTGTAGTCACAAATGAGCTTTAAGTAATTCAGGAAAGATTTGACACTGAATGGATCAGCCTCAGCTGGGGTTCAGTTCTACCCACCTCTGAAGCCCACTACCGTGGCTCCTGGGATACACTTTGGGTATATTCTAGTCTCTTTGGTAAACAGTCAATAAGTATCATGGACAACAAAACGCTGTAAAGACACGCTAGGAAAAACAGTGGCACCATGAACGAAGAAGCAAGACTTGGATAAAAAGCGTACCTAAACACAAGTCTCATGCGGAGCCCACAAGCAAGTCCTTAAAAGCCAGACTCTGCAACAACCGACCAGAAGACAACGTAAGAGGTGCAGCAGCCCCAGGCCACGCGCGCTGCCCCGCGGGCTGCCAGGTGGGTGCTGGGTGAGGATTACACGGGGTCACCCAACACAGGAGGTCCAAATGCCAAACGTACATGCAAGCTTACATTAGAAAGGCCAATACATGTCGGCATCAAGATCCCACCTATGCCAATTCTGGCACTAAACGTTCACCTCTGATTGAAAACGTGGTGCAGCGGGACCTTGGATTAGTTGCGCCACTTCCACTCTCAGAATAAAAATACACCGATATGCAGCCAAATGTTACAGAAAAGCTGGAGGCATGCTCCATGCCCAATCTTCCCCAGCATGCTCGTTTCTCCTAATCCTCTTTTCAAAGCATTCCAGCAGCTCTTCCCAGCTAGGCAGAGACGTGAGACAGAAGCAAGGCACCCACTTCTCGCGCCGCTTTATCATGCTCGTCGTGGCAAGGGCAGATCGGCACGGCATGCAGGGTGGGCAGTCAGCAGGCACAGGACAGAAAAATGCATCCCAAAATGGGAGAGCTCAAAACATCCACTGTGACAATGTAACTCCGCTCGGCCTGGGGAAATGGAGGGCGCTTGTCTCTGCTGCACGTCAGCCCCGCGCCGGCCGCTGCGTCTGAGCTGTGCCAGCAGGAGGGTGTAAGGCTTTCACTGCTGCCAGAACCCACGTTTAGTGCTTTCATCCCAGAACTGCATGTGATCAGAAACAAGAGGAGACTTCTACCGTGATTTTGCAGAAATGGCAGAAATTGCTGGTTTTGTCTCATTTTCACCTCGGTTCTAAGGAAACCACTGTGGCACTGTCAGCGGCTGCCTCCAAAGCTCAGGAATGTACAAAATCAGAGTCGATATTATACTGGCACAAAAGAAATGCATCTGTTTTTAGCAGATAGCAAGCAGCACTTTTCAGAAGGAGCTCCAGCCTCCCCTCTAAATTTGCTTGTTTCGGTTGCTTATCAAACCATCCAGCAGAGGAGGCAGTGGGGAGAAGGGGGCAGTGAATGAACATATTGGACAATTAAAAAAAAAAAAAAAAAGGCAAAAAAGGTTTAAGAAAAAATAGCATGAGTAGTTAGGTAAGGTTAATAAACTGAAAAAGAAATTAAAAGTTACAAACATCCCAAGCCCACTATCACCATACACAGCAAAAGCTGTGTGCTTTTTAATTTTTTTCTAATGTGCAGCTCATCTTTTAAGGATCTGCTCAGAAACCTTATTTGAACAGCTCAGCAGTGAAATACTTCAGACAGCTTTTGAAAACGTAAAGAAGTGCAAAAGCTTGCATTAACATCATACAGCTAAAAGTTAAGCAGACAGACAGGGAAATGCGAGCCATTTCCCCCAGAAAAGCACCACTCACGTTGCATACGCTTCGCATCCATTACTTGCTGCTGCACTCAGCGCAGGTCTCGCTGCTCGAGGACCAGGAGAGGTGCGAGGCTGCCCAGGCCAGCACCAGGCAGAGCTTCCCAGCCTCGTCTACCCCTTGGTCCCACAGCCCGGGGAAGCCCCCACAGCACGGGCAGCTCAGAGACCTCAACTCAGAGACCTGGCACCGGCTGCTCCTCGCCGACCCCTCGGTCACGGCGTGAGCACTGCCAGGTCCTTCTGGCACAAAGCACTGCTAGCAGCCAGTGCTGCTGAGATGCAGTGTGTACTCCCCTACTTGCACAAGAGGCAGAAAGCTTTCAGAAGCTTTGGAAATGATTAAAATTGTAAGTAAAATAAGGACATGTTGTAATAAAACAAGTATTTTAGAAATACCTCACAGCTCGTAACTTGAAAAACCTGGAGTCTCCGGAGATTGGAGGTACATGCTGAGCTGTGTTTCTTGAACCTCCTGCTCAGAGGTCAGAATGATATTTCTGTCATCAGGTATCTGTCCTTTCTAGACATGAAAGTTTACATGCTTTCCGTGACATACTCTTCAAATGAGACAGTTAGGAGATGTGCTTATAACACAGTGACTTTCTCTTTTTGTCTCTGATCTCATCCAGAAATTACATCAAAGTCTTGCTAGTCTAAACAGTGGCTGGGAAACATCATTTAAATGAATGATTTTTTGAAAATAATTATTAAGAACCCACAATTTAGAACAGAAAGCAAACATCAGAAAAAATAAGTACTCTGTTAAAAAATAAAATAGAATAAATAAAATTGGAAAACATACCTAGTGTTATTTCATGGCATATTACAGCATCCAAGTAAAACAAAAATATTTGTTAGTGGTGGTGTGAGAAAGTCCCAAGAGACTTTATCCCTGCCCCCAGTTAACGCAGGCAGCGATTCCAGCAGTGGGTGCGTTAGCAAAGAGCAGTCAGCAAAGCTTCCTTATGGTCATCCTGAACCGAGCGTGAACTTTCCTTTAAAACCATAATAAAAAATTCCTATTTGCAGAAAGAGCTCACAAACAGGTGGAACGGCAGAAGCTCAAGGACACACGATGCATGGAATGAGTGAACACCACATTTGCATTTGCACATTTCATTAACGGATATGCTGACTGTGCGCATGCTTTCACAAGGGACTACACACAACCTCCGATTCTGTTAGTTATTTCAGCATATTATTTCCAGGATCTGCTTGATCTGATTGTGAAAAGATGAGCTTTCTTTCCCAATGGTCCAACAGCTCTTTTTTCCAGCCCAGTGTAAGTAGCTAACGGGAGCGACTACTTGTCAGGTGGATGTTTGGAACCCTGAGCACGTCGCCGTCATACATACCCTCTGACTGCAGGTCTAAATACTCTGAGCAATACCCACAGCAAGAGAGAAAGGCGGCAAGAGAGGCAGAAACAAAAGAGAGCAAAGAAAGGAAGAAAACAGTAAAGATTGATGAAAAAACAGACAAATGAGTTAACTTTGCAACCTTATCTCCGACTGGGGTTCCTTCCAGGTGAATACGCAGGGACATTCAGAAGGCTCATTCAAAGGGAACAGTCACTGAACACCACGTTTCCCACATAAAATTCAGATCAACATATAAAAAGTAGAAGATTCAATACACCATAAAAAGCGTATTTCTCAAGCCCAACACACAAATCCGTAAGATATCAAATTGTGAGATTTAGCAGTACTGGAAGCTCCTTAGTGAGAGAACTTTTACCAAACTACTTACTTTTCACAAGAAACTACTGTGTAAATCAGATCTGGGAAGTTAGCTAACTACATCTGAAACATCTTCTTTATATGTGATTTTTAAGCTACGACTCATTTTACTGGCTACCTTAAGCAGAACCTGCCATGAGGGATGTTTTTACCAGGCCATGTGAGGAGAAATCATTAACTATCTGGAGTTTGATGTTCGGGGTGGTGTGGGCAGGCAGAGAAGCATCAGCAAGTAATAATAACACCATGAGCATGGAGTGCATTTAGAGGCAGGTACTGGAACATCTGGAGCTTTCATGACCTTGGTGACCATAGAAACTACAGAGTCCTTAGGGAGCTCCAAGGAATATTAAAGATCTTCACTGTACTGATTTCAGTACTGGGAAAAGACTAGAGGGGGGCAAAAAAAAAAAAAAAAAAAAAAGAACGACTTGTTTCTAGACTTGTTTCTACAGGAACAGGAATGTGCTTTGTTACAAGCTGAGTACTTCTGGGGAAAAGAAAAATAACTATGTTTTAAGCACATGCTTAAAAACAGATTGAGTCGCTCAAATTTGAAACTTTATACCAAAAGGACTCGCCAAAGCCAAAGCAGGTATCCGGACCTAGAACTCTCCGCATCCAATACTGGAGGTGGGGCAGCACAAGGCTGTAACACAACTGAAATTTTGCTTCTAGAAAGCCATCAAGAACCACGTATTCAACCTAGAATATTCTTAAATGTTTAGTACAGTTAATTTACTTGGAATCATTAGGGAACATGGTAAGAAATAAGTATATTCTCTACTGGCCATTTGAGTTTACCTGCACCTGCTCCAGCAGAAGACAGATTGGTTTGGGGGAGTTGTGGATATCAGAAGTTTCTACTATCGTCACTGGTCAATACAGCAATTCCTACACTGTAAGAAACTCATCTACTAAACAGATCTGGAGCAGCTGAAATCACAATCTATGCAACAGGTTTCTGTCTTCCCACAGCTTCTATTTTTGTTTTTGGCTGTGGTTGTAGTTGTGGAAAGCTACAGACACCTTTAAAGTGGAGTCTGTGGTTATTCGAGTATTTACTTTCTTTGCCAAAATGGAATTACTTTTGTAGAACTGCAATCATGCAAAACCAAGCAGGTTCTGGAAGCCTTGTACTTACTGACAGTACTCAAGATACATACGCTTATTTAGAGAGAAAAACATTTGTAATTGCACTGCTTGGAACAGCAGATACAGCCTACAACAGCTAGCTAGCCAAATTAAAAAAAAAAAATCCCTATCCCTGCTAAGCAATAAATGAAAGACTGTGCCAAATAAGATTTATACTGCTACTGAGAATCAAGACAGATAGTTACATGTGTAAAACAACTCAAACACACCATGTATTCAGAGAGGAAAAACATCTGGAGCACAGAATTTGTTTTAGACGCAAATGCCAATGGATTTAATTACATACAATAAAAACTGAAAACTGGAAAAGGAGAGGCTGCTTCTAGCACAGCAAGCAGTATTCTTATTTTTCTCATTTTTCATTTTTCATGAAGCCAGTCTGCTTGGCCATGCCATCCCTATGCATACAAACTAGCTCCATTTATCCAAATAGCTCTTCAGATGCAACCACTGTAAGCAAAGCAATCTCTGGAATCTCACTCACTTCAAGAATGAAGAGTCAAAGGCCATTTGAAGCGGATATCAAAAATTAAAAAACAGTCTAGTTATTAAAGTTAAATTCAGGGTTGCTTAAACCTTTGGTTTACTTCCTCACAAAATTTTACTTAGTTCTGTAATTTCACTTGCTCGCTGAGCCACTGCTTTTTAGCTCCCAGCAGCTATTTGCTGGAGTCTGTACACACACCAGGCAGCTTGAGTTAACTATCTAAAAAAGTCACATAACCACAGCATCTTAAAAACTACGTATCTGTTCCTGAGTTATATGCATAAAATACAGGAACTGCAGCTAGCTAAATTGTACCCCAACCTATCACAGGAGCACAGAGGGGCTGAGGTTGGAAAGGACCTCCTGAGACCATCCAGTCCAACCCCCCTGCCCAGGCAGGGTCACCTAGAGCATGTTACACAGGTTATGTATCTGTAAGGAATATGAAGAAAAAACAAACATGTATATTAAAATTGGGTAATATTTCTTGACGTGCCAAGGTGAAATAGGTGCCTACTCTTTGCAAAAGCAACTTCTACTCTCAAATCATTAGAGCAGGCTGGAGTTGAGCACATGCAGTTCCAACCAAATTGCTGCCCAAAAAACTGACCTCAGGAACTGACATATCTTTTGGGGACACCTTGTACTATTTATCTTTTATTGTTTATCGTGTACTACTTTGAGAATGAGAGAAAAATGGCAGCTTGAGGCATTCAGATCTCCCTGCAAAACAGCACACTGGTTCCATGTCAGACCTTGTACTCCCCATCATCTGAGGCTTTGCATGATTCCTCTGTGCAATCTGACCTGGCATCCCTGCCACCAGGCCAGGCCTAAACTTCCTGGGCAGCGAGACGGACAGATGGGAGATGCTTCTGTGACATGGCTTGGTGGCTAAAATGAGCCAAAGGTTTCTTAAAATGAGCCTGTTTTAAGCATTTTATTAGAACAGAATGCCTGGGACAAGAAAGCTGTAAGCCATCATCACGCAGGACTTTGGGAACACAGGAAAAAGCAGAGATCTACCCCACCCCAAGGTGATTCCTTTCGCACCTGGTGAAAACTGCCTTCTCATTCTTAGCATCCACGGTCAGCTTGATGGTCTCCTGGCCTGAGCCTGTGCTGATGGTTTCCGTGACCACGTCGGCTTTGTCGTCCTCCTCATCGCTGTCCGAGCCGCCGGAGGAGCTGCTGTCCGAGGCCACGAGCGGCGCCTTCCTCGTAACGCAGACGTTCCAAACGCAGGGCGAGGCAGCGCTGACTGAGAGAAGCAAACAGCTCGCGTTGCACAACCAACACCACCTCAGGAACCACTCCGCAGCACGACCCCGCCAACTACCGGGATGCAAACAGAGCGTTCACAGCTACTGCCAGTTTTGAGACAAGGGTTTCTGTGCAGATCCCGCACTGACAGCACACAACATTGTTTTTGTAAGGAAAGAAGAAAACACGGATCAGTGTTCTCCATCGAGAAAGTCCTGCCACCTCACGTCCGATTTTAGTACACGCTGCAGAGCAGACTGTTTTCTTCACTCTTTGCAAAGCATGCAAAAGGTGATGACTGAGAGGAGGATTAGGACAGTCCTTGGGACCCCAGCCGACTGCAGCTTAGCTCTGAGAAGTCCTTACTGGAACACTTAGCTATCTGTTCTTTCTGAAGTGTTCACTGGTTTGAATTCCACAAGCACCCTGGCAAGGACTTTCCTCTCAGGAAAGAGGAAAAGAAGTGCTGCAGTCTCAGAAGGTGTTTTTCTTCCCCAAGTTGGTATCAGATGTTCACTTAGCTTGATTTCACACCGTGTCTGACTGATGAGCACTATCTGGGCAGATTTAAAAATGTGCATACACAAAGCAGTCATCACCTGCTATCTGAGCTCTGCTGAACTGAATCAATCTTGAATTCAGCTGGAAGAGTACACCAGAAAATGCACGCAGCAGAGAAGTGCACTGTGCTGTCCATTCCAGCATTATCCACCTCTCCGTTTTAACCACAGACAAAACCTTGGTTTAGTTACACCAAGGAATTTTATTTCTCCTTCCACAGAAGGGATGAGGAAAGAAATCAGGCTGAAGTTAACCAACAGACCTGGTACAATTACCTGTAAGATAACTCACGGTAACCTTTTATTTTTTGGTAATTTTATAATCAAGTATCCAGTTAAAAATAGGGTTTTTCAACAGTTTACAAATGAATTGTCTCTGTGACATCAACTCTTCCTAACTTAAACTTCATCTTCTGCTTGTTGAAAAGTATTATCCCCCAAAATATTCAGGGTTCTGAGTTACTGTTTTCATAGGCTGATCTCTGTACAAAAGAGTCAAGTGAACTTTTGGGTAGACCTGTGCGGTGTCAAGAGTTGGACTTGATGATCCTTAAGGGTCCCTTCCAACTCAGGATATTCTATGATTCTATGATTCTAAGTCAAGTAAGATAAGGCAGACAGCAGGGGAGGGAAGCTCTTCCCAGTAGACTCAGTATGCCATGCAGTATTTCAAACAGCTTAAACAATATATTTGTTTTGCCTTGTAACATTCTCACTTACAGTTCTTGTCCTGACTCTGCTTCGGGTTTCCCTCTGAATCGTTGCTTTCTGTGTCCACAGGAGAACTGCATCGTGGACCTGATTCTGAGCTAAAGTAAGGGAAAAAAAATGTTGAGAATGAAGTACAGATATCCTGGTTGTGCTTCTAAGTATCCCTGAAAGAAGGGCTTAGAATTAGAGCACTGCTCTTTTCTTACATAAATACTTAGAACTTTTTACAAACTTCATTTACTGTTTTCGTAGTCCCAGTGTAGCAGCAGTTACAGCACACACAGCACTGCTGCATCATACTGCATGCTAACACCAGTTAGAAGCACTCGAAGGCAAAGGGAAAGATGATGCCCTGAGCCAGAATACTCACACAATATGAAAAAACAAAAGGGGCAGCAAAGGGAAAGGAAGGAGGAGAAAGAAAAAAAAAAAAAGATCACAATCATTGTATTTCATCAAAACATATTTACAGTATTTTTTTATTCAGAAGTTAGAAAGAAATGCAAAGAATTTATGCCTCTTTTACCAACAGAAAGGCTGGAAGTCTGTAAACTTTGCCCATCCTTTCTCCTCTGGCGTGGTGTTCTCCGGGGCTGCTGAATCCCATACACTTGATCCAACATCCATGGCAACACAGGGGGTGGGGGGCTTTGAGTTCACGGGCTCAAACACAGCTGTCCATCCAGACCCTGCACACACAAAACAACCCACTGGGACTCAGCTGAATTTTCAGAATCTTCAGCCATCCTAAAAGCATTCCAAAGTGATTTGGATCACTCCAACGAGATCCCAGAGACAAATAAAAAAAGAGTCCACCCAATGGCACTCCTTCAATGCCATCAGGAAGCTGTCTGTCTCACAGGTTACAGACAAGTAGCTCCCAGATCCCTTTTCTGATAAATCTTAATGTTATCCACAATAGAGAAGCATTAATTAAGAAAAATGACTTTATGAATTTCTTCACTCTTTGTACTGGTGCTTTTCAAATGAACTCTGTGCAAGTACCTTCATTTCTTGTCAAAACCTAAGTGGCAAGATTTTCACCCATTTCAATCACTAACTGTTTAATTCTGGAATTACAGGTAAGGAAGTAATACATGGATTAAAACATTTATCATCATAAAAGTGATCTGAAGTAAAACTAAGAGTATAATACTGTTTCTAAGATCCTAGTCTGCTCACTATTCATTAGAATATTTTATTCCTACAGATAATAATTTTTGAATAAGCATTTCTCATTATCTACTCTTAAGAAAAAGAACAGATTGCAGAAGACTGTCATACAAACTGATCTGCATGTAACAAAACTCCGAGAGGGAGAGACCCATCTAACCTACACTCACTCAAAATTAGAACCAAAATTTGAACCAAAGTCTCCGAATGGGTAGCTACTCTGATGTACATCAGGCACAGGGTTGCCATTTGTGTCATTTATACTAGTTCTTTCTAATAAAAATGGAAAATATCTGATACTACTAAATGGCTGTATAAAACTGATTACAGGAATAAAAATGGGTTATAGTTACTAATACAAAGATATCATCTAGAAAAATAAACATTTTTTAAACAGAAAAGATTTGCACCAACAGCAGGTACTGCACCACAGGCAGAGAACAAGGAACTTCTGGGAAAACATTTGTGTCCCTTTACTTCTGTTGGCTGAATTTGTTCTGCTGACAACACTGTGTGCCTCACGAAGTTACACAGCATCACTTGTATCGTGGCATGGGAAAAATCTACCTACAGTCTTCCATGAGGCACTAAGAACGGTTTTACAACACGCAAACTGAAACTAGAAGAGCAATGTGGCAGAAAAGGAAGATACAGGGGGTGTGGAGATACTCAGCAAGGCTCTGTACAAAACTCTCCTAATATATTGTAAGGAGGACATGCTCCTCTACTAATACTTTATTCATTAGTTTTCACACTAAAGTACCTTGTATTATTATTGCTTTTGTACCTTTGTGGTTGTCCTAGTGTAACTGAAGCAGCACACTGCTACTCTGGAGAAGCTGGACATGGCTCAATCTCACTGATGTTTTAAAGGCAAAAAATGAAGACTGAAATTCACACTTCTCATCTATGCAGGTGGAAATACAGAACAGCCACTGAAACTAGGCAGTCTGCAAAGTGCTATTCCACAGAGATGATTACAGATCTCATATGAGGTGATACAGATCTCATCCCGGTTTTTAAACGGAATTTTTCAAATGGGATGATGCTGTTTTGAACTCTTTACCTTCAGAAGAGTCTGAATCTTTCTGCTCAGAAACATTATTCTTGTTGCTGTTTGCTGAGGAAGGAGGCACCTGCTGTTCTGTTTCCTCTTCTTCTTCTGAGTCCACACTACCATCATGATCTCCATTCTCAAGATCACTTTTTGATGAGCTCTCTGAGGTCTGAGATGCTCCAAACCTGTATCACAGAACTTAGAATTAGAAAAACCCTGACATCATTCAGTTCATCTTTCAGCTGCTTCCTCCCTGCCCCAGGCAGAAAGTAAAAACTGTCAACTCATAGTGGGCACTTCTTAGATATTTCCACTGAAGACCCTAAGGACTTTGCTTGTCAAAATGCATCTGCAGAGCTGTAATCAGAAATAAACTGCAGCAACATATTTGGGCTGGAGACTGATATGAACAGACAAAACAGTAGCAAATGAGAGGAATGCTGGTTTGGTATCAACTGTGTGTATTAGCAAGACAACCCATTTTTTAATGCTAGGCAAACAGACATCAAGGTCTTGACCACTTTTTCTGTCTCATTTGATTATATTTTCAGACTTGCAATTAGAGACGTGACTTTATTTAGTAACTGACTATATCAAAGGATTAACATTTGTAAATGATTTGCAGTGACAGAGATGCACCATGGGACGTCACTCATTACGCAAAACATTATTTTTCTTTATTTGGCATTTTGAAAAAGGATATTCTGTCTATTATCCTCAGTCTTACAATGCTTTCAGCATTGTCCCAACATGAGGAAGGAGTGGGGTCTAAGTATTTCAAACTGAGTTTTTATTTTTTTTAAACCTTTGACAGTGGAATCACTGATTAGGTGCTTCTGTCATCGCATTCCCTCAAATTTTATCTTTTCACATTCAAATCATCAGCTCTTTTTTCAGAAGTGTAACATGTAAAGCACTGTTTTATTCCAGAAAAAGGTTTCACAGCACATAAATAACAAACAATTAAGCATATACTTAACTGAAATGTACAGTCTCATAGCATTTGGAAAAAAAATTGATCTTTCATTTTCACCTTACCGTGTTCTTGATTTAACTTGTGTTGCATAGGTTATCTCCTTCTCTTCCCAGATATCTTCTTCCTCCTCATTGTCATCAAATTGCTGGATTCGTTCATTGCAGCAGGCTTCAAAGAGGGAAGCATTGGGCTGAAACAGTATTATAAAGAAATCAAATTCCACTCACTCTTTGGAGACAGAAACAAGAACTTAGATTATAAGCAAGTCCATAAACCAGCATTTGTACACAACTAGTACCATGAAGGTGTTGGTGCTTATTTGATTTTACATCCCAAGCTGTGTAACAAGCAATGCTCCGATGTGCAAGAGTAATAACAGCATGGTACAGAAGCAGCAAGCCCATGATACATCAAGAAAGGAACAGAACAGTCTCACCCTACAATACTTCCAAAGTAGGAGGAACTCCTGCACATTGCTTCATAGCTGTTCTATTATATGAATCTCTTTGCATCCCTCACTGTGGTAGGGATATAAAGTCACGGTAGTATGAGGGCTGGAAAGAATTTCCTTAAGAATAGATTCACAAACTGACCAGCTTGGAACTGAGAGATTAAAGCGATGCAATCTGTCCCACTTGGGCTAAAAATCCACTGAAACAATTTGTTTCTCACTGAACTCACTGAAACACAATTTGTTTCAGTGAGTGCATTCTTCTTGACAGAATTACAGGGAAGTTCTAAGTATGATGATAATTAACTCATGCACACACACCCACCCTTCAAAGCACATAATCCTCCAGTCTGGAAATGGCAGTTTTTCAGACAATGGTAAAGTGAGGTTTCCCTCTAAATATACAAATGATCTGCCCATTTGAGCTTTCTGGGATCTCTGAATTAAGGGATAATGCTGTCTTCCAGATGGTGCACAGTGCACATCAACAGCTGTATTAGAATTCCATCACACACACTAGGGGAAAACCAAAACCAAACCAAAACAAAAAAACCCACTCCCAAGCTAAGATAAGCCTATCAATAACAACTGGTGGCTGCAGACTTAGCTGGCAGTTTCATGAAGAACTCAAACTTTCTGTATCTATAGAGCACTGCCTATTGCAGCCAGAAGGGGGAAGAAAAACTCTTCATACTACCGTTTGAGTGAAAAAGAAAGTATGTTAAGACCAAGGAAACCTAAGTCTTAGTATTGTCTAAAACAAGCTTCAGTCAGGACAGATGAGCCTCGAATCACCTCTTTTAAGCCACTACTCAGCTTCTTCAGTAAGTACTGATTTTGGTCAATAAAACACAAAAGGCAAGATACAGCATGGCAATATTTCGACCTATAAGAAACTCAGTTCTCTATTTATATATTTTCTTGATTGGTGTATGGAAAGATTATCAAAGTGAAAATAGGGACAACAGAATCACACTGCAGAGAGAGAAAGATTCCTCCAGTGTAAAGGGTGCTACTTTTGGGGATCCTCATCAAAGCAATAAAACGTAGGGGAATTCTACAAGGGTGCATTTAATGCCCCGAGTTCCTTAACTGGACTCAGCTACCAGGGCACCTTTTACCAAAACAACCTAACAATTATTTTAATTTCAAAATAACAACAGCTGATTCAAGCATGAATTAACTTGCCAGAATTCATCCTGTTAAATAAATATCCCCAAATACCCACTTACACTGTCATCATCTGCATCTATATTGAAGTTTATCTCTGCAATCCTGTCAAAAGGAGCACTGCAAAAAGAAGGGAAAGAAGCTTCAGTGACAGCACAGAATAACAAACAGCATTTTTCCAGCCCCAGCACAAGTCCAGGAGACATCTAACCACAGAGACACTTCATATAACACTCACTGCCTTCTGTGCTTGTTCCCTCAATATTCTCTGCTGTATTAAATGCAATCGTTTCCTTTCCTTGAGATGAAAGAACACTTCATATTTTTGAATATATTTTTTTTAAATGTATGATATTCATTCCTAGGTCTGATTCAATACCTGAGTGGAACCTTTGGCATTATCTTGCTGATAAGGTATTTTGAGTTTTCATGGCTACCACAGCAATGTCTGGCTGTTATTTTGCAGCTCTTATATTACTTATGCAGTGTAAAGGCCATCTTCAGATTTTTCACTGAATCGCTCCAGCTGAATCAAAGCTTATACAAAAAGAAACAAAACAAAACAACTAAAGTAATAATTAATTAAAAACAGAAAGAGCTGCATCCAACTGCTCCGGATGCCTGTACTACATTCACCAAGAATTTCATTAGGTTCCTCAGCATGAGGCAAGACCCAAAGATGGGACTGAATGCTGCACGGTGGGCATACATCCAGAAATATCCTCAAAGGACTACACCTGACTGTTTTTAACATAATTACAAGAACCTCAGGGAATCTTAGAGTACACAGTGGCTCAACACCTCTGATGCATTACTAAGACAAGCAAAGTCAAAAAAAATCAAGCAAAAAATCATTAAATAACCCAATTTCCGATCTGGACCTGTGTGTGTATTATAAGAACAGCAGAGGGTGCTACAGGTCAAAAAACTCCAACCTACCACCACAATTTGGGCCCATGCAATGTTTTTCCACTGCATCTAGTTATCTCTACATTCAGACAGTGTTATTTTCCTTTAAAGAAGACTGATTAGTAAAAACCATTGTTCTGCAAATCACCAGGACATGGAAGCATGATTAATACTTCTTAAAATATTAAAGTTAACTATCAAAGTTTTCAACAGCTGGAAAAACAAATGACGCAGAGCACCATTCACGGAAGGCTCAGCACCAGAACAGTTTTGTAGTATATTCTCCTTTCCAATTGCAAATATGAAGAAGTCTCGCACATCTGTTACAGACTTTGTTCAGTTTCACATTCTGTAAGTACATTAGTTTCCTTCAGCAGCTATTCATATAATTTAACCCTTCCTTTCCACTTACACACAAGTTCAATATTTGATGTTGTCTGGTAAGACTTTTTATTTTTAATGTACAGAACTAAGTAACCCATATTCAAAGAAATCTCTCATTCTAGTCTGGAACTTATTAGACTCATTGAACATCTTGACATCTACAGTGCTCCGAAAGGAAAGATGGGCTCTAAAACCTTCCTCCAGATTAGAATTACAGCTTCCAACTGTCTGGCAAACACAATGATGGAGTTCCTGAGACTGTAATGCCCTCAGACTCTCAGAGCTAACAAAAATGGAAGGCCATCAGGACAAGCTACTTTGATTCATGCTTGAAAGCAACTCAGTAGCAGCTAAACTATTTCTACATTGTCATTTCATTTAAGGTATTTCACAGAGCCCAGTAATTGCTAAAAATATGGTCTTTGCAGGACCAGCAAAAGAATCCTCAATAAAACAAATCTGGAGCAGCCACAGAGCAATAAGGTGTGCCCAGAGCATTCTGTGCTAAAAGCTTCCTGCTTCAGTCAGAATTCCAGCACACCAGGATCCTGCAGGTTTTGCACAGCAGACCCCAACATTTGCTGGCCTATGAGTATCAACCCTCAGGACATTATGTACAGCAGGTACTACCACATAATCCCTCCCTGTCACCTTGGACAAATACTTCTTGTGATTGAAACAAACACTGCACGAGATGAAAGTGAATGGGCAAAGCTGAGAAGCTGAATGCCATGCTGGGTATCCTCCTGGAGCACCGTTCTGACAATAAATGTAATACTAAATGGTTACAGCTCTCCAGTATGGACAATCAGGATAATTGCACTCCCAATAACTTCCTTAGCTTGGATTTTTGAGGTAAGAAGACAAGTTGCATTTTTAATTGTGTTACAGCAGTTCTTCTATAAAAGTAGCATGACTTTTAAACACTGAATTCAGCAAGTCATGTAAAACTAAATCCACAAATCTTCCTTCTTTTAACAATTATTTTTTCCTGCCTTAGAAACATTTCCATATTCATAAGTGAAAAATGGCTAATTGTTCTGTGGACTTTATCAGAACACCACTCTTTTACTCCTACTTTCAATAAAGACTTAATGCCACTGGCAAATATCTGTATAATTCCCTAGAGTTAACTCTAATGCTTTGCTTTTTGTGCAGCTAAATTTATTCTAGGATATGGCTGGGTAATAATCGCATGTTTTATTAAAGTGTTACTCGTCAAAATGAATAAGTATTTTTCCTTAAATATACAACTGACATTGTAGATCAGAAAAAAAAATATCAATAAATATCTATTAAGATATATAAAAAGAGCAACTGTGAATAAATTGTCAGATGTTTCCAGGCCATTGACCAGTCTTCTGTTTGTTTCAAACCAAAGAAGGTGTACAGTGAGCTTCATTTTAAAACCTGAACCACACGAAGAAAGCTTAGATGCAAAGAGGCTTAAATGCTCAACATAAGCCTCTTGAAGTTTTATAAACTTACTTTATATTATCATCCTGGTCTGCAAACTCCTCATCGTTAAAGCCAAACTGATCCACGAAGTTGGCTGTCATCTGCTGGATCTGGTACTCAGAGAAGGCCTGAGCAATGGAACCCAAAAAGAGCTATCAGATAGGTGTCCAGAGATATTCAGTTAAGCTGGCTGAAAACACATTTTCTAAGAAAGCACTAAAATAACAGCAAACTGATGAACTTTGAGAAATCACCTACTCCAATCCCCTTTGTCAAAGCAAGACCAAACAAACTTCTACAAGTCCTGGACACATGCTTCTCTGATCTACTCTTAACTTCTTCCAAAGAGAGTTATGACTTTTTTCTAGGAAATCATTTGTTGGTTTCATTATTCTCTGTGTTATACAAAGAACATTGTACTGGTTTTTATTCATTTGTTTGTTTTCCCCTGATGAACATGAAATTTACCTTGCAGCAACTTAAACCCATAATGGACATCGAGAAGGTATTTCTGGTTTCCCACTGCAGCTTGGGTCCTCTGCTCTTCAGCCTGCATGCAGGATAATTGCCCAGATATTCTTTTGGTCACACTCTTGCCTACTCATCCATGTCTCATTCTCTACATATGAAAAGGATTGATTCTGCCTCTAAACAGAATCTTATGCTTGCTCATATGCATTGTATATTTGTCAGATCACTCCTCCTATTTGGAGGATAATTCTGAATTCTGTAGTTGGCCCACTCCAGCTACAGCTAAGAAATTCAAACACAGCAGGACTTTGCCATGACTCCACCGCAGGTGATGTGAAGTACCCACATTCCTGTCTGAGGAGTTCTGCCAGCTCCTGTCAATATTTTTATTAATACTTCTCACAATAAAAGACAATTTTTTCACAAAAACAATGCAATTTCCTTTTTTTTTTTTAATGAGCATTATAAATATCAGCACAGGAAAAGAAAAGTATTTGTAATGTCAGTGTAACCAGTTGGAGTATTCGGACAAAAGAATAAACTTTTTCAGCTCTTTTTAACCTTTAGCTAGATTTCAGATTGAACATGTTGAAACTTCTATTTTCTGTTACCGCTCTTCATGTTTTTAGCATCAAAAATGGTGGGGAGGAGATTGCCTAAATTCTTCATCCTGAAAAGCAGCTTGCAAATATTTGATGACCCTTCACCAAATTTTGAGGATCCTGACTGATGTCTTTGCTAAATCGCTTTGATTTCCTCCATTTCTCCTTAAGTTGAGGCTTTTTACTGCTCTTACTGCTACTGTTTAATGATCTTTACTTGCTAACATGTTAGTATGGCTCTTCCAATCTTTAACTGAAGTCAGTATAGCTCAAGAGGAAGCAGAACCCCCCTACCAGCTCCAATTCTAATGCAGGTGGGTGATGCAAACTACCTTGTTGGCTGGGAACTACACCACTATGCCACAGTTTGCCTCCTACACCAGGATGACTCAACCCACTACTGTGCAGAGAACCAGGAAAGAGAAAGAAATATGCAATGTCTCACAGGAATTTAAGAGACATCATGTTTCTGGGACTTGGATGCAGTCTGAGCCAAATTTATTCCCAACTGGAGTCTAGATTGAAGCCGGCCACTTAAGTAACAATACTGGAAAAACACTTAAGAGCTGAACACACCGAGAGTAAAATTTACAAAGCTGCTCTATAACAGGAAGGATTTAAGAAGAATCAGAGAAGGAAACTCCCCGGCAACAGTGAAAAACACGTTGTGAACTCACCTGTTGGAGAGAAAGTTCATTGGGAAAAGCACTCTCAATATCTTCATCCTCACTGGAAGAGTGCAGATGGTGAGTGCTCACCTGAAAGAAGAAAAAATAAGGACAAGGAAAAGTTAAGAAAGCTCAAATACTTTAATTCGAAAATTAATTCTTCCCCAGAGGGCAGAAACTGTCCCAGTGAATGACACAGAAGCATGGACTGGAGTTTACCAACACAAATGAGAGCTGCTGCTAGTTGAACTATTATGGAGTATATATATACATGTATACGTATAAATGTACATATATGTTTACAGACACTCTGTCCTTGAAAGCATACTGCATGTAATCAAGAAGAAAAAAAACAGCACTATCACTTCTTTTTTATTAAAGAAACTCCAGAAGAGAGCAGGCCTATCTGAAGTATGCACAACATCACTGTTCTCACCAAATCCACTGTATTCCTCCTGTTTGTTTCCATCAGCGTCTCTTCTACAAAACTCTCCCATCTCCCTCTGCAGTCTTCAGGCAGCTCTGTAAAACAAAGGTCACCAAAAAGATTACCACAACTCAAAGAGAAAGGCTCAAAGCCAGTGAGTCAGTCCCACTGGTTACCTGGCAGCCTTTGGGCAGACACAGAGACCTGCAGGTGAGCTAAGTGATGCACTGTGTAAGTGCAAACCCAAAACACAGCATTGTATGGGCTATGAAGACAGTCAACTTCATCCCAGCCAGACTCAGCACAGCAAAACAGTGGAAAGAAATAACATTGACTTGTGAAACTTTCAGCCTTTACTGAAATATTTTGAAGTTATCAATTTTAATGTAGATATGACAACAAACCAAGTCACTACACTGTTTGATATGCTCATGAGAAGTCAAAAATGGAAATTCAAGTCATGTTTGTAGTCACTGTTTCTGTTAATAGATGCAGATGGAAAATCTTATTTTCTCTCACACAAAAGCTCTCAGATAAAATTAGTTCTCAAAAAAAAGTCCAGTGAAGATATGATGGAAAGAGCATGAATGTCTCTGACACAGCGGAGGGGTAGGGCCTGTGTGATCACTTACTCTTGTCTCTCTCCTCCTCTCAGACAGGTCTAACAATAAGGAAGTATATAAACTCCAGCTATAAACATCACCCTAGAATGCTGTAAACCAGCACTCATAGGAAGTACGTAAAAATCCACATGAAAAGAAGCATTCTTTAGCACAAAAAGATTACCTCCAGCCTCTGGTTACAAAACCAAAGTTCCAACAGCTTTGACACGAGTGTATAAAAACAAGGAGCAACTGAATTTGGTCTTTTTTTTTTTTTTTAAATTATGGGGATTTGTGATATTTAATTAGCAATCCTTTTCATTACAAAAGGGACCCTCATGTAATACAATACAGTAAAACTTTCCCAAAAGGCCTGCAAAGATTATTTAATTAAGGAAAAAACAATGGAATGGAGAAAGGAGATTATACCTTTAATGAACTCGCTAATCTGAGTCTGCATGGGGCCCTTCTCCATGTTCTGTACCACAGCATTGGCTATCCGGGTGAGGTGGCCCATATTGCCTCGCCTCATTCCACCTTCTGCCCTGCAAGGAGAGAACAGCCAGTAGCAACACAACCAGACACCGAGAGTCAGATGGTCACAGTCATAACCCATTTCATAACCCAGAAACGCTGCGAGCTCCCACTGCTGCAGTAGTTTGACATATGCAAGCGTTACTACAAGCAGCGTTAACATAAAAGACGCTGCAGCTCCGAAGCAGCAGGAGCACTCTGCATTCATGCAGGCAGGGCACAGGATGAGTTTACTCAGAACAAATGAACCCTTCTGCATTTCTGCATGTATCAAGAGGAAGAGATTATTCGTCCATTTCTGAATGCACTGCACACTCTTTGTAAGTGGCTTAAACTTTAAGGTAACGCAGTACCTTTAAAGATGAATGCAGAGTTCAATATTCTGGTTATAATTTTCAATAATGGAAACGCAGCAGTAAGAATTTACATCCCTCCTACTAAAAAAGCTTTAGAGCTTTACTTGCAATTGAAGTATTTAGCAGATGAATTCAAGAGAACAGAAGAGACTTATCTGCAGCCACGCGTTTTCTCTCTTACCAAAGCCCTAAGAAGCCAACACTAAGCCCAGGCAGTCTTTAAGCCACTCTGAGTTAGCACTGGTTCTCCTTCACTGGATAGCAAAGAAGGAATCCAAAAATCTGAGCACGAAGGGCCTGCAATAATTCCACTTTCCACAGTATGTAAACTATTTGGGAAGAAACATGGAAACACCAGTGGTAGACCACTGGCGAGGAATTTCACAGCACCATGTTTAGAGCAGCATTTCTGGTCTTAAACTGGCAGGTGCTGAAAATAAGCTCAGGCAAAGCTCCTAGACACAACGCTGCTACTTGGCTGTAGCATTACATACATTAAAGTATGCCAGATACTGAAGCTAAGTTCAGAAATGATCATTTCTCTACGCAGCACAGGTGTATGCAAGGTTGACTCAAGCAACCACGAATAAAACTGGGGGGTCGGAAATAAAGTAAATAAAATAAAACCCTCATGAATAGCATGACAGGAAGTTTCCAGCTAATGTTAACTAGGTCTCCAGCTGTACAACTAAGCTTTCTTTCCTAGATGTTAACAGAGCCAGCACATAATAAGGAATTCCATTTTTCCTTGGGAGAGGGAAGGCACTAAATACATGGGAATTAATTCTGAGCTGGTGTCCTGTGCTCATGTCAGTTCTTCTCTGTCCTTGCTCTGGGGATTTGTGTGTAGCAGCCACAGCTGACAGAACAGAGCAAAGCCATCAGCCAGCATCAGCTCCTTGTGGCAACATGCAGTTACAGCAACATTTTCAAACTTTTGGTTTTCTTTATGATCCCTGCCCCTCTTGGAAAGTGCAGTCATCACCTCCTCAACATCTGAAAAGTTTCTACTGAAATCATCTCGGTCTTTCCCCTAGTGCTAGAGCTGAACATAGCAGGTGAGGAGATTAGATCTTTTGGGAAGAAAACAAACAAACACCTGTCTGCATGTACCCACACCAAACACCAGTCCCCAAACCCAGTACCCCCAGTACCAACTGTCATGGTGTGTAGGTTCCTGCACCAAGGACAGCCCTCTAACCTGCACCCCGAATTCAGGGTTTAGAACTATTCAAATAAAAGTTAACACCTGCAAATGAGTTTTCAGTGCTAAGCTACAGACTTTTGGATGCAAAAGGCCATTTCTTCTGCACCCAGCCCAGCAGGAGACAGCCCCAGTCCCAGCCCAGGAGCTGCTGGGTGCCCCGGTGCCCCAGACCTGAGCCCCCTTGCACCAGGGCAGCTGCAGGCGGTGGGTGCAGCACACGAAGGGACACGCGGGCACACCTAGCTGCAAATCCCCCTGCACCTCCTAAAGGCTGTGCCAAACACCCCCACGAGAGCTCTGGAGGACAAAGCCTGCCGGCAGACGGGGTGAAGGCATGCAGCCCCGGAACAGCAGCACTCTCCTGTTTCTCTCTGTAAAAATGCATGTTTTTTTTCAGCAAGCTTGGCTTTCTCAAAAATTTAAAGTACGTGGTGACAGAAGCAGCCTACAGCAATACTGCATCTGTCTTAGATGCTGTGCTCTGGGAGGACCAACCGAGCTTTTTTCTTTCTGAGTTGAGCAGTCCTTAACTCACTGCTGGAATGCACACAGCAAGCATGTATAATTAACTTTTATTTCAACACCGTCATAAACTGCTATCAACCACACCACGCTTGGTGGTTTCTACGCTTACAGGAATAAGAAGGAAAAAAGAAAAGTGCTGCAGTAAGCTGCTGTTTCCTATAAATTCGTATTGATGACCAGAATTTACCTATTTTAAATTCTAACTACTGAGGCAAATGTACTGCAGTAAAATAATTACGTGCCGCATGTAGAAGTTAAGTTCTAGCAGTTACAAAGTCAAAAATGCAGGGAACACCTAAAACCAGGAGAACCCCAAGAGAAATTCCACGTTCCAACAGGAGAACACATTACCACCATTCTCTCTGCTGATTTTTAAGAATTAGCTCCCAAGCTCTCAGCTTGGAACCTCTGCCCCTGGGGGTCCTAGGGCTTCATCCCATCCCCTCATCAAGCGCATATAATTATCTTTGTATGAACTCAAACTTCTTAAGGGACATCATCTGAGATACCTCTCTGTTAGCCCAGTATTTATTTTCACCACTAAGATTCTTTGCAGCGTGGTGACTGGAACTGTTTGCCATGAAATATGCATGAGTCCTACTCCCCATCTAATTTAATGAGGAAAACTCTTAAGCAGGAACCACAGATATTTCTGCTGCCTCCAAAGCTGTGCACTATGACAGCTGTGCAATAAAACCATCAGCAAAATCTGTTATCAACTGCCCAAGGGGTTGCAGGCCTGACAACGAGCCTAAAATAGAGTGGGACTACAGTGAACTTTGAAGCTATAAAGAGAGAAAAACAAGGAGAACGGACCAAAACATTCAGATGGGCTAAGAAACCAGAGTATAGGTAATACTTTCACTTCAATCTGTGTGGTGGTTTTTTGTTTGCTTGTTTTTAATTATTTAGTTGTTACACCAATCAGCATGAAAGCAGCATTAGAGGAGAAGGGCCTGGGGGTGGTGGTTGAGAAGCTCAGCAAAAGCCAGCAATGTGTGCCTACTGCCCCCAAAACACCCGTACCCTGGGCTGCACCAGCACCGCGTGGGCAGCAGGGCAGGGAGGGGATTGTCCCCTCTGCTCTGCCCTCCTGAGACCCCACCTGGAGCCTGTGTTCAGCTCCGGGCCCCAGCAGCAGGACAGGGACGGGGCAGAGCGAGGCCAGAGGAGGCCAGGAGGGTGCTGCAGGGGCTGGAGCCCCTCTGCTGGGGGGCTGAGGGAGCTGGGGGTGCTCAGCCTGGAGAGGAGCAGGCTCCAGGGAGAGCTCCCAGCGGGCTGCCAGGGGCTGAAGGGGCTGCAGGAGGGCTGGGGAGGGACTGTGTGTGAGGGGTGAGGACTGTGTGTGGGCAGGGGGATGGCTTTGAACTAAAGGAGAGGAAATTCAGGTTGGATGTAAGAAGAAATTCTTTACTATGAGGGCAGTGAGACCCTGGTGCTGGCTGCCCAGAGGAGCTGGGGGTGCCCCATCTCTGGAAATGTTTAGGGTCTGGTGGGAGGTGTCTGAATCTAAGCATTTTATACAGTTAGAATATTAAATGTGCAATCTAGGGCAAATAAGCTTGCCCATCTCAGTTTCTACACAGCTGCTCACTCTAGAGAAATATGATTATGCACTTATGAAAAGAAAAAAAAAGGAAGAAAAAGTTAAAATGCTATGTAACATTTTCTGACAAAGCAGGAAAGAAGCACATTGTGTATTTGGGTTGAAATGTTGTAAACAATAAAAACATTCATGCTTTCACATTTTACACCTATCTGGTGAATTTGGTTTTTAACATGCAAATAGTTGAAATCCCAAATCATAATCAAAATCCATACACCATTAAATTGTAAATAATCCAAATAATTGAAAGTATATTTCAAGTGAATATTCAACATCTGCAGCCCTGGAACAAGGCCTTCTGAACCCCAAATCCCTTACTGTATTTTGTCATTGGCTTCCCAGGCATCCAATATCCTTTGCACTAGGCAGCATTTCTGGAACAACTAGAGAAAAAAAAAAAAAAGAGAGAGAGAGAGGAAGAACATTTCAAAAGTTTGCCAAAGAAATACTCATGCCTTAGGAAGCCTGTACTGAACTAGAGTTACTTTCACTCATTCCTTCACTCCTACTGAACAAGAACTTAAAGTTCACCACTTATCTTTCTTAAAAGCTCAAGTTTCTTCTTTCTCATTTTTTTTTTTCTCAGAGGATCCATGGAAAACAGCAAAACATATAAACATCTTCAGTCTGGTTTTGAGCTTCACAAGCCCCAAAGTAGGAATAATTGTTGTCACTTTACAAATACAACAAAATGTTTCCATCATTAGGGCCAAAATAGAGAAGCTAAAATGTGGTTAGTTAGTTGTAGTTACTATAACGGTTCTTTTTTTTGTCCAAAGTTTATATGCATCTTTATAAAAAAATTAGAAGGAATTCACAAGCCAATTAAATGTGATGGGTGGTATGTTTCCTAGTAACCAAATGCTAAAAACAAATTTACAAAAGCAAATACAGTTCCAACCAGAACCGGCAGAACCAAGTTATATCCAAACACTTTTAAATAAACTCCGTGCTCTCGGACAGTTCATCACATCATTCCCCTGCTAATGCATATTCAGACTGAATCAATCAGTCTAAAATTCTCAGGTGACATGACCAGACTTACATGAGTAACCATGATATTCTCGGTATTGTTTTCTGGAGCCTCTAAGTTCTCTGTGGCCACGTTTCCATTCAGCACCTCTTCTTTGCTTTCTAGGTCATTAGTAGTTGTTTTTCCCTCTTGCACAGAGTGTGAGAGAATAGCTGCTATGGACAATTCCACTTGGAAATGCAAAAAGTTATTCCATGTGTATTTAAAAAATAAGTCCTGGAATAAAACGAGAAACAAACAAACTAAAAATCATTCTAAATACACTTTCCCATTTTTAACAATCAAATGATATTAGAACACTGCTCAAGTAATTGTTTAATCAGCAATTACACTAAAAAGAATTTAGGATCCACTTATATCTGAGTGTGCTCAGTGCTCTCTGCTCTGATGCATAATTAGCTATGAACTGAGCACAACGGAAACGACCTCATCGACAGGTAGGGCTCTTGTAACACAGGAACACTGAAAATAATGTTAGCTATTCCGTGAGTGAAAAATATTAACAAAATTTATAAGTATAAAAATAATTTTCTGAAAGACTGTCCTGCTTATAATGGCAGTCAGCTCTCAGCATTATGAGGCCTGTCTCCACAACGTCCCCGAGCTTTCTCAATAACCAGACTATTTGGCGTACGCACTACTGAACTCTTGTAACAATAAACTTGAAGCAAGATGTTTGGTTCAACATATTAAGCAACCGTAATTGTATTACAAAAGCTCCTTCTTTCGGCAGATTAGGGAAATAATGTGACTGGCACACATGAAACAAACGACCTTGCACTAAACAGATGAAAGGGAAAGTAAAAACGCTCTCGGTTTGAAGCCGTTTCCCCCCCACCGTTTGCAGTGTCATACTGTATTACTCACAAGTAATAAATTCATGGTACTGAGTCTGCATAGTTCCTGATTAATACTGGGAGTGTTTGTGTGAAGCAGAGCAGCTATTAGACGAGATCCGTGAAGACGAGCATTCCCCAGTGGCTCTTCCAAGACACCAATTGTAGTTAGGATTGCTGTTTTCTATCAGAGAAACAGATATTGAGAACCTCAACAGAGATCAACATTCCCTTTAGTATATATGCACATCGATTTGCCTAAATATAACTACTTCTTTTTCTTACGTAAATATTCTCTGCAGGTAAACCTAAATTACCTTCCCACATAGGAACAGTGTCCTGTAACTATTAGATTTGTACTTCCAGAACTGAAGAGTGAGATCAAAATATCCACTAACTAGAAGTCTCTTTCCCTCCCTAGCCACCCTTACATAAACCATCGGTCACATCTCTGTGCTTCTTAGTTTTCCTCCAGTACAACACACTGGCTTTCAATTCCTACTGCCTATTTCCAAAGCACGTGAATTATGAACATTAAGTGTGAATTTTTCTTCAAAAGATACAAGGTAGAGTTTGCCTGTCTCAACTTTCAGAAATACCCAGGAATCCCATGAATAAGTAAGAGGAAACCCTGAAATCCAAGTCAGCAGCAATTTGCTCCTGAGAAAGATGAGATGCCTTACCTTGGGAGGGCTGAGCAGCAGCTGGTGGAAATCTTTTAGCCTTGGTTCAATACCATGTAAGATGCTGCTATTGACAGTGTAAGACCTTTCAAATCCCTGAGTGTATGAGTCCATCAGTCCTTCCACCCTGTAAAAAACAAAAAGCACAACAGTCAAGATTTGACAAAATCTTGAAATGGCCTCTAGGCACGCTGTCCATGTTGGTTATTTTCTCTTGAAAAGCAACTATGAACATGAAGAATAATAACAGACAGCTACTGAAGGTATTTACGTAACTATGTTATTATATTATTTGCAAGATGATATTCGCATAATCAAAGCTGTGAATGAGATGAGTGGGAAGACAGAGAACAAGCTGTCTGTGGAGCTGACAAAGACAAATTACTGAAGTGCTTCCTGGTTTTAAAACTTCACAAATATTTGAGGAGTAAAATGCATCAGCAGATGTTTATATCTATAAACATTTGTTAAAAACTAGAAAAAAACTTTCTGCAAGTGTTCCAAAAGATGTACCTAAGTATCCTATCTAGTGAAATGCTAGAGCAGACATGTAGCTATGCTCATAGTCAGACCTCTTCGCTGATAAGCAGTAAATCGTAACAACTATTAATAGCCCCTTCCAACAGCAAAGTCTCATATTGGAATAAAATAAATGCTTTCATTTCAGCAAGGCAGGCATGTTCTAGATTGGAACACTTAAGTCTCTCACTCATAAATCTTCAGAGATCCCAAGCACAAGACGCAGCAGAGTCAGTATCTCAACTTCTCAGTTTTAACTGTACATGACTCTCTGAGTAACAAGTTGTTTGCCCAGTGCCATCTTCTGTCTGCTTCTCTCTTCACTAACTCTTCCTAATCTCCCATTATATTTGCCACTGTTCATTATTTTCTTCTTTTTTAAAAAGTGAGACCTCCAGTGTCTCTCTTCCCCAGAACCCTCTTTTGCCACCTCTCCTCTATCTCCATAAAAAGAAATAAAAACATGATATAGTTCTGAGAAACAAAATTAAAACTATATAGCCATATACACACTATCACACAGATTAGGCCTGCTATACCATTGTCCCCCATTCTGTGTATATTCTGCTGTGAGATCTCTGATATAACAGACACAACTCTGCTATACACGTGCAAGAGAACTGGAAGAGCCCCTAAAAAAGCCAAGGTGCCCTTTTCTGGCTGTCATGAAGTACAGGCATTGCATCAAACAAAAATCCACCAGCTTTTCTTGTACCCATTTCTACGCAGCATTTCATGTTAGGTCAAAAAAAATTCCCCCTCCCAACCCCCAATTTTTTTTCTTAATTAAAACTAGACCAGAATTCCTAAAACTGTTCTTGCTGGGGAAGGAAGTGTGCTGACTTACCCAGAGCGCCTTGTTTCCAGCAATGTTAGAAGAACTTGTGTTCCATTCACTATGCAATTTTCAGTCTGTTCTCCATCGAACATATTCTTCAGGAGTTGCTCCACACATTCCTGCCTGTTGATCAACACACACACATCAGCAGTATTACAATCAGAAATGTTTGGCAGCTGCTTTAGTCACCAGAAAAACCCACTTCTGTTTTTTCCAAAAGAAAAAGTTGTTTGTTTGTTTTTGAGAAAAAATAGAGACATTCCACGCAAAGACAAGAATGCTTCTGCATTAGGTTCCAAAGTTGCTTACGCATCACTAGGTAAGACCTAGTTACCAACACCCGGACTCCCAAACAAAGCTGGTTCTCCTGTATCAACAAGATCCACCTTTTAATTATACACTACAATCAAAGTGTTAACTTGGTCAATTTAATTTGTTAAAGACAATATGAAGCTATGAGCTCATAGTCTAAAACTATCCATCAGAATCCCAGAAGAAAGAAAACAAACATTGGAAGCTGACCCTTATTTGCCACTGGCATAGTAAGATCCAGGAAAGAGAGGCCAACAAAATTGTAAATAATATGCACATTTGTAATAGTCTTAGCTATTATCCGGTTGAAATATTTTCATCTATTCACTATCTCTTTGAGCCCTTAAATCAAGATACCTTCCAAATCCTAACAGATTTGGGGCCAGGTGGAAGGATCACCAAGTGAAGTCTTGAAGACTCCTGGAGTCAAAATGAATCGTGACATTCCTTTATAGTCTTTAAAATGATTTTGAAACTCAAAAACAACCTCAGAATTGAAAAACAACCATCACAAAGGTAACAACATGTTTTTCTCTCTGCTATCTACTATGTTAAATGAATAAAAGATATGAGGAACACGAGGTTTTGGCTGGCACTGTTACCCATCTGTAGCTAGTGACTAGAGCAGTGCCTGCTTCCACCTCTGGGCTGAGATTCTCTCCCCATGCTAATTCTGCAGATGTTAATGAAATTTCTCCAAAATCCAGTACTCAGCAAGTGCCCTTCTTGAGTTACTAAATCACATATCCAGCTAAAATCAGTACTACTCAAGTTCACGGTCTAATTTTTACTATTTCCTAACATTTGAAAAAATCTCATTTACATTTGTACACATATGATGAGATAAAAGTGTAAAAATACATGAATAATGTATGAGATAAAACTATTTTAATAAATAGCATCTAAATACACTCTATCAGCACAAGCTCAAGTGGCAGAGTAAGGAAAAAGTAACCGTGTACTGTGATTACCCGAATTCACTTTTGTTGCATCCAGGTAATCTACGAAACAAACTGCTGCAGACAGTTTAGAAAATAGTTATTGACAATCTAGATTTGATTTTTATTCTGTAACCCTAATCATGGCTTCTTCTTGCAGCAATACTTGGTCATTAATTCCTGATTCCTAGATTAAAAAATGTTATCCAAAGATCAAAAAAGGTGACTGGTAATGCCTGGAAAAATTACCAGAGAAAAGAAATGAAATGAGATATGTGACAGGAACAAGATGTGTGACAGCTGTGTGCCACCAGCAGAAACGTCAGTGGTGCAAAAAGTCACTTTTGTTCAAAGTATTTTTTCTTCTAAATAGTGAAGTGGTATAACGATTTTAGAAACGCTCTTTGAAAGTGCAAAAGCATGTTTATTTATCTCATGGAAGTTGCAGGTAGTGCTTGAAAACATGCAAAACATGGCACAGACAAAGAAAACCACACAAGAGAGGGCAGCTGGGAGGGAGAGGGAAGGAAGACGAAGCAGCAGCTGAAGACCATCCCATGATGTATGAGCCAAACCTCAAACTGCAGCTTTGTACAATTCTTTGTGCAACCTGTGAAGTTTGCTTGAATTCTACCCCAGAGGCTCTCACGAAAGACCATGGGGCAGCAATCTTCTGCCCCGAGCACAGCAGGGCTCCGCATCCCTCTGCTGAACTAGTGAGAAAGTTGAAAACTACCGAGTTCTCCAGGCTGCCTGCCCCTGATGCTGCTATGAGTGCTGACACCTGTTAAAGGTGCTGGGCTTTCCAGGTGAAGCAGCCAAGCAGGAGGCTCATCAAACAGTAGAAGGGCTCAAATTTGATTCAGTTTTGATGAGATGCTGGATCAGGGATGCAATCTATGCTGAAAATCCAACGTTGTGCTTACTTGATAAAAAAAAACACGGCAGCCATTGGACACAAGGCCAGATCTGCCGTATTTCTGCAGGTGCAATCAAGGAAATGATTTAAGAAAGAGCATTTCCTCAGAGGGGCAGGCCTATCCTTCAAGCCCGTGGAAGACCCAGCACGTATCTCCAGAGAATGTGGCTCTTCCGAGTTTGTGTGCAGCACAACTCCCATCCTGTTATCACCTGTATGCTCCAGATCCTTTCCTAACAGCTGCCCTTGCTGTTCAATTAACATTATTTGGGAAATAACTCCTAACAAAAATACTCTTCGAAAGTTCATCAGCACTGTATTCCCTCAGTAGTATTACAGAAGTTAGCTTAAACCACTTCAGATGGAAAAAAAAATCCTCAAAGTTTCATGGAAAGTTGCCTGGACATACAACTGCAGGTTCTGAAAAGTGCTGAGCACCACTAGCTGGGACTAGAAGCACTGCTGTATCCTTTCTTCAAGAGAACACCTTCTATTGGACGTAGCTTAAAAAAACTGAAATAGTACAAATGCTTCTTTCGCAGGCTGTACACTAGAGTACCTCTGTATTACTAGCTTAAGTCTTTAAAACAACCTGCACTCACCAACAGTTCCCAAATGGTGGAAATCACTAGATTCCACTCCCCACGATTACAAGTGATGCCTTTGCTTAATTTATACAAGATGTACAAACATGACAAAACAGCTTGCAAAGCAAAGCAGCTTTTCTGCTCTTTCCAGCCAAACTACCAGGCCTAATAAGAGATTACATCTCTATTTACACATCTTGTCTGCAAACCAGAAGTCAGAAAATGATAAAAACCAATTCTATATCTGCACTGTGACATGCCACCTCTAATGAAAGCAGTGCACCATGTTTCTGAGACCCAGTGACAGCTCATGAGGGTCAAAGGTGTCAGGGCTCTGAGGAAAAAGGACTACCTGGCAGCACCTCTAATGTATTGAGGTACCCACTGGGATGGCATACAGAGATTTGAACTTTCAGCCTAGCCCTAACATCACAAATAAATGGAATGGGAGGCCTAGGGAGGCGATTAAATTGTGCAGGGTTCCTTCCTTCAGGGTTCAACAAAATTTGGAGAATAAAAACAGATTAATGATTCAGTCTAAGTAAAAGCTAAGCAGACAACCTTTGGTGAGAAGAATCAAGAAGCATCTTGGCAGCACCTTATCTATGCAGAAGTGCATACAACCCAAGGTCTACATAAGTTAAGAAATCTTCAACTAATACTTGGCTCAGAAGCCAAAAATAGCATGCCAGAGGACATTCAGAGCGTGTAAGCAGGCTTCAGAAATATTTGGAAGGCAAGCTGAAAATGCCCAGTACAAAACCAAGTGCACAGTGACGTGCAAGCTACTGTGGTGAGAGAACTCTTTCTGTTGTCACAGCATTTTCTTCCCCATTTGGAAGGACAGTAATTTGACGACCTGAAACCTGTCTGTACGGTGCAATACATTTACTGATGGGGAGGAAAAGTCACTGACTGGACAAATAGGACTGAAGCCTTTCACATCAAGTCACACTCGGCACTGAAGAATATAGTGAATACAGGAATGTTAGGATTTGTCTTTGTGGGTTTTCCCTCAACTACTGCCATCACAGTTCACCTTTCTCCGAATTCACCGTGAGATTTGAACACAATCCCCAGCGTTGCCTTGCCTTGAACAAGACTGTGAGCTTTGAGAATCGTTAACCCCAACCTCCCGCATTCATGGAGAGCTACAAAAAACAGAAATCTCAACAGAGGTAGTTAAGGGAGGCTACAACTTAGAAGCAATATTAAATGCTTGGGATAATTGTCAAGAGTTAAGCCCAGGTGTAAGACTATTTCCTGCATGGTTTGTGTCTCCACAGAGCTATCAGGAAGTGACAATATTTTTAACAACTAGTTTAGCAACAATCCCCTGACAAGTACAGGTACTTACGATTCCAGTGCTGTGAGAAGTGGATCAGGCTCAGGTATATCCTGAAGTTGATTGCTCTGGTCTCTGCTCAGTCTTATGATATCACACAGGGTCTGGGAAGCATTTGATTGCCTCTGTAAACAACAACAAAGAGCACACTTCAGCGCTAATTCCTCAGCTTGGCTCTTTCTGGCTGTCAGAGAAACTTTAACATAGCTGGGAATGCAAGAACCTAAATAAATCAGAACTTTTCAGTACCAGTGCTACCATGCTCTAGATTGTTTATCTGCTAAGTATGTTTATAGGAATTATTAGAAGCATTAACAGATTTTAAAATCAAAGAGAGGGTTTTCCTGAACTTAATAATTAAATGCAGTTAAAGATTCCAGAAAGTGAGAATTGTTTTTTAAACTTTCTGACCAAGTGTGTTAACTTGCAAATTTCAAATACGAGTCTTTCATTCTTACTTCTCACTACTCAGGAGGCTTCTTTTGCGTGAGGAAAAATAAATGATTTGATAAAACCCTTTACAATTTAATTACTATGTATTAAAAGCCTTTAAAGTAGTATTTTGGTAAATTAATAGTCTCATTCTGGCTATCAATCAAAGACTGTCTCTAGCTGCTGTATGTGTAACATCTTATGCTGTAATTTAGCATTCATCCATAAGACAATGCTGCTGAAGACGTACACATCAGCATGTTACTTCCCATTCGTTCTCTCAGAGGGGACAATTTTTGCTGCAGTATGTGGAGGGAATCACACTGTTAGTGCTGACTGCTGGCACTTGCAGGCATCTGTTAACAACTGCCCCATCCCCGCCTAACACAAAGCTGCAGCCAGAGACCAACGTGCTCCTGTTCCTTCTGCTCAGCATCGGGGGTGGCAGTCAGCACCCAGCTGATAGCATAGCAAACCAAAAAAAAAAGCACTAATGTAATTTAATACTCACCATGTCATTCTCATGAGCTCAGAGAACTGCATCTTGTACATTTTAACTGAATGTTTACTTACTTATGGTTTAAAAGACCTGAAGGCTACAGTGAAGCAGTTAATTTGAAAGTTTTTCAACTGTCTATTTCAAATAGCTTGTTCCTACTTAAAATCAGGTAAGTTACTGGTGACTGTAAATACTGAGACAAACTAATGTAACACTAGGATGAACTGAGTAACATGTAGTAAAATTAAAGTCAAAACCAGATCAAAAATAGAAATCATGTCAGTATTGCACAGTATTGAAGGAACGGGGTGTCCATCCATGAAGATCATGCCTCATTATCTCCTTCTATAAGGCAGCTGGGCACCATTCAAGGAAACACAGAGAGGTTCTTCTGAACCTTACGGGACCCACTATCCATAAACACAAAACTTAAGTTTTGTCATACTCACATCCTCATCCTGGCTTGAATGGATCAGTTCCACAAGTCTCTGAATAATTTTTGCTTCATTAAGCCACTAGAGGGAAAGGAAGAAAAAAAAAAAAAAAAAGAAAATCCTTGTTTGGTATCACAGAATTCAAAACAAGAGGATCTTTGGGAAGCTTTAAATTGTATTGGCTTTTTGATAAGGGAGAGCCCTTTTCTTTTATTTTAGAATCAAAGATACAGGCAATGCACGATCCCCCAAGGCACAGATACAGACCTATTTTAATTTGCATCAGTATGTATACCCTGCCCAGGGAACTAAAAACCTAAATACTTTGGAAAGCATGCAGCAGGTCAGCCATAAATGCTGTCTCACCTGAAGCAGCAGTGGCATAATTACCACCACATTTTTCTCCTGCCACTTCCCATCCTTACAATCAGACTACTGCTTACCCTAAACCATTGCTCAGACTTTGCCATGACCCAGCAGTGCCACCCCTGGACCTCACCTCCTTGCCCTATTCCACACTCCAGACCACTTCCTTTTCTTAGGGCAAGCTTTATCTCCCTTCCCTGACCACATGTAAGCTAAGTACGCCATCTGCAAATAACGCATTCCAGTTTCCCTCTTTCCAGCTTCACCTATAAGCTCAACTTCACCCTCCAACCCAACCACCTTCACCCACCTTCCTGTGGTCTTCATTCCAGGCAAACGGCTAGATCTGCAACATCAACCAAACTAATCAGCCAAATCAGCCAAACTAGTGCATTCTCAGTCACTTCTGAAATGACTGACCAAACCCTAATTAAAAGGAAAATTACTCTGGAGGTTTCTGCAATGATATAATCTTCCATCACCCCTCAGATGAGTCATGGAGAAAATGAAGTCTCCCGCCTTCCACTGCTTTGTAAGAAAGCTCTGTGCATCTCTTCTCCCCTCAAACGCTAATTTTTGGTATCTATTCACATGACTTCAACTATGGCAAATCCTTATCTTGATTCTTTACCAGTTTTGTTCTAGCAGCCTTCCTACAGACCCCATCCTGTCCTCTCCAATGCCATGTTGAGCGTGACGTATGTCTGATTTAGAACAAAAATACAAGATCACTATCTTCAATGACTTTTCCCATTAATAATACTTCTGTTTTCCTACTAACCCTGCAACATCTCACTTTGCCTCCTTTCTGGAGTCCCCAAAATCCTTCCAGCACACAGATATGAATCCAAGTATTTCATTCAAGGCTGTATTTTCAGATCTGGTTTCTGGAATTTCTTCTTCCTGACACCCAGTTTAGCCCAAAGTTCAAAAAAATGGGTTCCTAAGACAATTCTCCTCACCACTCTTCCTAAAAACCTCTCTTTTCAGATGCTTCCACTGGTTTCTAGTTTCCCAGCACCAGAATTAAACCCCTGACCGTTCTTGAGCCCACCGCAGCAGAGCTGACCCCTTGCATGTCTTGCTGCTTGCCTTGCCATCTCCGTTCCACTAACAGCACCTGTCTGTCCTCATGTGCTCACCTGGCCAACACACATCTTTTCTCTCGGATAAGCATCTCGGATATGACGACTGAAATCCTTCTTTCAAATCCTAAACCCCAGCCTTCTGGTAATTTACCAAAACAGCTTCATCAAATGAATGAAAATCTCCTAATTTATATCTTCAAAAACAAGCAGACAACCCTCCCCACCCCCCGCAGGAATCTATCCGTTATGCCTACTGGCAGCCTCTGTAACAATAAAATTACCCATCCCTGGTAAATTATCTGTAACAATAACATTACCTGTCGCTGTGGGATGTTTACATGCTTCATTCTTCATCATCAGTTACACATCCCACATTTACACAGCACGACCACGAGCCCCGATTTTGACTGCGATCTCCGGGTATCCCCACAGCATAAACAAATTGCCCAACTCTGATAGCAAAGCCTTATATTCATTGATAACCACAAGTTTCCTTTGTTCACACAACAAACTCCAGACACAGCACAGTGGCTGTTTCTGCCCGTTTCTTACCCCATGCAGCACCGACCTGCCAGCCCCCATCGGCAGAGGAACTGTTACCTGCCAAAGCTCCCCCTCTCCTTACGACTTCTGCAGCCCAGCAGAAAGCTACTTATTGGCACTCCCGCATTAAATATTTTTCTTTCCCTTCCAGAGCACAGTAAGTCAAACCCCAGCCCCTCATTGTAGTTCAACTTTATTTTGTATTCTGTAGTTTCAGCTTCATCAACACCCTCCCCAGGCCCCAGACCGGCTGCACCTCCGGCCCTCATTAAACAAAGAATTAGTGTTAAGCAAGGACAAGTGGGTTTGCTCTTTTTGCCTGGACTGTCATGATCATGGGCTCTGGGGAAGGCAGACGGCCAGAGAGGGGTACTGAGGAGAGGGAACCACGACCATTCATCCACACAGAGGAGTCACTGCTCCTGAGAGACACAGAAAACGAAATCCAAAAGCAAAATAAACTGCAATAATCCATTAAGATCAGAAGAGCAATACCAAATTTTGGTGGATTAACAGGCCCCCAGCATATCTGGAAGAGACCAACTTCTCTGTCTCGAGGTTGTGGTCGAAGAGATGGGCTCTGACACGACAGGAGGAGGAATACTCCTCTGTTCACTCCTCACGCAGAAGCTGTGGTGTTGGCAGGACTCTGCTCTGCAGGCTGCAGCACAGCACCGCCACCCTCAGCACCTCCCTTGGGACGAGACTCACGCCTGACACAAACTTTCTGACCCCGTGCAGCCCAGCAGCATTTATTCTCACCGATAAATGATGCAGCTGCAGGGAGCGGATGGACAGAAACTTGTGTTTATGTGTGGCAGGTACCGCAGGTAGCAAGGGGCTGCCACAGAAGGGGCCTGAGACCACAGGGACTCCAAGATCAGTGCAACCACAGTGAGGCACACAAGATGGCCGCAACCGTCAGCTGGGGCAGCCACATCTGGCGCAGGGGAGGCCTCGAGCCACCGGAGCCCCTGAGGGCCTGGAGCTTCCCCCTGGTGGAAATATTACTGCTCACATGCTCTCATCCAGGCACTGTGCTGCCAAGTGACCAAGTTATGAGGTGAGCAGTTGAGAAGACAACGTAAGAGCAGCATGGATGAACAGAATTTAAACAGCTTCTTTGCAGTGTGGAAATGTTCGGGGTTTCCTGGGCCCTCTTTGTGCATGGAAGAAGGGATAGCTGGAGACTATGCAGAAATTAAGAGGATGGAGGCTCCCAAACCATGAATGGCTGGAAGCTGGCACCATGAGAAAAGCACCTTCATCACCTTTCCTGCTGGTTCGGGAAGCCTCTGGCAGCTGCTGCTGGCCACCTCAGCCCTGCTCCACCTTGGGAGCTCTTTCTGTGAGCCCAGGCCACAGTTCCCTGCTCACCTCCTGTGCCTGCCTCACGTTCTGCCCATGGGGACGTCCCATTCTGCTGCTGTGCTCTAACTCTTGTCCTCCTCTGCGATGACTGCCCTCCCACAGAACCTGCTACTAGGCTCAGCAGCTGGGCAGGCCTCGCAGGAGACATTACCAGTAGAAAGAAGAATCCACACTAGGGTCCAACACTACTAAATGTTTTCATTAAAGACTTGAAAATGGGAAAACAGACACCCTTAGCAAGTTCATGGACAATAGCAATTCGGGGCGCAGCAGTGGATATGCAGGAGGGAGCAGTGTCATTCAGAGGAACCCAACCATCATGAGGTGCAGGAGGTAGGAGGAGAGGCTGAGAGTGGGATTTTCTTAGACCAGGGAGAAAAGGAAACCTTACTGCCATCTGTGAGTGCCTAACAGGGTGGGGAGAGGCGACAGAGCTGGGCTCCTCTGGGAGTGCCACGATGGGACAAGAGGCCCAAGCTGCCCAAGGGAAATTCCAAGAAGTTTTTGGGAAACCAAACCTCTACGTGAGGGTGGTCAAACACCGGATGAGGGCTCAGACAGGTCTCCCCACTCAGAGATACGGAAACCAGGCTGGATAAGGCCCTGAGCAATCTGCAGTGGTGGGACCTGCTCTGAGGTGGCAACTGGACCTCCATAGGGGTCTTCCAACCTGCACTGTGCCGCAAATGGATTTTGCAGGTGTTGTAGGTCAATGCTTGAAAGAGTCTGTTATTAGGGCATCAACAAAACTCCTTCTTCTAAAACTTGCTGAAAATATACCTAATAGCAGTGCGACTTTGGCTTGGATATTCCTCATCAGCCACAGAAAAAAAGTTCACGTTTCATTATTGAAGGCGGCCGTCAAACAAGGGACTGCAGCAATCAACAGCCCAAGCTGTCTGATTCCTTTGAGGATCAAAACATCAACAGCCACTCAACCAAAGTACTCACGTTAAACTTCTCTCAGCTGAGGACTGATCTCACAGGGGGACAACCTTTGTTAGCACAGAAAGGTATCTGCATTAGTCTAATCCAGCCCTAGAAGCTCTGTTTCTTTAGGGTACAAATAGGATAAAAAGTACGCCTTTTTTTTTCTTGTGTTTTGTAACCTGCAAAAGCAATAGAGAAAAGCAGGTCAACGTGCAGTTTTTGTGCTATGATCACAACCCACATTAGGCTCTGATGAAAAGGCTCCACAATACTCCAGGTGCCAGAGGTGGGAACTGGAACATCAGATCGACCAAAGCGGTGCAGAACTAGCAAGGGGTTTCTGTGCAGTCAGACAGCCTGGGAAGCTGCAGGGCCTCGTCGCTCTTCACCAGCACCAGAGAGAAGAAACTGATCCATCCAGGACAAGCAGATTTCTCATCAGAATACCACCGATCACATCCTCCCAGTTACTAAGGAAACCTTATCAGCTGTGTGGACTGGTGTAACCAAATCTGCAACCCACAGGTGGAGTTTTGCAGCGAGAGCCCAGTGACTCACTGCTCCCGCTGAGTCACGCCAGATTTCTCCTTCAGACCTGAGTCGGGGAAGACAGACTAATTCTTCTCAGCAAAGATTATAAAGCAGGAGCTGGACTTTCTACACTCCTGCAAGAAGGAGAATGTGAAGTGCACAAGAGACATCCAGAATAACTGGATCTGCCTCACGTGAATTCCAAGTATATGCCACCAAAATCAGACGTGGAGCCCTCTCATAGTGACTGTGTCTCTGTGTTTTTCTGGGTAAGACTGTACAGTGATAACATGCAGACAGAGGACAGACTTCTTTGATGCCATTTATCTGTCCTGATATTAAAATGCTTCAAGAAGTAACCTACATTTGAGCCTTCCTGCTGCACAAGAAGTAAATTATTTAAAGTCAATATCATTTCTTTTACAAATTTACAGAGACATTTCAGGATCAAATGACAGTGATCAAAGAAAATATGCTGTCATCCACCTGTACAATGTAGGTTTTGTCCAAGGATATTAAAAAGTAAGGGCCTGAAAGACAAGCTACTTGGAAGGACCTCCTTAGAGGCTTCTCCCAAAGACCCTTCCACTATTTCCAACTGTGAAAGTCCAAAGCAGGAAGGAGATAGCTCTGTAAAGATGCAATGTAGACAACAAATTATTTCACCTACAGTGCACCTACCCATGGGCTGCTCAACCTGGAGGCTTCCTTATGCAGTGGTGCTTCTATCAAACCCAGGACAGAAGTATGTAGGAACAGCATGTGCCAGCAAGGTTTTAATCGTGATGGCACTGCTCTTCAAAGCAACAAAATCTGAACTACACAAACAAAGCATTCCTCTATCATGCATTAAAAGAAGGAAATGAATAAAGAATTATTATACTGTCATGTAAACTGTATGCCCTCAATTACAGATTAGGGAAGAGAAAGGGAAAAACCACCACAGACTGTAACTCTGCAGACACTGTAAGAACACAAAATGGCACTGCCAACCTTCTCTCTGCTCCCACTTATCTTCTCCTCCTTTTCAACTCCCTTAACATTGTACAAGGCCATGCAAAAAAATAATAAGAAAAATAAATAAATAATAATAATTAAAAAAATAAAACAAGGAATTGATCCAGCTGAAAACAATCCTGGCAATGAACACAAATAAGAGAGGTGTTTTCACAGTTGTATCGATTCCCCAATCCATGTCTCTCTACAGCCACATGAACACTCCAGCTGGCAAAGATTCAAGAGGAGCTGGATGGGCAGAACAGGCAGCAAGAGACAGTGGAAGCAAGACTGCTGCTTTCTGTGGCAATGCCAGCTTCAAGTGCTCATGGAATTGTTGGCCCTGCTTCACTCGGCTCTGGATGTCAAACACTGCACTAACACAGTGAGCACCTCCATCGAGGCTAACGTCATCCCAGCAAGGAGCAGCCAAGGAAACTTCAAACACGCTGAAAAAAGGTCCATTCACCAGGAAACAGAACAAAGAACAGAGCCACCAGTACCACCTAGCAGTCTCAGAATCTGCAAAACAGAGAACTACAGGCTCTTGTGCAGTTATCAGGGAGTCTCTGACTTACCAAGTCAAAGGCACAATGTGGATATCAAACCCTAACAAGAGATGCTGTGAGACTTGGTATGCAGAGTATAATTTTACTTAACTTAAAGGTTAAGATATCGTCTTCATAAATCTGACATGGTAGAGCAGCACCTTTCCAGGCAGCAAGGAACGTAACAAACCAACTGAAGTTTGCAGCCGGATTTTGCCAGCACAGCTGTGTCAGATGGAAACGTGCTGGGGCTCCCTCAACAGCAGCACCTTCTAGTGAACAACAGCACTTCTCAAACTCTTCTGGAACAAAGTTTTAGCTTTTGCTAAGTCACACGAATGCACAGTAGAAGGCGTTTTGTTGCTCAGATGGCACTCATGCTCTACTTGGGAAGTAGCTGGAGCATAACCCTGATACATTAGACCTCCTAAAATATCATCCAGTAGAAATGTACATCAGTACCACGCAGACCTTAAAACATCAAGTGTAATTGCTGTCAGTGTTACAAAAATAATGGGTAAAGAGCTAAGGCACAGGATGTCCATGCAGAACACCATCTACTGCACGGAGGAATATGTGCAGATGGGGAACAACACCTGAACATGGCATTTAATTTCCAATTGCTGCCAAAAATCAAGATTGCAAATTAACTTTTCTGATTTTCTGAATATATCACCATAATTACAGATATAAGGCCGCTCTACCCATTCAAACCCACATTTCAATATTGCTGCTACTTTCTGTCCTTCTGAAGAGAGTCCCCATGCCACCAGATTTTAAACTTCTCCAGGATAATATTTACATTAAGACTATTTGGAAAAAAAAAGTCAGGCACACCTCCAGTGCCACATGGTATCTTCAATTTGTTTTTTGTTTCTTTTTTGGACTGTGTGAAATCTTTAACAGGTGGAATTCAGGTAACAGGATGGGGTTAAAATATATCCCATCCAGATTTGACAGTTTATGGCTGGTTGTTTTTTGGAAGCCTGGATATTTGGAAGTTTCCTGGATGGAAGCCATCCACCAGGGAAAAAGCTACTCAGTTAAAATGTCATTTAACATCAGAAGGAAAAAGAACTGCATTTATGCTGGTAATTACTTTGCTGCACTATTGCAATGCCTGTCCTGCATTAGTGAGCCCTCTGCTTGGCCCCAGTATCTTGGGTGCCAGCAGTGGCGAGCAACCCCAGCCCTCAGCCCTCGGGCCATCCCTGCCTGCATCCCTGCCTGCATCTGGCATCCTCCATCGTCACTTTCCCACATCAGTCCATCTCTTGAAGACTTTTTCCTCCCAGTTCTTTTCTTGCCATTATTATGTGATTTCTAACCAGTTTCAATTGCTGACTTTCCTGTTAAAAAAAAATAAATGACTTCCTTTCATGGGCGAATGCCCATACCAGTCTGAGGATCGATTTACACCTGGACTTTCTCCTTCCCTGATGCAGCAGGCGTACTGCACTACGCCCTGCAAGGCCGGGAGGGGGAACTGAGTAATGTAATCATCCATTGTGAGGCTCTGCGAACCACTGGTGTGCTCAGTGCTCTGGACACAGAAGACTTGGACAGCAAAGCCTGCCAAACGTGTAAATACTGGTTGGGGTTTCAGTGACATGAGTACAGTTTTCCATATGGCACACCGTTCTTGTGGGTTAGTGAGCAGGAGCCAAGGTAGGCTTTCTTCCTGCAGTCCTACATGACTGCTCACAGACGGGGGGACGAGGCAGCCTCACCCAGACTGGGCTATGAGGGGAGAAAAACTCGCCCTACCTGTACAGCAAACCAAGTGTCTCGGTGAGGTATTTTATAAGGGTGCATATTAAAGAGGAAGGGGGAAGAGGAGACACGGGATATCATCTCCAAAAATCTCATACACCCTTGAAAATGGTGAGGAATTAAACAAATTAGTGTCCCAAATGATTAGTATGAAATTCTGAACACTGGGAAAGATTACGAATTTCCTTTGTCAGAGCAAAAACAGCTAGAGTAAACACTGGTTGCTACATGGAAAAACGAGTCGAAAATCCTTTACTGCCAGCGACTGACCCAGGCGTGCTCTGCGCAAGCAAACAGGCTGACGTACCCAACGGGACCAACGTGCAGACTCCAGCACTAACAAAAGCGGCTCTCAGAAGAGTGGATCCACTCTCAACACAAATGACAAACAGAATTATGTTCCTTAACAAACAAACACAAGGCCTTGTTCTCATCTTGTAAAGAAAAAAGAAGCAAATTCTCACATTCAGCACTTCCTGCCGTAGAGTCGCGGGCTCCACGCAGCTGATGAGACGAAGCAGGAGGTCCATCATTGCTGATGTATCTATATGCTTTAGCACCAGGCTAATAAATTTGTCTTTTTTCCTCAAGAATGCAATCACCTAAAAATAAAAACGTCACCATCAGCTGCCAGCACAACAAACAGACATAACAGCACCAGACTTCCTATACTTCGTGTTCTTGTCTCAACCACCCAGCCTTGATGCAGAACAGCTACAAGGTTGAGAAACTCTCCAGACAGCAGACAGAATAACATTCTCATTTCAAGGCAGTAGTAAATCAGATCTTTTTTGCTATCTTTTCTTTCCTCTATGCCCCACTGAAGTAAGAGTATCAAGGAATTAGTGAAGCTGGAAAATTTTTCATTGCACTATGGCTTTCCAACAATCTCCATTTAAAATAATACCTCTGAGCTGGAACACGTCTTTCTCTAAGACACTATACAGCACGTTTCCAGCACCTCTTTTATAGGAGACTGAGGCATGATTTATATAACAAGAAGGTTCTGGGCAATGATCAAAGGCTGTATCAATACCTTTTAGTACAAAAATAAAGCTTTAGCACAGGAATATCCCTATTATTGTAATTCCAGAACAAAAATTACATAAAGGTGTCCAAACGAGTCAGCAATTCCCCCAACCAAGAAAGTCTGAAGAACTTTTCAAAGCCTACATTGCAATTCCACCCTTCAAGAGTAAAGCTGTTTTTCAGCTCTAAGAATATAGTGAGAGCATGAGGACAGAAAGGACCCTGCTGTGCAACACCAACCGCGATAGTGAATTAATTTGTGCATACGTATCAGGACAAATCTCATCTCTACCTGTTCCGTTTTTCTTGCAATGAGATTCCCAATCGTCTTACTGAAGAAACTGGCAAGCAACGGGTTCAGTGGAGGCTCGTGATCCAAGAAGTCGTAGAGGATATTCAGTAGAGTTTCATCCCCTCCTAGCTTGTCGTTGATCTGGGGCACGTCCGAGGTCAGCAGTTCACAGGCCGTGTTTGGGTATCTAGGATGGAACAAGAGCAACTAAAGGTGAAATGAAAACTCTCAAGAAAATCTTCACTTCTGAAAGTTACAAAGTAAAGAGCAGGGGGATCACCCCTCTTGGAGATGGGGGGAGCAGAAAACAACAGGAGAAACGAGGGTCATCTCCGTTAATGGCACATTTAAGGAAAAACTGCTTCCTTTGCACATCACCTGGGGGTTTTTACCACTGAATTGCACATTTCAGCTGCCTGCAAATTACAGTTAGTTCTGATCATTAGAAGTGGGGTTTAATCAGTTTCAGTACGCTTAAAATCTCTTGAAGTCTTTTAACATAAAGCCATTTGCACAAGTAAAATTAACCTAAAATTTGAGGGCTGATTTGAAGAATGCATATTTAGCAGGTTTCTGTGATGTTTCTGAAAAGTTGTTCTTTCCACTACTGGAGGTGAATTAAAAATGAACATCCATATTACTGACTGCAGATAAAGACATGGTCTGCTCGAGTGCTTCAGGTTCTAAGCACGAAGAAGCGTTTCTGAAGCCCGAACTTCCCAAACTGAGTGGAGTTCTGACCCTTGATTCCTAAAGCAGTTCTGATTGTTACCAAGTGGTACAGAGAAATACAAAACCTGAACCTATCTGTTTCAGCCTGAGTCATTTCCTCTCTGCAGGCAGAGCTGGTAATCTGTTGGTGGTTGTTTGTTTTTTTCAAAAACAAAAGGCAAATTTGCTACATATTTAAAAATCAGCCAATTAAATTAATAACATTAAAAAATCCTACCGAATAGTCTTGTTGCAAGTGCGCATTCATTCCTTTGTTAGTCACTTTCCAAATAACAACTGTGCCATTCCATGAGACACAAGTCCAACACATTTTTCCCATTTTAGCAATCCTGTAAGGTGTGCTTTTTGTAACTTTAGAAACGAGCTGACTCCAAAATCAATACAAAACCCTTCTGCAATACCATGGCGGTCACTACAACACAGAGAATACCTTAACTTCTGCAGAACAAGCGAACTGACGCAACGTCTCCATAAACAGATTTCTTCTAACCTTAATTTCAAATTAAAGAAAAATGCAAAAAAGAGCTGTGTAAAGAACTGGGAAATGCTCGTGTCTGCCAATTCCCTTGCAGTAAGACCTGCGACTGCCCTACAGAGCCCAGGTTGCAGCACTTATCTGCTGTGCCTTTCTCTCAGCTGAAGAGTCAGGCTCCTGCCCTCAGCACCTGCAACAGAAAGCCACAAGGAAACCCTAACGGCACTGCCTGAACCTGAAACCGGGCGCCCTGCTCCCAGCCCTGATCTCCCACCCCCCAAGCTCAGCCCTGTGGTGTTTCCTAACCTGCCAACCCCTGGCAGAAAGGGAACCGTGCAATTACTGCAGGTACTCAGAAATTTTGGGGCAGGCAGGAGGAACACTGTCGCTGGGCGAGGTGACAGCACGCTCGCTTCTCGAGCACCGAACAGTCACACCACCCTAAAACGGAGTTGCCAGGACCATGGCCAGGGGCAGGACACCAGGAGAGACAGTTTGGGGTCTGACGCTGTTCTTGGCACCTGCAGCTCCTTCTCCTTCTCCAGGTGGCTGCCTGCTTGCCTGCAGTTCTGCCCAGGCACCGTGTGCACACAGCTCCTGCCCACCCTCAGCTTGTGCTGGGGCTTCCAAAATTCCAGCACACCAACCTCACACCCACCTTTACCCTCTGAACAGCCCCTGGTTTGCTTTTCTTACACTCACTCAATAGATTTTTACTCTGGAAGATCCCACACCTCAGCCTTCTCGGTGTAGGTCTGGCTTTATTCATCCCAGTCCCATTCGCTTCTCAGCAAGGAAAACTCTTTGTGTCCCGGCAGCAGGTGAAGAGCCAAGACTGCCTTCAGCCCCGAGCACAGCTGGTGTTTGCTGTCTGTGCAGGACTTCCAGGACACCCAGACTGAGGATTTCCAGGATGTAAAAGCCGATCTGACGCCCACCAACGTGCACACGTAGCTTGGGTCATCAGCCAGCAGTGACTACACTTACCTTACTTCTACTTGGCCATAAAATACCATGAAACCTTTCTACCATTTCATTTAACCAACCTCACTGATTTTACAGGTCACCATCCCACATTTACAACTCACCCTCCCGCTTGTTTCAGGCAGGAATGCATCAAACAGGTTGGGGCTCGGATTAGTGCAAATCCAGGAAGCTGGAACTGCCCGTTTCTCCTTCGCATGCATTTCCTCTCTTTAAACAGTTGTTAGGTGATAACAGAGCCCTTCTTTGCTCTCCCCTGACAGCTTGTTTTCTCCAGGCTTTCCTTAGTATCTGAAGGAGACTTCTGAGGGAAGCACTCACGCCACACAAGACCCACTGCCCTCACTGTCCCCATCACTCAGCTCCTGGAGACCTGTGAAGCCTGACTTCCCTCTAGAGGAGCTGAACTGGGCAATGGCAAGGAGACAGCATGTGGAAAGGTGTCTCGGAAGCACAACTTTATAACCATTTCTCTCCTTCCATTTGCACAAGCCAGCTCTTCTGGCTCACAGACCTGCACCACCCTGGAGTGCCCCGAAGAACTTGGGTCTCATCTCCCACTTCTGCTCTGCTGGTGACCTGCTCCGTATTCAAACTCCTCAAATCACTCAGGGAAATAGCAGCGAATCCTGGCAGTTATTCCAGTGATTCTCTTCCAGAGGTACTTCCTCAGGTGCTGCAGTTTGAGACAGTTCCTCAAAGGCTGACACCACTTGGGAATCCCCTGAGAAGTCTCTGAAGTGAGCACCACCACACACCATTTAATTAGGCTTTCTGCAATGCTCCTGTCTGCCTCACACTCCGATCATCTCTCCACCCTACGTTTGATGTATTGTCTTGGTTTGATGGCTTTGGAGCATCAGGGGCTTTGCCTTCAGCAAGCTTTCTCAGAATGCCCCTGTCCAGTCGCACAGCCCAGCCACTGTAACCTTTCTCCACATCTGGACACAGCCGTCCTTTTTTAGGATGTAGTTCTACCTGTGCTGCATTGTATGTCTTTAACAAAGCCAGGCTCCTGCTATTTAAATGTTTTCAATACAACCTCTGCACGCACCATGAGCTTTTTATCCATTTACAGCACCGTTCAGCTCCTGACCAGTCTCCTCACGTGTGCAGTTCTGTGCCTTAAAGTTACGAAAAGCAAAGCCCAAGCCCACAACAACGCTGTTCATCTTTTTTGCTCCTACAAGGAAGGCAAATTTGACTACGTTATGGTTACTGTTACAAAATGATTTTACAAGTTATGTTTCTTAGAACTCTCAAGGTTATATGAAGAGGTTTTTTTTTTCAAATTTCTGACTCATTTCTCCATGCAAAAGACATTCCTGATTCCTAAGAACTCATGCACCGTGCCTCCCTGTGACACGTGTCCTGGCACCAGGTGAATAAATGAAATCTCTCGCTATTATAGATTACAGAGCACCCAACTCTTGCAGCCTTTTCTTCACCCCTTCCATTCAGGCGCTGCATCCCAACCCGTAAGGTCTCCACACTGCTGCTCACTTCATCTCACTCGACACACAGCTCGTTGAGCAGTTACGAGCTGTCCTGAAGCTGCACGATCTCACCAGTTCTGAGACCCCTTAGTAGGTCAGGTTCATTATAAGTGGACATTACAATTCAAATCGTTAAACACTACTTTGATTGCTACAGGCCTTCATTGGGTTGTTTGGTTTCGCATGCTGTGGTTGGAAGGGGATTTATGGCTGAGCTGTCCCGTGCAGTTTCCTTTCTGAACTCCACACGTTTCCATCCTACTGACACCTCATGAACACAGCACCAAGATGATCCCGGTTCTACAGCACACATCCTTCTGAGCTGCGCAGCCTTCCACATCTACCAAGTTTCTCTCTTCCCTGTTCCTGTCTAAAAACTTTTAACACCTTTTCTTAAGAGCCAAAAATTGGGTTCTGCTTGGACTTAGCCTATTCTTCTCACGTAGGTTTTATCTATTCCAAAAGGACCCCTGGTTTTTAATACTCTTAGACTCTCAATCCTCTCTCCAGTGCCTCACTCTGCTTTGGAAGTGCTCCTCTGCCCCACCTGTGTGTAGTGCTGCACACACTTCCAGAGAAATGCTTCATGAGAGCAGCTGTGTCCCAGCAAGCAGGGCACCACGCAGCTCTCAGGAGCCCTCCTCCACACTGGAGGTCACCCTGCCCATCACTGCACCCGCTTGTCCAGCAGGCACTGCACACACTGCTCGTAGAGGAAGATACAGGTGTGTGTCAGATGGTGGTGTAAGTTAAATTGTGCACTTAGGGCCTCCCCAACAGCAGATGCTCCTCCAGCTCTCCAGCACAGGGACCACAGCTCTAGAGGCATCTGGAGGCAGGCTGCTTCCAGCCCGCGGCTGCCCCTGTGACCTGGGGCTCCCTAAACCACATGCGTATCCTCAAACCCTGCAGAGGCACGTCATCCTGCCTGTGAAAGACAAGGGCACCTAGAAGTAAGCACTCTCAAACTGAGCTTCCCTCTTCATGGAAGAGCCTCCTTTAGGGATTTTGCTTCTTGAGCAATCTGTTCAGCTCCCCTCTCCTACTGCGTTATCTGTTTGGCTAGGAGAGGCTGTTCTACCTCACCCTGTAGCACACAGGAGCAGAGATATGAACTGTATCACAACCTTAAAATACAGGAAATAAAAATATGGCCTGGCTTATGAAGTACTAGAGCATTCTGCAGTGCAATGGGAAGTGTATGAATTAGTGCTGCCATGGCCCTTGGTACCTGGTACCTCATCGTGGCCCTTTACCAGAAGGTGTGCACAAGTCTCACATTGTTCAGCATTTTCTCAGCTCATTAACTTTTAATCAGTTTTCCTTCATTAAGGAATGGTATTACCCAGCATCTTCAATAAGAGATTTGGGGTTTGAGCTTGTTTGAGGTGAGATGTGAAAACAATATGGATAAAGAGCTGCGTGAAGCTCCAGGCCAGCTACCCCTGGGAAAGCCAGTTACCCTGACACACTGCAGGAAAGGCAGCAAGGCCAAAGACTCCCAGAATCCCAGACTGGTGGAACTGGGAAGGGACCTCTGGGGCCACCTGCTTCCCCCCTGGCCCAGCCCCACATCCAGGTGGGTTTGGAGATCCCCAAAGAGGAGACCCCCCAGCCTCTGGGCAAGGGTTGTGTGCTGTGCTCCTGGCTGAGGAGTACCTGTGTGAAATTCGCACTTGTAGGACAAGAGGATAAAAATAATACTCCTGGATCCTTCTGGTAATTCAGCTTTGGTAGCAGAAGCCTTGCAGATCAGCCATACAGTATCCCAAGTTACTACATTATGCATTTCCTGGCATTTCCTTATCTGGAAAGTCACCTAAACAGGCTGACTGGCTCACGGAATACTAAACCTAAACAATCCCATCCTTCTGTGGATTTCTAGCAACAACAGCAATAACCAACACTGACCCGTTCCCACAGCGACAAACTCGTACGTTTTTATTAATTTATTTACACATGGAGCAGCCTTTTATTTTTACATAAACTTCGCAAAGAAAAAACAAACTTCCCAAATTCGAAATGCAAATATTTTCAAGTATACACTTAAATAAGATGCATAAATACAACTTGATGAGAGAATCAGGCACATCTAAGGAGTTCACCATCGTAAGAAGAGGTTGTTTACACAGGTGCTCTCCCTCACTGCATGTGCAATAAAACCTACAGATTTTGTATATGCAGCACATGGAAAACATTACATTTTATTCACTGTACAGATCAATTTCTTTTGTGGGTTGACTACTGAAAACCAATCAAGTTAGGAAATTTATAAATTGCAAGCAAATAATGAGCATTATGCTAAGAGTTGAGTTGGACTCCATGTTCCTTGTGGGTCCCTTCCAACTCAGATATTTTATGATTAATTTTGATAAAAATGTACTAAAGAAACTACTGGGATACCGATCATTCTGCTTGCAAAGTTTTTGAAGAAACAGCAAGACACGGTTTTTTTTTTTTTAGACAATCTCAATAAAAAACATCAATAATAAAGAAACAAGCTTCTGAAAATTCACCACAAATATGAGAATGCTGTGAAATATTTTTCAGTATTTGAAGGATTTTTGCATGACCAAAAATATTGTGTCATTGTGCACCAGAGCATTTCTAACATCGAGATCTCCCATTCAGTTTTCCTCATATAGGACAGAAAACAAATACCTACTTGAAGCGGACCTTCTCATCCATATCCACAGGGGGCTCATGTGTGATGAGGTTGACCAGCTCCTCCATGCAGTGCTGCTGGCAAAGGAAGTCCAGCAGCTTGCGGTTCTGAGCCTTGCACTCCTGTAAGATGTCATCTTCATCCATCAGCTCGTGAAGTGTCACATCTTCTTTATCCAGCAGCTTATCCACATGCGATGTTGTGTTCAAATCAAACTTCCAGAACATGATGATGGGACACACCTAGCTGTAACACAGAAGAACAGGGGTTACCCTTCAGTCTTCACTATTTATTCCTCCTTTATATTTTCCGAACAGAATAGCTCAATATAGCTTCTAGCCAGCTTTTAAGAATCGGATAAGTTCTTTACACAAAATTATTAAGTCCTGTTTGATTCCTGGTGTGAGAAGTCAGGTTATATCTGTATGATACCAACAGTGGAGGTGATATATGCATGGTCTGGCTTTAACTGCAACTAATGAACTAAAACCACAAACCATTTGTTTGTACACACAAATCAGGAGATCTGTAAAAGCAAAGCATCAGATGATGGCACTGGATCTTCTTCTAGGAGCAGCCTGTGCAGAGCCTGCTAGGAGAGCAGATGCTGCGATGGGAAGGGTGATGATCCAGCCACAGAGGCCATTCACAGATAAGGAAACCACACTGCCCCCAGTTTGCCTCTTTGTACTCCTACTACAGTTTCCAGAACTGTGCTCACTGGCCAAAACTTCAGCAATTAATTATTTACATAAGAGGAAGAAAGGCCTTCAGCGTATCAACAAAGACAAGAGAGAAGTAAAGAAAGATGAACACTAAACTACAAGCCACTAAGCTCACAGACATCACAGCCAAGTGGTCCCTGGCAGGGCAGGCAAGCACGCTTTGCTGGTACACACAGAGCCCACCTGGGTGCCCACAGATGTCAGCAGTGCACGAGGCAGCCTGTGGCACCGTGCCCCTGCAGCAGTCCTGAACCCTCCTCCTCCTGGGGGAAAAGCACAGCTTGGAGACTGGTGGTTCCTGTTAGCTGAAGGACGTGAGACTGGGCAGCCAAAGTTTGCTCCTGCCCATCCCAAAGCAGACACTAACAGTCTGCATGCAGCCACGTGGCAGCTAGGATGGGCTCACACGTTGTGCTGCGAGCTCGGGTTGGGGCTTAAAGGTGATCACCAACAACACGAGTGGTGAAAGGAAACTACAAATCAAAGCCTGAAACTGGAACTCGAGCAAGGCTCTCCTTTTGTGCACACTCTGGGTCTGAAGCCTTTGTAGGCATTTGGTGAAAGGAAACCCTCCTCACCATCACCCTCCTTCACAGGAAGCTCTGCATAGACGTTTTTCATCAATCTCAACAAAATTCAACAGATTTTGATACAGTCCTTCGCAAAAGTGGTAAAAGTGAGGCTGCATATAACAAAAAAATGACAAGTTCCCAAAAAGCACCTGGGGCTGCAGCCTGGTCCCACACAACCATGGCACAGTGTCTGGTGATGAACAAAGCCAGCCCCAGCGGCACGTCCTGCCCCCTCCGAGCCCACCCGGCCATGGTCACAGAACCGCCCTGCCCAGGGCTCCCTCGAGCCCTCTTGCAGCTTTTGGGATCACCTCTTGTGTCCCCTCCTGCACCCACTGCACTCTGCAGCACCCTGCAGTGAGTGACGTGAACTGAACGCTGCATTTCTGCGGATATTACACTATTGCCATGTAGATCAGTAAGAAATTCCCCTCCAAACATAAATACAGAGCACTGCACATTATGTTATTAATTTTCATCCCATTCCTACCTCTAACACTTTCTTTCCAGTTATCCTGACTTTTCTCTATGTGAGCTCTACTAATTCATTCGTTTCCCCAATACATCTTCAGAAGAGTCGTTATTTATACCAAACAAGAAAATGCCCAGCCCAACCCTTAAGAAACGTCCAGTGCTCCTCCTCCAGCTTAATATTTTCTCTAACAGTTCTGTCCTTGGACATCTCACTCAGGACCTGGCTAGCTCACTTTGACTCTTAAACCAACCACAACCTTTCCCAATCTCGTTCTATTGTACAAAATATTTTAATGACCTCCACAAAAAAAAAGACAGACTTACTGAATTTCTTTTGTTTAGAATATCAGCTGCCAAAGCAAGAGCTCAGAGCAGTTTGGCACAACCTACATTACTGAACTTCATTTCATTTCTCATCGTTGGGTCTGTTACCATTCCCTGCAAGGAGCAGAAGGCAGTAACCCACCTCTTCCTTCTTACCCAGTGACACTTCCAGCACCTTCAGTAAGTACAAGGTAACTTCAAGCCCTCACCTGTAGGCATCTGTACTTCAAAAAGCAGCTCGGTCAGGTAACTACCTGAGGATTCACGTACAGCCTCTCGTTCCTGGCTCCCACTTTGTGTTTCAGATCAAATCCTTCCCCAGGCACTGCCACATCCTCGCTCAGAGCCCACGGCCCCACCACAGGCGCAGAAGCCTAACGCAAGGAAGAGCCAGCTCCTGAAGGACACCGAGCACAGCGAGGGGCAATGCCACACAGGGGAGTGGGTGAGTGTCGTGGTGTAGGCTGTGGGGAGCGGAGACTTGCAAGAAATAAACGATCATTAATACTACAGAAATGAGAGTAACTGTCATTCCCCATTGACAAAGGTGATAGATGTAGCTCAAACAAGATAAATGTTCTGCGTAATAACGCTATTAAGCCACAACACGTTTAAAAAACAAAGCAAATCGGATGCAAGATGTCAAAGCACTACATTGCAGATTGTCTGGAGATGTACGGGATCGTACAGCAGCATTGCAATGCCTTTTTTAACCTAACCCACATTACTATTTCTGGAGCAGCAGAACACTTGCTCCAATCATTCAGTTTTGCGTTCTCCAGCACCCAGCACGTTCCCACACCCCATCCTTTGCTAGCTCCATCGCTTGCATAACTGCCTCTATCACAGATTCTTGAAATGATCCTTTTTAAAAAAAGGAGCAGAAACCAACCCTGTTTTTCCTGCAGGGAGGTTTACTGAAGAAGCGGGCCTCTGATACTGCTGAGGCTAATTTTCTAATTACCTTTGTTTAAATACCTGGGTCCCTTTCAGTGTAACATTAACACAACCTGCAACTGAAGGCCTTACAGTAACCATTACATGAAGCACATTAAAAGAAACATCGTTTTCTTTTATTATTTTACAGTTTAAGAATTCTTCTCTGTGTGCGTGTGCGTCAAAGGATCCCTAACAGAAGGATCGTTACCTTATGAAATTAAGGCATCTCTTTTTCTTGGAATAGCTCCGTTACCCATGATATTTGATAACAGCTCTCTGGAGCTCCCCTCAGTGCTTCAACCTTCGTCACAGGGAGTTTGGTTTGGAGAGCTTTTTCCCACATCATCACTCTCTCTTATTTTAATCTCCTTCTTCATCTCAGAGACTTGGAAATTGAGACAGCGATTGCAAACCTGTCCTTCGCAGCGCTGAGGTGACAAAGTGAACTTAGCGGTGGCACAAGAGCAGATCACAAAGGGAACAGCTCCAATACGAACCCACAGAGCTCAGCATCCTCGTAACCACCTCCACCTTCCCTCCATCCTCCCCACAGCACGCTTACCAGCTGGCCCTCGGCTTCGGGCAGAGATCCCATAACCTTATGGGGATGTGTACAGCCCGGATCCCAGGGGACACAGGACCGAGATCCCGATCAGGCCTCACAGCTAAAAAAGCACTTCACATCCAGTTCCTCTCAAACGCCCAGTATCGATGGTTTTAGCCAAACCCTCAGCACCATGCAGCTTCTGCAGCTACCTACCAGCACCCAGGCGTGGGGCTGGGGAGGGGTACAATGGGTTTGAACATCCCATGGGGTCCGACACCACCGCTCCCTAGCGATGTCCCCAAGCTGACCAGTTTAGGCCGATCCCAATCTTCTGGGAGCAGCTCCCCCACCACAAATAGCAAAACATGTGGCAGAAAGAAGTGGTTTCTAATCTGAGCTCCCAATGTTCTTGAAATAAAAAAGTTCAATTTCAGCGTTGCAGCAAGAAGCAAGAGCTTCTGCATCTGTCCGTGCAGCTATGGCAATGCGCTTCCACGAATTTCTGAGCTGGGAACAGACATCTGAATTTTCAACCTACGTGACATTTCTGTGGCAGTAACGCTGTTTGCCCGCATAGCGTGTTCATCACAAACTGTTCTTCAGATATTTTTAACGAACTACGCTTAGCTATAAATTCACCGAGGGAAAAGCTGACATAAAAGGCCTTAAATTAAGAGTGTTTGGGTGCGCAGCTAACCTAAATACATACATATCCCATAGGCGTGCACGGCCAACACACAGAACTTACCTTTGGAGACCAACCCGTCAGGAAGCCAGCGGTTGCAGGTTTCTCCCCACACCTTGTTGTGGATCTACAGCAGCTGTCTGTGCGGAGGAGAGGCCGATGAGCAGTGGCCTGAGCCCCGCAGCCTCTGGACGCAGACACATGGCTGAGGCTGAATGAGCAGCTCAGGCACCAGGGTGTTCCTCGACACCAGCAGCCCTGCATGGTCCGAGGAGCTTCCCACCCAGCATCCGCACAGCCAGAGCACACATCTGTGCAGGTGCCTGCACACAACATGAGTTCAGTGTGTGTTTTCATGCAGCCTTCTGCAGTATGCTACCGAGCTGCTGATGCACATGAAAACACCCTGAAAACAGGTACAAGGGTGGGGAGAAAAGATCTGTTTGATGAGAAAGGTGTTCGTCTGTGAATGCTTCATTTTGAGTCGTCAGGAAACAATTACTCCTATAGCAATCCAATACATTCATTATTACCTAAAAAATGTAATCTTCTAAAGTAACTGCCCCATTCTGCAGTGATTAGGTAATTAATTTCTTTCATGTGTTTCACTGCGGCTAAGTTACCACTAACGGGGCACTCATTCTCCACAAACTGTGGGGAGTCTGAACAGAAGGACCTTAAGAAATGGGATGTCCCCATAAGGTACCTGAGCTACAGTGAGAAACCTCAGCATTAATTAGCACGCTCCAGCCCATCAACAGGTCCCACCACAGGGTCTCAGAGACAGGAGGCAGAATGAGAAAGTCTGGTTTTGGTACTAAGAAATGCATCTACATTTTTTCTGTAAACCAAAAAAGTGCATCTTCTCCTCCTGCCAAACAGGTGATAAGAAAAAAAAAAAAAAAAAAAGCCCACTGAATATCAGAGGAACTGAAAACAGCTAGAGAGTTTGAGTACTACAAGAGCAATAAATTGCATTCACAATTTCTTCTTGTGATGCACGGCTTACAAAGAGTCACTGCAGCGTCTGAAGGATGACATAACAGAAAGCTAAGGGTGAGGAACTTCTAAACACTACACTACGAGCACTAGAAGCCACTTATAAAGTTAAGGGATACAAAACAGCACATCTTGAGAGATGGATGAAGACGAGGAGCTGCTAAGAAACAGGAATACTGAAGAGCATCCTTTCTCTAGCAGCATGTGGCATTGCACAGCTTAAGAAAATAAAAACCAGGAAATTAAATCAAGCCAGGGGCATTTTACACACCTAATGGAAAAAAAAAAAAAAAAAACAAAAAAAAAAACCTAAAAGGTTGCAGATTTCCAGGACAAATGACCACAAAGAAGTGGATGCTGCCAGTTTTAAAGTACTCCCAACTATTAAGCATTGCGAGTTCTGTGCTCGAGCTGCAGGTTTTGGTGGGGTGCTGATGCAATCTGAGCCATCGCACAACGCAGGGCGCTCTGGGGCCTTTCCACCCAGCTCTCGGTAGCTGAAAGGCAGGTTTCACTCTGCTGCAAAAGCTAGGTTTGGGAACAGCAGCACTACCCAGAGCCATGTAGGGAAGTCAAGAGGTTAGGAAACGAAGCACACTGCTCACTGCAAGCTACGCGGTCACTACCGAAGCTGAAGTTTGTGTCTGAATGAGGACAAAAGCAGAAGTGGCCCCCTCGGGGGCTGTGCCTCTTCCTCAGAGGCACGGACACTATTTTCTGCTCAGAGCAGGACAAGGAACATCCCACCTACACCGAGTAATTCTGTGGTCTGCCCTGTTTCCTCTTGCAGAACTGCTGAATCTTCTTACGGAGCTCAGCGTGGTCCCTGTGCCTTTGAAGTGAGCTGCACCGCTTCCCACACAGCCGTTCCCCTTGAGGAGGTCCCAGTCCTCAGACCGGAGGCCCTCAGAGGCTTCCTGGCATCCCCGAGGAAAGGGACCCACACCAGAGGGGAGCCCCCATGGGTGCTTTAACCTCAGCACAGCACCCAGCTCCCCCCGTGCCTCCCAGGACCTGCCAGTGAGTTGTGGTGCTCAGAGCTCTGATGGATCAATTTACTCAGGAGCACTTTAATACATACACCTGGAGAAAGGCCAAAAAATGCAGCTCTACCCCCAAATACAAGCTTTTACTCAGCTTTGTCTCTTGGCCTTACGACTATTGACGTGACACCATCTTGTGGGTTCAGTTACCCAAACACAGAACTAAGCAGCATTAACCATTAAGCCTAAATAGTTACTGCTCAAAATGAACTCGACTTCTCTAAATTTTACTAACAATGTTCCTTTTCAACTATTAATTGTCATTCTTCCACCTGCCTCATACGACAAAACCCCCTATGTGCCTATACCTACCCGATGCACCAAAAACCCCTCTGTACCACGGTTCACTTATTGTCCCCATGTTCAAGTTTCCAATTTTATAGAACTGGCACATCCTCAGCAGCGCAGGGATGTTGTAGAGATTCGCAGCTGTGAACAGCTTAAAATAAGCTTTCCTTAACCGGGTATTTCTTCACCAAGCTGTTATCCTCCACCACCAGCCTGTCTTTATTTGTAGTAGAGGCAAAGTTCGTTTGAGATACCAACAGGCTGCTTACAGACATGGAGGTATTCAAAACAATCCCTGCTACACCGCTCCTCGAGTTTCACTTTCCTTCCTCAGACAACAAGAAAAAAAAAAAAAAAGAAAGTTAAATCAGAACATGAGAACACGAGGATAAACATGTTTGGGTCAAGGTTCACATTCTTGCTACTCAAGATAACTCTTGATAATTTTTTCTTTTAAAGCTCTTTCCAGCCCTCTTGTTTGGGAAAAAATTGCAAGGGACTCACTACAGCTGTCAGAATGACACCTGTCCGACCTGCAGGTTGCCTTCAGCAGTGTTAAAGGCAACAAGGAGCCCACACTGCTTCCAGGCAGCAGAGGCAGAAGCCGGAGCTCTCCCCGTACCACTGGGAGCCTGGAGGCCCAGCAGGGTTTGCAGGGACTGCTCGGGCTGTGCTGGTGGTGTCTGCACAGCAGCCCAGGTCAGAGCAACGTGGAAGGTGACAGAAGGCTACCAAGCAATTCTGCCTCCAATTTGGCCAAGACATGCTGTTCTCAACAATTTGTAAGGGACTTGAGGACTTAATTTTCCCCAACTGCTTTAATCTGGAGCAATTATTGGTACCAACCTGTAACACCTTCAGTGTCGCCAAAGTACATCCCAATGAACCAGGGCTGTTCACACGGCTTTGGAGTCCAGCTTTTTACAGAGACGTAACAAAAACAGGTCTGGGTCACTTATTTTCAGGGAGTTATTTCAACCACAACAGTGCACTTGACACCCAGTTGCAAGGGATTTTACCTTGGCAAAAAGTTTACTGAGGAGTTTCCTTAAGACCCTATTTTTATTTATACCTAAAATAATGTAGGTATATTTGTAATCCCTATGAGTAAGTGCACTTTCCCCATCCTCTGCATCTTTAATACCACAGGGTAATAGAAAACCTTTATTGCTAGAGAGCTACTAAGAGAGGAGGCTCTGGCAACCCTGTATTGGCTGGGGCAATACAAACTGCAAACCAAGTAGAAAGAAACAGTCTTAAATGCAACTTGTAATGTGCTTTGCTGTCCTATGACAATCGTCTTTGGTGTCAAAATAAAGTCAGTTTAGTCCTCTGATCTGTTAGTTTTCTTCTGTTCTTGTGTGGAGTTGTCAAAGTAGGCTCCTTGTAAGCCAGGTGGAGCAACAACCAGCGCATCGCTGAAGGCTGCCACCAGCAGGAAGCTCTGACAAATCACACCATTAGAAGAGGTAACAGGAAATATTTCACATTGCAACTGACAGCAAGAACCAGGTCAGGCTCAGAACATTTTGTATAGATGACTGCCTTGATTCCTGTATGACAATTCACAGCCTTGAAGGCAGGCAGGTGCTTTCCAGACACAGGGAGGAGGCAGATAAAAAACACAGGGTACTGAGGAGATGGAGGACAGGAGAAAAAAAAAAAAAAAAAAGAACAAAACTAAGGTGCCCAAAAGGTGTTTCTTGTATTTTTAAATGCTAAGTGGCTTAGCTGTCACAGTTTTCTGCAAACTCATCTTTAAATGTGGTCCATAGCTGTGCTCACCTGTGTGAGCAGGGAAGGACACGGGTTGTTGCAGCAAGGATTTGCTCCTCAGTGCCTGCCTGTCAGTAACACATCCACACCTCCTCCCCATGTTTTGTGGGCAAGAAATACCAGATGCAGAGCTCTGAGGAGGCAGGGCTTGTTAGTCTTGTAATTCAGTACCGGAACAGAAAGACAAACATTTCCTACATGCTTCTGAACAAGTCAGGTATCACCACCCTTCCAGTTTGTTAATGAAATGAATGATCCGTACGTGTCAGACACTTGCACAGCTGCACTAAGCCCTGCTACGCTCGGGCACCAAACCAGATGAGGCCCTAACACGTCCCCAAAAACACACCTTTCTCCTGGCACCTGCCACACCTCGGGTATCAGGACTCAGTCTGGATCATCTGCGTCAGCTGCAAACTAGCAACAGCTTTTGCTTTTTCAAGTCAGACAACTGAAGCCCTTCAAAGCTGCTGGTTGTGCATTTCAGCAGGAGCACTGAAGGGAGAACCACGACGACTTCAGGAAACAAGCTTCCTGTGACTGCGTAACGCCATTTCTGGAGATTAACTGCTTTGTGGAGAACGTTTCTGAATTTCATAGACGTAGAATTAAGCTGTCATTCAAACACTTGCTATTTGCCAACACTACACTCCAGGAATGTTTTAATATTTACAAGGTATGCACAGGCTTCAATCAGGAACCAGCAGAACACGCAGAGCCATTCGTGACTGAGCACAGATGCTGGGGCAGAAAGCTACACAACATAAAGGAGTTCTCTCACCGCGTGGTTCAGTCAGCACCACGTTTTTGTCTCATGGCTTACCCAAGTAGCACCAAAAGCCTACTTTCTCTTTTGGGGGGCCTTCAGCGACTGCTTTGCCCCTCCTGCCTCACTTTGTCTCAGCCTTCCGCCTAGCAGCGATTTCCGCTCTGTGGTCAGGCCTTTATTTCAGTTAACAGTTGTGCTGGGGTGGAGGGAGGGCCTTTTTTAAAGCCTTCACCAAGTGTCATTAGGTTTGACAGAGGCCTCCACATTCACTAGAAAAAAGCCTGCAGAAATAACACGTGGTTAAAATTCATCGACAGGCAGCCCGATCCTTGTGTTACCGTAACACCCACAGCACCTTGCAGTTCTCTGGCTGCCATAAATGCACACATTTCCTACTTTCCCTAAAACTTCGGATGAATTTATGTCTTAATTACTGCATTTGCATTTTGTCCAGGATCATTCCTGTAGCTATTTCCATAGTTACCAAAGGTTACCCTGAGCTTTACCGAATATGGGCGTGCACGCACCAAAATCCCACACCATTTTCCTACCTTCTAGAATGCTCTCGGAGTGTTCAGTACTCCAAGACCAGTAAAAACGAACATTGGAGGGCCAGAAATCACCACAGGCAACTCCTCCTGGAAACTGGGAGGAAATTACCAAGATTTACGGACTTTTTATTTAAGCCTATTTAAGCCCATTCCTGATAAAATAAAACATTGAACATTTTCCACTTAGTAACTAAGTGGAAACACATGGAAATGCTGAGTAGTGTATTAGCCTTCTTGTTTCCAAAATGAAAGCGTGTTTGAATCCTTCTGACTCTCCTGTAACATCCTGTCTGTAGTGAAAACATGAAAGGCCAACTGCTTCAGCAGCTAAGTCACGGGTGAAGAGTCTCGCTAGGTCTCACTCACTTTGACGTGTCTCCTTAGTCTTACCAGACGTGGATTCCTGAAATTAATTCTATGATTTTTTTTGCTCAATTTTTATATGAAATTTCCTTTATTTCCCCTATAAGCATAAGTGACCAAACTTTTCTACACGGGGAAAAAGAAAGCCACTTGGAGAATTATCTCCAACTGCAGCATGAAAAGAGACAGCTTCAGAACACAGCTGTGAGATGACAGCGGATCACCAGGACTAAGGGTACTCACCCAAAGACTTCACAACTTTAAAACACTGTTGCTGAACAACCAGTGCAGGAAATAAAGTATCACGTTATTTAACCTGGTGAACTTGAGGTCTGAAACTTACTTTCAAAAAGTCTGCTTGAAGCAAATTGTTACGCAATTTATTAAAAACACAACAAAAACAAACAGATGGCCAGGAACAGTAAGATCGGTGGTTCGCCTGAAGCCCCAAAGAAGAATTTTGCATAGACTGCTCCAAATAATCTTAAGGAAAAGTTCAGTTTCTTGTCAATCAGCAGCTGGTATAAACATAAAGAGTAAGAGAAAAATGCAGCAGGTAAGGCCCCAAAAGAACCAGAGCTCCTCGACGTATTTGTAAGTAATTATCAGAAGAAAGACAAGCAGCAAGGTAGCAGCATTTACTAGCCACAGAAAAACATTTAGCTTAAACCTCAAAGCTGACAACCAGCTGCAGAACGATTGCATGGTAATAAGCAACTGGACAAGAAAAGGGCAGCTCGAACTCTGTGCTCTGCTCATGGCAGGAAACCCAGCACCCAGCACCCAGCCGCGAGCTGTCAGTGCCCCTCTGAGCAGGGCCCTGCAGCCGCCCGGTGCCCAGACAGGAGTGCCAGCACCACGCTGATCCGAGGTGTACCCCACACTGTCCTGTTTCTTTCCTCTGAACTTCCACACGCTCGCACTCCTCTGCCTGCCCACTCCATGCTCAGGACCTCCTTCCTTCCTCCCGCGGGCTCGCAGAGCTGTCCCAGGATGGAGCCACCTCCCTGGCTTCCACCAGGATCAAGTGCTGCAGCCAGTACAGAGCAAACAAGCAGCCCTCCTCGGAAGCAATGTGGCACTTTAACACAAATTAAACAGCTGCTGCTCGTTACAGCCACTAGGAGAAGATCGGGGAGCCCCTGCTCAAGGATCTCCATACAGAGCAGCAGCCAAGGGCGTAAAAGCAGCACCAGGATTTATTACGAGTAGGAATAAGCAAGTAAACAGAAGGCGTGACTTCGTTTTGACTATCGTGTGTTTGCATCTCAAGCACTGGTCTGGTTAGCTTCTCTGCGAAGAGAGCAGAGCTAGAACAAGTACAGCTGGTCTGATCAGCTCCCCTACGGGACTGAGCAGAACTAGAGCAAGCGCGGCTTCCCAAGCCGCATGAAACTCGACTTGATGTATGGCTGCAGCTCAGGAACCCAGCAGATACAAAGAGCCGTGAATGGCGCTGAGGAGGATAGGCAGTCAGTCATTTGCAGCTTCCTACAAACCTCAGAATGGCGACACCTCAAAGCTATCAAGCAGCCAATTTAAGAGCAGGCAGAATGAAGTACTAATTATGTTCCACACAGCAAGAAAAAACCCTGGGGAGTTTACTGGCATAGAAGGTCATGGTGTCCAAAAGCTCAATTCTCTTCACACTGAGTTCATTAGCCCAGCTGACAGAAACCAGGTTTATGAAGGATCCTCAAACGTTTTGCAGCAGTGAGAGTTCAGAATAAACCACTAACCTGGAGGCTGTCAGCAAGCTGGAGTGCCCGCCCTCCCCAAACCCTACTCTCAGCTCCCCCAGCACATCCTTCACAGGAGCAGCTATCAGCGTCCTGAGCCAGCTGGGTCTCGAGAATGACTGCAATTTGTCAGTGGGCTACACTTATTTCCAACTATTTTCTATCTATTTTGCTGGCACAGACAACCACATGCCTTGTTACCATCCACGTGCTGCAGCTCAAATGGCTTCTAGAACCATTTTCACCAGTTCCAAACCATCAGGTCCAACAGGCTACATAACCATAACCAGCTCCAGCAGCAGCAGCACCTCTTTCTGCAGCTCACCTGTAACAAACCTTGGGATCTCCTGAATTCTCTCAGGAGCTTTGAGAACGCCTTCACTCCATCCAAGGGTTCAGCAGACTTTTCTAGTACTTCTCTAGAGGAAAGGTGGCTCCTTCACAGCCTGCTCCCCCAGAGAAACCTTTCTTCACACACAGTCTCTTACCTTTGTAGCATTAAGAAAGCTTTTCCTAACTGCAATATGCACAGGAACATGACCGAGTCCATCAGCTCCACCACATGCGTGCATGCATCCAGCAAGGACTGCCTGCTCCCACGAGCAGCCAGCCCAGCATCCTGCCTCACAGAGCCAGGACATCTCCAAATAACCCTGGGGCACCGAGTCCCCTGGGTAATTACAGGCTGCATGGAAGGGCACTTCCACTTGCTTTAAACTGCCTGCTTGATCACTTTGGTGCACGCTTCCAGTTTCACCCGATGAAAACCTTTCACTCTCACGTCACGCCTATTCACTTTCACTACCCCAGTGACCAAGCTTTTTTTCTGTGTGTCATTTCCATATTGCCACTTCTTAGAAGAGCCACAAGCAGCTTCCAGAATTATAGATAGCCACTGGAAAGTTAAAAAAAAAAAAAAAAAAAAAATCTGTCTTCTTCCCATTAACTATGGGCATTAAATTCACGTTCATGTTTTGGGAAGCAGTTGGCAGTTCAGCCTGCTTTTAGGGAGTATCCCGCCCAGCACACCAGGCCCAGTCTGCAGATCCAACAGCAGCAGAGCTCCCCAGCTGCACACAACCAGCCCCGAATCACCAGCAGGACCCTCCCAGCAATGGTACAGTTCCTTCTGAAACGCCTCCAGGTGTGAAATATCAACACCAACCTCAGCAGCGACCACCAGCACACACACAACAGAAGTACGAAACGTGCTGACATTACTGAGCTTCAGAAGAAAAGGTAGACGTGCGTACCTTCAGTAGAAGTTATTTCAAACGTGAAATCTTCTCCACGGACAGAGAAACATTTGGGTTACGGTTCCTGGAATATATCCAGCTTCAGGAAATTATTTTCATCCAGTGTGAATTCTCTCTCGAGCTTCCTATCCTGGAAAAAATTTTAGAAAGTGGTTGTTAACCAAGGGCAACTGACAGTCAAAGACTTCTGCCTGAACAAACTTCCCCACGGCCCTTTACTCAAAATCCCTGATAGTACTGTAGGTGTGCAAAGCCAGCAGCATGTCAGATGAGTCCTTTTAATTACCCCTTTTAATCACCCCTCCCCTCCTGTAGCACAGGAGGAGCACGAACCTTTCCATCAGGCCGTGAGCACAGGGCTGAACCGCCCCTTCGCTTCTGCTGCGAGAGCTGTAGCTCCTCCAAGAGCACACTGCTCCTCCTGACATCACTTCGAAAGAAAGTTTGAGGTTGTCAGGGAAACCCAAAGGTCATTTTCACTCCTTCCAAGACTGCCGGCAGCAACAATCCCCGTGCTTCACATTCGGCCAGGGGCCCTTCAGCCTTCAGGAGGGCGCAGGGGCCAGGAGCCAGCCCCCAGCGGCTGCAGCCGAGGATCCATGGTGGGACCAGCTCGGCTTCGCCTGCCCCATCCCCTGCCTTGCTGGAGGCCAGGACCCCCCTCACCCCAGGCACATCACCATGCAGAAAGTGTCTGTTGGTGCCCATCCCAAGGACAGCCCCGACCCACACACAGCGGGGTTACCCCAGGGAACACCAGGGCAGGCGTTCCCCGTGCCCCCAGCCCTGCACACCGCTGCCAGGGGAGGCCCCCCCAGCACAGCAGGGTGCTCGCAGGGCACTGCGCCCCCATCACATCAGCAGCAGCTCCTTAGCTGGAGGCTCAGATGCTCAGGACCACCTGAGCCCCCTGACACAGAACTGCAGAGAAAGCTCAGCCTGCTGCTCCTACACAGCCCTTCCAAATCAAACTGCTTTGGAAATTAATCTGTAGTTTGATATTTGCTGTATTTCTACTTAAAAGGGTGAGAAGAAAAGCTCTGAGTAACAACTTCAGCACAAGTTTAACACAGCATAATTAGTACTTAAAAGCTGCTTTGTTATGGAAATCCAAAACATCTCTACCATTTGGGCATTTGCTTGCTGTGCCTGTCCAGATAAACCATATTTCTGCACAACCCGTGGGACTGCTCCAGCCCTGGTTCTGTATTTGAGTCCTGACACACGCAGTGCCCCGTGGATCTTCCCAAGCCCCAGAGCCACGCAGACGTTCACACCTCCACACAGCCCACAGGGAGCTGAGGCTTCAGGGACAGCCCCAGCAGGCCCCACAAGCCTCCTGTACCACTGAGTGCACAGAGGGGGGACCAGGACCCATCCCGCTCTCCCTGGAAAAGCATTTCAAGGATCTTCATGTTTTAGGGCCTCGGGGACACGAACGAGCCCTGTCCTACTGGGACAGCCTTCCTACATCCTGGTGTGAAGGAAGCAAGCCCACGCGGCGCTGTCCTAGCCTGAAAAGGAGCATTTAACCTCCAAATTTAACCTTAATTTTGATCTCCAACACTGCTTGCCTGACATCAGCCTCACGCTCATGGCTGTCATCTTTTTATACTCTCAATTTTTCCATGCGAGCTGCCTGCCCTCCTCACTCCAACAGAGCATTTTGGGGTTTGGAAATCAAGTGTCTGTAGGTGCTGCTGTGCCAAACCTGCTCCAAGCCTAAAAACCTCCAGCGTGCACATCCCAAGGCTCACAGTGGAAGTCCTCGCCGGCAAGGCAGCGTGCCTGAGGACGATCAATAGGGAACTGATTACTCTGAAGGCCGAGCTAATCAACACAATTCTCTGCCCGGCCACTGAAGCCAGGAGTTTTTGTAAAATTCTACAGATCTCTGGTTTGAATGGATAACGAAGGTTTGGACAGCTCAAGGATGCAGACAAACATTTTGGGGAAAAAAATTAAAATCCTCAGAGGTACAGAACAAGGCAGCTGCCCAGAGGCCAGCATTAAGAAGATGGAGGAAGAGGGGTTCACGAGGGGCTGTGGGGTTGGGAGGGGCTGCAGTGCCCTTTTACATTAGCTCTTGAATTCCACAACCAAAAGTTGTCAGGGGCTACACGTCGCTACCAGGGATGGGATGTGAGCAGCTCAGCACAGAACCGCAGCCTGGCTGAGGCTGGGGGCACCCGGCATCCTCACAGGCCCCCCAGCCTCACTCCCAGGTGGGTTTGGAGACCCCCAAGGATGAGACCCCCCAGCCCCTGGTCCCAGTGCCAGGGCTCCAGCACCCCCCAGCCCAGAAGTGCTGCTGGGGGCCAGGGGGAGCCTCCTGGCTGCAGGCTGCACCCAGGGCCTCCACTCCTGTCCTGGGCAGCGCCACGCAGAGCCTGGCCCTGGCCTCGTGCAGCTCCCTGCGGGTTCACAGGGACGTGGATGAGACCTGGTCAGAGCAATCCTCGTAACCCCTATGCTCCTCTCATCCTCATCTGCAAAGACGGCACAGAAGCTGCTTTCAAATTCCACCCCAGGAATGCCACTGCTCAGCTCCCGAAGTCCTGCGGGGAGCGAGCAGCAGGAACCAGCAGTGACACAGGGACCCCACCGCCCTGAGCACTCCGTGCCACCACGCGGCACCAGCACCTCGTCATCGCTGCCTGTCTTGGAGCCCCTGGAAAAAGGAATACTCTGGGTTATGCAAGCGAATAATGAAGTTGTTATAGAAAGAATGAGAGGCTGATAAATGTACCGCTCGTCATTACTTAATGATTTCCAGCTTCAAAGTAGTCACACACGAGCCAAACCTTTCAAATAGTCATTAGAAAGAACAAGGCAGAAAAAATTGAAACACTTTCACTTTATGAAAGAGCGCTGGCAAAACGCCCGAGGAACTTGCCCAAAGTTTGGTGTGAGCAAAATCTAAAGGAATTCAAGAGACTGCAGATTTACAGCTTTTCATTAGCCAGTGTGTTTCCAAATATACGGAACTGCTAAAAATATCTTTAAGTTAATGCATTTGGAGGCACGCATCCCTACATGAAAGGCGCAAATTAAAATAATCAGTCAAGAGAGAAAGTCCCGTTTGTGCAAAGCTTTGTTCTAAGCCAGCACAAGCTCACAGCGGTGCAGCTCTGTGCAATTCTCCATGAATATCCCACGAGCACGGCCACCTCCCCAGCTCTGCTCCCCGCGGTCTCTAAGGCAGCAGCAGGCTCCTGACAGATCCCCCAGCTCCTGCTGGGATCCACGCAGACAGCCCCAAAAGCACCTCAGCAAGCAGAGCCGTACGGGCACCTGAAAGAGCATTTCTGCTTCAGCAAGGGGAGAAAGAAGCCACGAGCAGCCCAGCTCCTGGACTGCCACCCTAAGCCCTCCCCATGAGTTCCTGCATGGGGATGACTTGTCGAGGGGCCTGCAGGACGCGCTGCGCCCACCCTTGTTTTGCAGGACAGTGCAGGACCAGAGGCACAAGTGCCACAGCACGAGGCCCAGTGCTGCCCATGTGTGGCTCAGTGCCTCTGTGGGAGCCTGGCACAGGCCAGCAGGCATCCCAAAAACTGCGGGGAAGCACAGCTCAGTCCCAGCCCCGTGACTGAATGTAACTAAAGCAGAAGCAGGCCTGCTGCTTGGCACCAAGAGAGCCTCCGAGGCTGCAGAGGTAACGCTCTCTGCTCTCTCCAGCCACCAACTTCCACCCAGAATGGGATTTTTTATTTTTTTTTTTTCATCACTCTCCTCTTAGCATCACTGAAACCCAGCGGAGAAGTAGAAGGCCAGAGCTCCTCTTGCAGCTCTGACGCTTTCACAGGGCTCCTTGCTCAGAGCAGGCAGGGCGAGGGAGCCGTAATTAAGCAGAGAACTCTCCCTGGGCTCCCCTGCTACTGTGGAAGCTGGAAAAAGTGATCAAACCTCACCCAGGCACCTGCAGTGCACCCTCCCCGCAGCGAATCCGCACCGCGGCTCCTCCTAAGTAACTACTGGCACTGGAGGGCACTTTATCTGCAAGAGGCATTGGAAGAGGAAAACACTGAGGAGAATTCAAATCCCTAGGTAAAAATAATAAAATTAACTCTTAAAAGATAACATGTAGGCAAAAGAGCCCAACCAGCCATTCTCATGGCTTTGGCAGAGCAAGAGGAGACTCCTGCTTTCCCCGCGTGTTCTGGTGGCACCTGGCAGCAGCAAGGTGTGAGCCCATGGAAGGACAGGCACATCGTGCTAATACTGTACAAAAACAGTTATTTTTAAAGAAATTAAAGTCTTACCACTGTTCTGTGTTGGTAACGCTCATGTAGTTGATCAGGAATACCAAACAAGATTCACTAAATTCAGCCTTTTGTATAACCTGCCACGTTCCTCATGACTTTGTTATTAAAGTTCAGATTTTAGCTACCCAAACAAAGAAAAACAGCATTTCTGCAGGGTATCTCCATAAAGAGGTAAACAGGGGGACAAGCAGTCGGGTAGCTTAATAAAAGCAGCAACAGCCACCAACAATCTGAGGCTCTGATCTGCTTCACCACCACTTGCATGCATTTTGGAATTCATTCAGCTCCTTCCCACCTGCTTTAAGATGGGATTATGATTTTTTTTTTCTGGTGATCAAAGGGGACAAAAAAAGAGGGAAGGACAGTACGTAGCAGTCAGCCTTGCCATTTTTCCTGGGGGATGCACCAAGTGAGCAGTACAAGCACTCTTTAACACCGGTGCCCATTCAGGGCATTTTTATACTGCCATGCATTTGCAACAAATCCCTGAAGTTTTGTTTTTTGAAATCAACTCTTCCCTAATTGTACATCTGTAAAGACAGTAACAGCAGGAATTCAGGGATAAAAGGGTGTGATGAGTATAAAATTGTCACTGAGAATAAAAAAAATCCAGCCAACAATCCTTGAGGCTCAACCTCAACTCAAGAAGTTCAATATTCCCATTGTCGCTGGTCCTAGCAGAAAACAAAGAGAGCAGCTTACAGCAACGAACCACCGCACAGTTAAAGGATACTTCAGGTAGTTACTGGCACGTGCTTAACGTCAGTGGTGCTGCCTTTTCAGGAGCAGTGTTACAATCACAGGGTGCCCCCTCCTCAAACTCCCACTGCCTCCTCGTGCCACATTCAGAAGCAGATTTTGCTCGCCGCAGATTTTCAGAGTGCCTGAAGCTTGACGGAAGTTGCAGAACTCAAAAACCAAAGCGAACTGCCTGCCCCCCCCGTTAACAGCACATGTTCAGGAGCAGAAGATTGCTGTCTCAGTGACGACTGAGCCCAAGGAGCCACGGACAAGACCCAGCGGCCAGCTGCACGTCGGCCCTCTCGGCACGGCCTTTGCGCTGCTCCCAAACGAGACCGAAGGCTGCCCGCTGCCTTAACCCACGGCCCGCTTGGTTTCAACACCTCCCCCAGACAGCAAACTGGACATTTCACATCTCTTTCAGCCCAGAGGGTAACTGGCAGCATCGGCAGCATTTCTGCAGCAATGGGACTGCCCAGGGTCCAGGGACAGCTACGTCACCGCAGTCCTGCGGCCAGCACTCGGTTTAATCTTTGATTAACTTTGTAATATTCTTGCACTTTTGTGATAACAGCGTTCCTCCGAGCAGCACAGGCCCTGCCATTTCCATTCTGGTTCTGCCCCCCAGGCCAGGGAGCCCCCTGCTCCCCCCGGCCCACCTCCAGCACAGCCTTAACAGCCCCCAGGAGCTCAGAGCACATCCCTTGTAAATTCAGGCTCAGAGCTTATTTTCCTCACCATCTGGACGTTTGCAAAACGATATGCAAATCATGAGATACATGAAGTGAGACTGGTAATTATAGACGTAACCGAGCCCGCTTGCTATTTTAGCCTTCTGGCCAGGCACCGTGCAATCTCTCAGAAGCTGACCCCTAACAAAACCAGCACGTTATGGCAGCAGAGCTCGCAGGAAATATTTTCTAAACTGTTAAGTACAACACAGGCTGAACGTGAAGTCATCACTTTTTTCTGAGTTAAAGACTTCAGAAATCCCGTCCACAAGGTCAGGCATGGCCAGACAACGAGCGCCAGCCGGGGACTCTGCAGGGCAGTTATTCATGGCAATAAACTGCCCAACAGCACTGAACTGTGGCACGGAAGAAAATCAAGGACAGCGTTTTACTGTCAAAAGCACTGGCTAGAAAGAAGCTAAAACCTACCAAAAAAATGCCTTGCAGTCATCTGGAAGGCCTCAAGCACCGGTCTGGTCTTTCTTACCTCACATCAGTAACACCAGAAGTGTCACAAGGAAGCCCAACGATTACAAGGCAGGGGACAGTCACTGCAACCAATTCTTCTCCTCCTGCCAACGTAACGCCCTGCTCATTCACACTCCCCAGCTGATGCTTTAAGTCAGCTCTAATCCATTTTAAGAAGCTGTCAAGCCACTCAGTAACTCAACAAGCTGCGGAGAGTTGCCAGTTTCATACATAACACCACTGTTACCTCACAGGAATTTATTTCTCGGTATTTTTATCTCTAAGATTTTCCCCAGATACTTGATAATTTGGGTTATCCCAAGTTTTTGACTGTGCCGCTTAAGTTGCCTAGAAGAGTCACAGCTTCCCCACAGAGGTGAGTCTCCAAAATCCAGTGTGCTGTGAAGTCCCAGGTCATCTCCGATGAAGCCCTCAGACAGATCCGAAGTCTTCGTGCCGTGACTGCTGCAGAAGGCAGGCAAAGCCACCGCCACCCTGGAGCCACGTCGCTGTGAAAAGGCAGGAGATGCTCTCAGGTCACCCCTGCCTACCCGAGCTCTCACTCCAGAAAACCCTAGGTCTCCAACCCAAACTGTTCTGTGCAGAACAGACGTGGACTAAAGCTCAACCAGGAGATAAAGCAATGGAGCAAGCGACCAGCGCACTTCAGCAGCAGCCCCAGCAGCCTCTAGTGGAAGAAGCCTCTGCGGGGGCTCAGCACGGCCACAGGCACTCCGTCGGGGAGATGCACAGCACTGAACCTGCTGACACAAAGCAGGCGGGCTAAACTTGCTCTGCTCAAACAGAATTCAAGTTTTTAGCTTAAATGCACAATACCCCTGGTGCTGCCATGCCAAAAAGCAGGCTTGCTAAATGCTGTAGGTACCACAGCACCGACGCACAGGCCCGTCGGAACAGGGCACATGGACAGAATGAAAAATGTCAGCAGAGCAACTAGAAAATCCCTCACTAGAAAGAAAATCCCTCTGAGCCCAGAGCTGACAACAGCTATTTCTGGAAGACCCCCAAACGAAGACCCTCACTACTTAGCCTGCTCCTGACTCAAGGCACAAAAGAAGCAACTTTAATGAAAGAGCTATAAGAGAACCACACAGCAGGCAGTCCAGAAGCAATTCTGATAGAACCTGGAAACACTGCGACTTCTGTGCTTTTTCACCATTTTATTTTCACCGTGTTATCATGCATCTCCCACACTCAGGCCTTGCTGCTAGGAGAGGTCAGAGCCTCTTCTCCTCAATTTTCCTCTTCCCTGTCTTTGGAAAAAAACAGGGTTGTCAACAGTTTCTATTTATGTGTTCAACAACACAAGAAACGACTTACGCTGGCCAGAGCAAGAGAGAAAAACACCTAAGAAATAATTTGATCTTGCACGAGTTATTTGCCCTGACCACGCTGAGCTCAGCACCAGCCTCCCAGCCCGTGCTGCCGCGCCTCCTGCCCTGCATGAGCGGTGCTGGTCCCAGGCTGGGTGCTGAGCAGGCAGGAAACGTGTGGTGAGGGAGCAAGCAGCAGAGCCGGGGCCATTTCGACCAATTTAGTGTCCAGGACCTCAGCAAGCGGTCACACAAAAGCCTGTGCCAGAAAGGTGCAAACTGCTCTGCACCCGCACCGATTCCAACCGCGCACGGGCTCCAAGCTACAGTCATGGCGTTTGTCTGTCCTCACCCAAAGGCAACGCAATCTGAATGTCATAATTCAGCATCCTTTTCACACACAGCAGCTGAACAGCCGTGAGGACTGCTCGACTGAACTGCTCCAGTCTTAAAAGGCTCATGGCAGGACTTACAAGAGCACACAGCTCCTAAGCCGGACTTCCCGGCAGCTCAGCGTGCTACTGCTGCATTTACATCCAGGAACCCGGGGCGTATTTTTCATTTTCAAGGCTCTTCACTTCTCCCCGCAAGTGCTTTTACAGGTAGAGCACCAACTTACTCATCAGATCTGCAGCTGAAAGGAAGTGAGCCTCACACTGCAGAGCGCTGAGCGCCTCGAGAGGTGCTTCACGCCGCCACACCAACTGCCGCACACCCCTCCGCCAAACAAAAGAAAGTGAAAATGTCCCCAGTAAAAATACCCTGCATAGCTTACACCTCCAGAATAGCACTCCTCATCTTGGGCTTGGCTTTGCATCTAAGAATTAAACAGCAAAATGTAAGAACGTCTTACTTCTACACAGGCATTTTAAGATGCTGTTGGAACCGATGATCCCGTGCCATCAGAGCACGACAGTACAGGCACAGCGCGGCAATTACAGAAAGCCCACGGAGAACACACCCAAAGCATGGTGCAGACAAGCAGGACACCTCTTTCTGAAGTCTTACTTTTGACATACGTCAGCTGCACGTGTGGCAAAAGCATCACTCCTGGAATTACTGAACCTGCAGTTGCTGCTCCTGGTGTGCTCGTTTCCCATCACCTCGCCGGGCGCTCAGGAGGAGATTCCCAGGTACACAGCCCATTATTTGCGTGCCACCTTCTCTGAAATCCAGCTTGCATAACAAGAGCTCCAAGAACATTTCTTTTTGTACTACCAGAGAAACAACTTTGCAGAGTAAATGGAAAAAGTGTCTAGTTCCAAACCCTCCAAGGCAGCTTTGGCAGCCCGCTGCTGACAAGTAGCACGCTCCAAGTCTTTGGGTCCATTGGAAGCTTGGAGGAGGAAAAAAATAGCACTGCTAAGCTGTTTGGTACCTATTAACAGACTTACTGGCTAACCAGCCAGAAGAAATGTGTCTGGCGAGCTCCTACAGTAACATGTTTTGCACCAACAAAAAGGCTGCAGAGCTCCTGGGCAGTCTTCCACGTCAGCCTAACTCGCCAGAAAGACTCAGCAATAAATAAGTTTGGTTAGTAAAGAGATGCCTGCTCTCACTTTTGCTCTGCCCCATTCTTCTGCTGTCACTAAGAAAGAAGCCCTTTCCAATCTGGAAAACATCGCCCCCACACCAAGTAACAGCCCTGAAGAGCGGCTGCCCGGTGCCCAGAGAGCCCCCCGAAGCCAGGCTGCCTCGGAGCTGCCCCAAGGGGCACGCCAGCCTAGGGGGGACAGGGGAAGGGGGACCTGGCATTTTGCTTGCAGCTGAAGCTGGGACAGAGCTGCCAACAAGCACAAGGCAGAGTTTCACTGCAGCCCGCCCCAGGGTCTCCAGCACTCCGCAGGTCAGCACAGAAGTTTGGCGTTTCTCCTCGAGCACTCGCAGCCACCCTCAGCTCCCCGTGCCGCCTGCTTCCAGCAGTATTTTAAACCGCATCCTCCTGCTGGAAACAAGTCCTATTTAGAAATTTTTCTAACGTCTCTAGAACAATTTTGGAACATCTCCGCCAGCCAGCACCAGGCACAGCACACAGCCACAGCAGTGATGTGCCTCTGGAGGGCAGCGACACGCACGGTCACTGAGGTGCTGTCCAAGAGGTGCTGAGCCCAGACCTCGGCCAGCACCACACAGCATCCTCCCACACTGCACAATGGGGCTGGCACAAAGGCCAAACACCACCAGTGCCACCCACAGATGCAAAAGTGTCCCTCGGCACCCCACAGCAGCAGCACACCGACGAGAAGCCACTGCGCCTGGTGGAAGGATTGGTCCCTGCCTGCTCCCTGTTCCAACACCCATTTTCCTCAGTTTCCCTTTGGCAGTCAGGTCAGGGTCCATTCAGGCAGAAATCACAACTCCCCCTTTTCTGGGAAGAGCATTTCCTATTCAGACAAACTTTAAATAAAGCCAGCAAGCACACGGGCTGCCATAGAAGCAGCTGATTCAATACCTTCCAAAGCTCCAGACTGATGCACAGTTAACTGGCGAGCCCCAGCACAGCCAAAGCTGGCTCCAGCAGCCAGGAGATACAAAACAAAAAAGCCACCAAGCTCAGTCCCCAGAGCTGGTGCTGATCTCTGGAAGGGGCACACAGCACCGGGGATGCACACCAGGAATGACTGAGGCCGTCAGCAAGCAGCAGGGCCAGCCCTCACCGCGCTGCAACCGCACCAGGTGCGTCGCTTCGGGGGCTGCACTGTGCCTGTGACAGGCACACCAACGGGGTCACGGGCGACTGGCAGCGGGTGCCAGGGCTCACACACGTGCATCCACTCCTGGGGACCTCTCATCCTGTCGCTGAGTTCCCCTGGGCCCATTTTACTGCTCCCCACGCGGGATTTGTTGCACTGCTGAGAAGCCCCCAGGGCATCTCTTCTCCAGGATCAGTCCCAGTAACACTCACATCGCACATGTTCCATATCAGCATCTCCGTGGCTCTCTGCTGGACTCTCCCAGCCATGAACACGACTCGCTTGTCCTCGGGACATGTCCCATGGCTCAGCTTCCTCCCACCTGCTGAGGTCCTGCTGCACAACCAGCAGGTCTGCTAACAGCATCCCCCAGCTGTCCCAAAACACGCTTCTGCTCATCCTTTCCACAGATACGCTGTGTTACTGGCCAAGGGCTGGGTGAGCGCATCGTGGAAAAAGGGAAGAATCACAGAATGGCTTGGGTTGGAAGGGACCTTAGAGCTCATCTAGCTCCAACCCCCTGCCATGGGCAGGGATGCCACCCACTAGATCAGGCTGCCCAAAGCCCCGTCCAGCCTGGCCTTGAGCACCTCCAGGGATGGGGCAGCCACAGCTTCTCTGGGATGGGGCAGCCACGGCTTCTCACCACCCTCACAGCGAAATTGCTCCATCACAGAAGGCCACCAGATGGATCAGGAATGATTTGCCCCTGGGGAAGCCCTGCTGGCTGTCTCAGATCACCTCCTTGTCCTGCACTTGCCTTGACATTGTCCCCAGGAGGATCTTGCCAGGCTCAGAGGTGAGGCTCACCAGCCTGTAGATCCTTGGGTTCTCTTCCCACCCTTTTTAGAAACGGGAGTGATGTTTCCCTTTTTCCAGTCACTGGGGACTTCAACCGGCTCCCATGATTTTTCAAATACGATGGAGAGAGGCTTGGGGACTACATCAGCCAGTTCCCTCAGGCCCCTGGGAGGCACAGCATCGGGTCCCATGGACTTGTAGCTGTTCAGTTGTGTCAGGAGGTCCCGGACCTGCTCCTTGCTTACAGCACGAGGGGCTCTGCTCCCTCCAGCCCTGCCAAGACGTTTGGGGTCTCAAGAGACGTGGGAAGCCTGACCACCAGTGAAGCTGTTGTTAAGTCCTGCTGCCTTCTCCATGTGTGTTACCAGTCCTGTCTTCATTTGTCAGAGGCAATACGCTCTCCTTGGTCTTTCTTTTGTGACCAATGTACCTGCAGAACCCTTCTTGTTATTCTTTGCCTCCCTCACCACGTTTAATTCCATCCGTGCCTTGGCCTTCCTGACCCCATCCCTGCCCATCCGGACAGCATTTCTGCCCTCTTCCCAGGGCACACAGCCCTGCTTCCACCACCTGTGCAGTTCCTTCTGCCTAAATTTGAGCAGTAGACCCTTGCTCAGCCATGCCTGCTTCCTACCCTCCCTGCCTGATTTACCACATATGGGAACAGAGAGCTCCTGTGCCCTAAGAAAAATGTCCTTAAAGAGCTGCCAGCTCTGACCAGATCCTGCGTCCCCCCTAAGGACCATGTCCCACGGGATCTCATCCACCAACTCTCTGAGCAGCTGGACGTTTGCTTTTCTAAAGAATCCAGCTTGAGAAGACGCTTGTGGTCTTCCCAGGGCTGCACAATGCAGCGCTGCACGGGAGGTGACCAGAAGAGAGTTACTTGCTTAAGAGCAGGACAAGGAACCAGTTGTTAGTGCAATTTTTCAAAACCAGCTGAGAAACAGAGCCCAGACCCAGCAAGCAGCTCCTCCCAACCACCAGCTGTATGGAAGGATTTTAGCTGGGTCTGACTGGTCCTTCCTTGCTCTCTCAGTGCTCATCTCCAGGATGAAACAGCGCTGATAGAAACGTTTCCTTATTCACAGTATAATATAGTGAAGATTACATCCGTGATCTGCACTGCTTGCCCCGACTGCATTCATACCAGGCATGAAGTGAAAAAAAAAAAAAAAAAAAAAACAGAAAATGAGAAGTTTGCTAAGTAAACAAACGCTATGGCACCTGAAGGGAGTTTTTCGGATTAGTGTGATTTTATCCCTGAGAGGTCAGTGGGTCTCCAGATAAACTGAGCTGGCACTGATGGTTTCCTGCCGTACCCAGCAAGTACTGGAGCTGCTGAAGCCCACCGCTACGTGGAAACCAAGCAAATTCCTCTCAGGCAGCCACCTCCCACCTTGCCACCAGCTGCACTTCTGTGCTGCAGCTGTCCACGGAGCCACAAGAAGGCAACGTGAAAGAGAGAAAATTAAAGGCAAGAAATACCTAAAGCTTCCTCGCCAGCCTCCTCCTTCCCATCTAGTCTGTAACTTGGAAAACCTCAGTCTTCATAAATATGCTCCAAATTCAAACCGGTGGCATGCCTGCCCTTCGTAATCACGCTATCTTCAGCAGGGAGAGGAAATCCACCCTTCTGATGGAGGAGCCCTTCCTACCCGACACATGGGGTTCGTTCTCCTTTGGGATATCCTTGCAGACACCCTCTGAAAACCGAGCCTTGGCAGGCTTCATTTTGCCCCCCCCACAAGCAGCAGATCTCCTGTGTCACACCAACCCAGTACAGCCGTTATGGCAGGTTACCTGACGTGCTCCACGTGCTCTCACGCCTGATGCTAACATGGGCAGGCATTATTTTACGTATGGCATGTTGCAAGCAGTAAGGCACTAGGCATAAGAGCAAGATAGAAATCTGTCTTCTACAGGTATGCAGAGCCTTAATCTCCCAAGATCAAAAACATTTAGGCAAATCTGTACTTACCCTAGTGCTACACTGAAACTGAAGCTTCCTACTACACTGGAAGACTGAGCACAAAGCCCTGAGAAAAACAGAAAGCGAGGGTTGGTTACAGCCTGTGAGACACACACAGCTCACACAGCAACCTGAGGTAGGCCTCAGGTGCAAGAACACAGCTTTTGTAAGCAACAGCTGCAATAAATTAAGGAATTAAGATGAAATGAGCAGCTGTCCCTAATAGGGTAGTCTGGATGAGTCCAAAGCAGCCTTCTCTGCTCCCAAGTTAGCTCTGTGCCATCAGCCCATCCCTGCTAGAACAGCCAGCTGCAGGTTTAGTGACAGCGGTGCCGAGAGACATTATCCATGAAGGTTCTCTGTAAAACCCTGCAAGAGTCATCACCGCACCTCCAGGGCTCCTTGTGGCTGCAGAACGTGAATAAAACCTCTCTTTTAACATCAGAAATCTCCATAAGCACATTTCTCACTCAGCACTCTTCTCCTTGTGCCCTACTCTCACCCATTTTCCCAACCCCGCTGACAGGCAGCGATCAGGAGGCAAAGCAGGAGGAACGAGAGCCCTCGGAGCTGACGAAGGCTCCAGCCGCTGCAATTTCTGCCAAGCTCTGGCTGAGCCTGTACACAGCAAAGTCTCACCACCAGAAAGCACTCAGGCATTGTAACCTTTGTCACCTCCTACAACTGAGCACACAGCGTTATTGATCGACTCTGTTGTACTGGGTTAGCTCTGCAGTTAGCCATTGACTCAGTGCTGGGATAACTAGCACTTAAAACCTTGCATCTCATGCCATGTGCTCACCAGGCAGTTGTTGTTGTTGTTGTTAAGAAGCACTTGGTTTATTAGTTTATCACTGATTTATTGCTTCATCTTCCTTCCACTCCCTCCAAGTCAGATGATCTCCAAAGGTGAACAGTCAGCAGTTTCTGTTCCGTTCAGGTGAAGGATGCGTCTCTGGTTAAACACCCCAAGGACTGTGCCTGTGGGCCCCTTCCCCAGCAGAAGGGCAGCGAAGCTTTGCTGGAAGGCCGGCCGGGGTCCTGGGGAGCGGGATCACACTCCTGCAGCGAGTGCACCCCTCTGCTTCTGTCCCCAAGGTTCAGCTGCTCTGGGAGGGACAGGACAGGTCAGGGTCCTGCTGAGCGCACCCAGCACCTCCTGGGTACCACAGCCACGTCTCCCAGCAGAGCTTTTTTTTTTTTTGACATCCTCCACCCGGGACCCATCCCCAGCCCAGGGCCCCAAGGCGCTGCCTCCTTCGGCCCCACGAGGCCATGACTTCGCCCTGACCCAGGAGGCGGCCGCCTTTCCGCGGGACCGCCCAGCCCCAGCTGCTGATGTGCAAACACGAAGACACGCGTGGAGCTATCAGATAAAAAACACTCCCAAGCAGAGCAGCAGCTCAGCAGCAAGCCAGGAGCCTGCCTCTGCTTTCCTCTTCTGAACTAGCAATAGGAATCCCTTCTTTTTTTTTTTGTAGCACCTAACTGGGGGATGAAAGAGACCGTGCCTACACTCCTCGGACACAAGCAGTAAATGCCAAGCTGCAGCAGCCTGGTGTACCAGCACAGCGAGCCATTTCTATTCCTTTAAATAAAAAACTGCTGCAGGCAAAACATGATGAAGGCTGTCTGTTGAACAAATATGCACCCGAAATTAAGAGTTACTTCTAATTATTTTACGCTTCTGAAGTTCCTAATAAAAAGATGCTATCAAGAAGTACTTTGTTTTGAAGATCAGCTTTATCCCCACCTAGCATCTAGCTAAACAGCCCAGCATCTAGCTAAATCGTTGCCCTACCCCATGCTAAGGACAAAGTTTGCACAGCTTTTTTAAATGTTGCATTTTTAATGAAATTCAACACACCCAGACACTGAAGAAACTGCTATGCTTCCAAAAAATGCAGAAAAACTAGCCACAAAAATACACCAAAGTCAGTGTGAACATAATTGCACAGAAAAAAAGGCTTTTTTTTCTAGGTCAGCCGAAAGCCTGTGGAACTGAGCACACCAAGTATGGGGCTCCCCAGCCTAACAGCGTCCCTCCATCTGTAAGGGCACGGCCAGCTCGGAGCTGCCAGCCCCCACTGCTCTCCGTCCCTGACCATTTCACACTCTTACAGGACCAAGTCATCCTGGAGCCTGGCCCCCCGTGAAGTCAGCGAGCAGGGGCAGCCTTTCCAAGTCACCCCACAGGGATTTTCAGTGCTTCACTTTAAAGATTACCCTTTACGTGTAAGATTTGCAATTCAATTTGAATATTACAAAGCCAGCACTCAATTGCTGTTAAACAAGCGCAACAAAACCACGGGGGTTTTAAATGCCACTTTGCATCTCTTGCAGGACTCTGCAGCCACTCCACCCCGCGCTCCCTTGCCTGCTTACCTGAGTGAACGAGACTTGGATGCCACTCAGACTTCTAAGCAACAAACTGAGCTCTTCCTGATCACCTTCAGAAGTCGTTGGCTACATCATCTCAAAACCAAGATGCTGGTGTTCTCCAGCCAGGAACATTTTACAGACAATCTGCTGTGCAGATCCAAGTCCTGCACTGATCCGGACCCTGGGCATTTTCTCCTCGCTGCACCCCCAGAACAAGCCAGCAGCACAGCACGCCGTTCAGACTGCTGACGGTGAAACAGCAGCATTTGCAAATAAAAGATTTCCTGTTGTGCTTTTCAAGAAGATCAAGAGCTGTAGGTTTCAGACGCTCCTATTTCATCAGGACCACAACGTCCTCAACCAAGCGAGACAAACCACTGCCTGCATTACTCTGCTGGTCCCCAACACAAGTCCAAAGCGGCACAGCCACACTCGTGCCTCCGCTGCAGCTTTCCCAGAATATTCCCATGTCCGGCTGTTCTACCAAACCACACAAACAAGGCACCACACTGCTTTTCAGAACTGTAACTACTCAGTGCCCTAAAACAGGTCATTAAACGTGCATCTTCATTTCCTTAATCGCTTGGGGTATCACATGGGCACCGTCCACACAAGGAACTCAATCCAAGCATCTCTGCAGTTACAATAAATATTACAACACTTAAAAATCTTCCATACGATAACAGACCACCAATCTGTTTTCCCATTGAACAGCACCACTTCAGTGTATTTACGAGCTTTATGTCATGAGACATCTTGAAAGGAAAACGATCGTTTGGAAGTTTCAGACCCACCCTTTTGGCGTTTACTCGGACAAACAAGCTTTGGAGCTCAGCTTGCTCGTCAAATGGCAAACCGGAATCATGCGCTGGCGATTCTGCTGCAGTTTGCCATGTATTCAAGGCTGCACTGATGAAAAAAGTCGTTTTTCCTTTTCCATGCACTACTAGCAGAATGAGAACTCAGCTGGATCGTTCCCCGACTGGCTCACAGCACGGCTGCACAAATGCTTGCGCCAGCAAGGCGTGAGGGCAGAGAAGCGAAGAATGGGGATGAGCAGCAAGAAAGGGACAGCCTTCCAGCGCTGCTGCCAGCTTCAATGCACGTCAAACTGTGGCTTTAAGCTCCAGTTTCAAGCAGTTCACGTTGCAACTCAACAGCCTTAAACATGACCAAAAGCACTAATGAAAAGCACAGGTTCTGCAACAGGAAGGGTGATAACTTCAAGTGGCTTTAAAGAGCGATATCTGTTTTTCCAAGTTTAATAAATTCTAGGGTTTGTTTTCTTTTCCCACAGTTTATACATCGGCCTTGCGCAGAAGATCAGCAGTAAACACGCTCAGCCTGTAAAATCCCTCAGAGAACACAGACTGGGGTAGCTGCAGGAACAGGGCAGCATCTCAGTGACCATCCCAGCTGCAGTAAAGCCTCGTATTCAAGACTGCTCGGTGCTGCACCCAACTACACAGTTAGAAGTCATCTTTGAGATTCATTTACACGACACCAAGCTTGTTGGAATACCAACTCCACGTCCAGCAAAGCAGGCTACAGGCAGCAAAACCACTGCCCTGCTGCATTCCCCCCCTGCCGAGAGCCCTGAGCACCAGGAGCTGCAGCCACGCAGGCACCCGGCAGCACGGGGCTGTACCAGCGGGAGGCACACGGCTGGAGATGCCTTCGAGAGCACATTTTGTGTTCTACAAGTGGTCGGACTGAAGCCTTACCTTATGGTGCCACGTTAGGTAACATTCCTGCTGCTTCGGTGCGGGCCAGGGGAGCATCCTTGGTTTCGAATGGGAATCGGCATCACAGAGACAGCCTGGGGCAGTCGGCCCCAAAAGCAGGCACAGTCGGCTGGCTCAGGATTAGGTAAAGGGAAGCCACGAGGGGACCAGGGGAGAACAAGGTGCTGGGGGCACCTCTCAATTCCACCAGTAACTTCCACAGGTACCTGTGCTGCTCCCAGTACACGAAGGTGTCATCGAACGTCACACACAAACGTTTCCTCCTCTTACACAGGTGGAACACCCAGACACAAAGTCAAGCCTACTAACTCTTGGCCTAATTAATAACCAACACCAAGCTTCACAAGCTGTTTGCACACCAGAAATTGTGAACCAGGAATACATCTGGGCTTCCACACACCCTATCAGTTCCCCTTGCTGGTTTTTTTATATAGCAGATAACCCGGTCTTATTTTTCAGTCTTCTCTGCCATGCTGTTTTCTTTAAAGACACTTCAATATTGTCTCTACCGCTACCACACACAACGTTTCACCATCTCCAGGCACAGCACCCATTCCAACAACTACACTCTTATTTGGCTTGTTGTTCGCACATGGAGCTGAATTTCCAGAGACCTTCCAACAGCACTGCCTGCTCTTCTCCCATCTCTTCCCATCAGGCAGCAGGAGTTTAGATGGGCCCACACACACAAATTGTGATTTCCTTCCAGAAAGAAGTGCCTTTCATGTACCAAAACTTCAACACATGGGCCGATGGAAGACAATTTGTTTTTATCATGGGCTTTTGAGACTCTCCTGTTTCTCCAAACACTCGGTCTGCCATCAGTTTGTTAGCAGCTTGGTAAAATTCCTGCTTTTCCAAAATAGTACCCTCATGACTATGGCAGAGCCTACCAACTTTGGCTACACAACCATTTTTTCCCTCACATGACAAATTTCTGCCGTGACTGCCAAGTGATTTGGTTTCATTTCACAGATCCTTGGTAAAAACCCAGGTATACACTAAATATTTGTATTTGCTCTTCTCAGACTAAAATTAAATAGTTTTGTCCTTGGGAACTGTACCAATTCATCCCAGCGTTTTCTTCCAGGTATTTTAAAAACCAGCACTTGTAAGCTCACTTCAACAGAGTTAAAACTTTACTCAAGAAAATAGGAGTCAAAGTGGTGAGGCCTTTTCTGTGAGATGGAAAAGACAAAACATTCCTCAGCAGCACTGCTGTCTGCAGCAGAGGGGAAAGGCAGACCTGGGGGTCACGCACACACTTGGTACTGGATAAAAGCCGCCACGCTGAAAGAACTGCAGATATTAGCACTGATTATTTGAAAGGGTGACTTTACAGTGACTACGATTAACTAAAAACAAAGATGACAGAAGCATCAGGAAAAGCAGAAGTAATGAAATTAGCTGCCTGTTTTGTAAGAGGAAACAGTGGGTACAGCGTAACATGGATGGAAAGCAAACACGCATTTATTCCTGGCGCTGCATCCCTAAAACATTAAGCACTTCTCTGCAAAATTCAGCATCCTCAGATGACTTATTTTTGTAAACAACTCTGCCACCTCAGCCCCAAGTCTGTACAAAACCCAGATGCGTGTAACAGTCCCATGACTGGTCACACTTAAATGGTCTTTAGAAAAGGAGCAAGATTCTTGTTTATGTTTACTGGAACAGCGATGCCAAACTTCTGTACGTCTCAGGGTCCTCTCCCCGCTACCAATGCAGAGGCGTGGAGAAGTGCTGCCTTCTGCAGCACGGAGCTCACTGTTTGTTTATGACCCCAACCCATCAGACAACCACAGGATATAGCTACTGTGCTGGCTAGCACCTGTAGGTCTCAGCCAGAACCTTGAAATCCAACTGTGCTGGTCGTGCAGATGACAAAAACTTCAGCTTGCACTGGTCTCAAGCAGGTCACCAGGTGCTCCGAATTATTTAAAGACTCTGCTTTCCACCTCAAACTCATCAGCCAGCTGTGAAAGAGGAAGAAGACTCACCAAGCAGAGCTAAGGGCACAGCACGTTGCAAAACATACCCAAGGCCACATTAACCTTACAATCCATCACGGGCAAGGAGGCAACCTCGGTGAGACGAGGAGAGCCCCATCAGGACCTCTGCCCAGCGAGTCTGATCTTCTGGAATTGGATCTGCCTCACCTAGCTTGTAGATATTTATGCTATCGATGACTAATCTGAATTAGTCACCCAAACTCCCGCTGCTGTAGGAGAGAAATGAGCGCTTCTACAGCAAAACTATTTCAGACTTTTGCATCAGAAGAAAATAAGCATCTGTTTCTCTCCATTGACTAAAAAAAGGAACCCTAAACGGTTACCTCAGATGTAGGCATTTACATCAGAGAGATCTGAGCTTCAGGGACAAGTCTCCAATCCCCTGAAAACGAAGGCAGAGTCTGAAAAACAACGTTATAGAAAAGCAGCTTAGAAAGCCACGGGAGAAAACAAAAGCCACCAACAGGATGTAGCATACACCATGGACAATGCAACATTAAAAAGTGATATAGTAAAGGACTGCGAGGAGGCCTAAGTAACAAAAACCAACTGAGCCCTAAGAAAAGCAATCACCCACGCTAAAAGAACTAGAAAAGGGTAACGTGCAATAGAACCAAGCTGAAATCTGGTATTTAGGATCTTCTCATTTGATAAACAGAGAGCTGGCTGGGCATCTGTTGGCCAGCACCTGGATGCTCTATAGCTCAGGAGCTGAAGTCTCAGGACTCTGAGGATGACCCGATATGGCACCTGCTATGCTCAGTCTGATTTAATCCCAGCCTTCCCTCACACCACCACAGCCCCTTCCCATTTAGCAGTCTGCCAGCAGGGCAGCAGTGCTCAGTCCCTATGGTGCTGAGTACCCGGAGTACAATAAGGGAGCAGAAATTGAGCAGGAGGAGCAGTCCTGACAGCGCAGCTCCCTGGAAGCACGGGACAAAGCAGGAGCAGCCACACTGCAAACTCAGATCAGTTAAATGGGAACCACACCTTATTCAAATGCAGACAGAGACCTGCTCTGCCCTCCTCTCCCTCCCAGGTCGGCTTCCCGCATCCTCCCGTGTGTCAGCACTGCTTGTGCAACTGCACATCGAGCTGCTCGTGGGAGCTGATCCAGCTGAAAGCTCCTCACTTGGAGCAGCGCTGGCGTTCAGCGGCAGCACAAGTGTTAATGCCAACACACGGCAGCCTGGGCCGGGGCCAGCTCGCAGGGCCTCAGAGCTGCACCCTTGTCCTCTGGCTTGGGGAGGCAGAGAGTTGTCAACCTGACTGCTTGCAGTCTCTGTTATCCTTCTAAAAAGTGGGAATCGGTCTTAAAAGAGAAGGATCACAGTAAATGGGATGCCAGAGGATCCTCCAAAGGAACAAAATGAAACGGTAAATGGCTGCAGAAACATGGCCTGCCTTGTGCCACCCCGCCCTGTGCACATGGAGCTGGGAAGCTGGAACAGCCCCAGGTTCCACGAGACCATCGGGAACGAAGAGCAAGGGGGAGAAAGGAAGGGAGAACACGGCAGGGAATGCACGGCATCATCAGGAAACGTGAGGGCATACCCATCACACGCGCTGTCTGTTAACATAAGTCTACCAGGGAAAAATTAAAGACAAAATTGAAACTGAAACATGTTCTATTGCCTTCTTCCTGCCGCAGGCTGCAGCAGGAACGGCCACCTCCACCGCCACAGTCTTTGCACCCTTTTGTGCTTTCCCCTCAGCGAGCAGTGCTGATGCCTGCTCTGCTGCTGCTGCTCCCGATTCTGCCACAGAAAATCAAAATCAAAGTGACAAAATGTTTACCAGTGTCACTGCGAGCCACGACGTTCTGAACAGCAGCAAACTGCAGAAATGAAAAGAGGAAAAAAGCCTACAACAGGCACGAGAGGAAGAGCAGCAGAGTCGTTTGCCAACCCAACAAAAACCCTTGAATTCAAGGAATCAGGAATCAGTACGTTGGGAAAGTTTTTGCAAATCCTGTAGATGGCCAACCACCCCCACCAAAGCCGAGCTTGGTGGAAGTTTTATTTTGCCGAGGTAACGAAATGGCCCCAGCGCGGCCTGGCTGCCTGCAGGAGCTCCCTGAACTTTGCCATTTACCCATAATGTTATTTTCTCGTGCCTTCCGGCTTCCCTTCTGTACAGATAAGATTGTGTCAGAGCCGTGTCAGGACGCAGCGGTGAGAAATTCAGTGTTTGCCACGCTGGGGACAGGGCCCAGGGGAGCAGGGCAGCTGGCACCTCGCTCCCAACAGGGCCAGCGGCCGCCCCACGCGGGACGAGAAGTCCGGCAGGCACCAAGAAAGAGAAACAGAAAAAAACCTGGCAGCAGGCAGCAGCCCCAGCACAACAGCTGCAGAGCTTCCAGGCTCAGGCCGATGCTTTCAACTTCCTCCTCCTGCCACGACGTTCTTCTGAGCGAGCTCATCCCGCTCCTGCTGACAGCCCCTTCCCGACCCCTGCCAAAGCACGCTGTCGGCTGCACGCGGCCACCGGCAGCCCCTCGGGTTTCCCTCGGACCAAGTGGCATTAATAAGCAAAAAGCCAGAATGGTGCTGTCCAGATCCAGCCAGAGCTGTCGACCTGCAGCTCGCAGAGTGGGCTTGAGCCCCAGGCACACACAGGGCACTGCAGAGACCCGAGCTTCTTCACGCTGGCTGTAAAAGCTTCCTTCCCTGAGATAACTTCAACATTTCTCTGCCTGGATTTCCCCCCTGCCCGAGTTAACACGCAGGTAAAAATAGCCCAGGCACGTCAGGATAAAGTCAATATTGGTTATTGCTCTGCTGCCTGCCTTAGGACCAAAACAAGGCCCAGGGGGAGGGGAGGGAAGGAGCAAAGCGCAATGAAAGGAACAAGCGGCCCAGGAACACAGCCGCGGCCAGAAAAGCCAACATGCTTCTGCTTCTCATAATATTGAATCAGAGAGGACACCTCAGCTCCTTTGTTGCTACTACTGGTCACGGAGAGGCCACATTCTTCCCTGATCCTCACGTAAACCCGCTCACGTCTGTAGATCTCCCGTGAGAAGGAGGTAACAAACAGCCAAAGCGATCCCCCGGCCCATAAAAGATAATTAAGAACAGAACTGCCTTACCCTATAAATAGGGCCGGGAGTGCACGACTGCTCCTCTGCACTGCAGCTCCATATTTGACTGCCTAGATGGGAGCCGACATCGCTCCGGAGCACGGCCTCTTACCTCTGCTCCCCGCAATTAGTGCTCCACCAAGCTCCCACCACCAGCAACAAGACCTCCCCCAGGTGCTCCTCCCTGCGAAGCTCCCGGGCTGCCAACACTCAGCTCCTGCTTCGCTCCCCACCTCCCTGACCTCAACTGTTCTTCCCGTGTCACTTACACCCAAGTTTCCCTGTTATTCTCGTCATTCTACTATTGTTTCAGCAGCATTTACTCTAACGAGGCTCTCTCCTCTTTCTCGGCATTCCAGTTCACCCGTTTTTACGGCCGAGCTTATTAGGCTGCTCTAGCTGCTGCCCTTCAGGCACTGACACTTCAGACTCCAAGCCACTGTGTTAAGAAAACACACTGCTTGATTATGCATGTGGAGTCACTCTCCCCAACGTATAATCTGCAGCTTTTACCCTTACACCTCTACAGACCTCTTTAGCAGCAGCAGGGAACACGAAAGCCCGTCCTCCCTCTCCCCAAACACAGCACCTTCGGTCGCCCAAGCTCTGTGGTGCTCAGGACAGAGCAGCGCTTTTGGTTTCTCTTTGGCACCTCAGCTGGCAGCCGATAAAAGCAAGGAGCAGGCATGTGAGGAAGGGCTCCTTCCAGCCAGCACAGCCCTGCGAAGAGGAGGAGAAGCCCGTCCATCGAGCTGCTTCCTCCTGGAGCTCAGGACTGCACAACCTGGGGACAGCGAGGCCCCAGCTCATCCCAGCTGAGTCCTGAGCAGCAAGCCCTGAGCCGGGGAGACCCCAAAGCGCCGCCTGTCCCCTGCAGCCCCACAGGCACCCCCTGCTCTTTACCATCCCCTCACAAGGGAGCAGGGCAGAAGGGCTGTGACACTGCTGACAGTACCCTGCCGCGTCCTACGGGCGACTCAAACCCACGGTCTGAGGGTGCTCAAATATTAGTAGGGTAACGAGATACGGGGCTGCAGATAGCTCGCTTTATCGTCCATTTGAACATGGCACTCTCCGATTTCTGAACTATGAACTTAAAACTCCAGCCCGTCCCTATGGCAGTGTTATGGTTCCATCAAGCACCGTGCTCAGAACGAGGGCATTTCGGAGCTCCCCGCCACCCCCGAGCAAACGCCCCATGCACAGCAGCTGCCTCCCAGGGGGGTGAAGCGGGCAGGAGCCCCCCAGCACCTCAAATCTGCCCCCTGCCCCCCTGCCCGACCCCGCTGTGCCACCGCCTCAGCTCCTCCCAGGAGCTGCCACACCACAACTTCCACCCCATTTCTGGCCAGGACGCTGTCCCCAGATTTGCAATGTAACACCCAGAACGTGCCAAAGGCCCCAGAAACGTCTGCACGACAGAGAGACGAAAATCAAAGCAGGCCTCCAGTTTCCAAGGGTTGTGTTCTTGCCCAGCCCTGGGTCATCCCCCGAGCAGGCGTTTATGGGCTCGCTCAGGGCCCTGCGGATCGTTTTACGCCCCTCCTGCGCGGCCCAAAATGTAACTTTGCTTACCATGATATCACCAGCCGTTGCTATGGAAATTGCTATACTACCATGCACTAGGGTGTTTTTTTTTTTTTAAACCACCGAAATATTTTGGCAGGCTGTTTGCCTCTAAGTGTCAGGATAACAAGGAAAATCATAAATGTTTCTTCTCCCGTCACCCTTAAAGCCGTGCGTTATTAAAAAGCAAAACCTGCCGGGCGGCAGCTACACGCTGGGCCCTGGACAGGCCCGAAATAGCAACTTTCCCCTTTCGCTTTGCAGAGAAAATAGATTACATCGGGAACAAGGCCTCGGCTTTGCGAATCACTGTTCTTGACGGGGAGATCAAGAGCCGAAAAGCACCTCGGGCCCTCCCAAGTTCTCTGCGCCTGTTTTTCACTTCCTAGTTGTTGTTGTTTTTTTTTGTGGTGCTGTTTTTTTTTCCTTTTTTTCTTTTTTTCTTTTTTTTTTTTTTTTGAAGCGCTGCAAAACAAGGCCCTGGCTTTCCGAAGGGACCCCCTGAGGGCAGCGGCCCCCCCCCCTGCGGGACCCCGCAACGGGACGGCGGCACCGGGACAGCACCGGGGGGCTCCCCCCGACCCCACAGCACCCCCCTGACCCCACAGCAACCCCCAAATCCCCCCTTGTCCCCCTCAGACCCCGCTGTGCTCGGCCGCGGGCAGGGCCGGCGGGGAGGGCTCGGGTCAGGGCCTGCAACGGGGCAGCCCCGGGGAAGTCCCGGGGGTCGCGGCACGGTGTGGGGGGGGCTCCCGGCGGCGTCGCGGGGCCCGGGCGGGGGTCGCGGTGTAGGCGGGTGAGGGGCAGGCCGCGCACCGCCCCCACCGGGCCCAGCGGGCCCGAGCCCTCCACGGGAGCCTCCGTGAAGGCGGCGGAGGTGGAGGGAGGTGAGGGGGGTGCGGGGAGGGGGGGGGCGCGGCCCGGCCCCGGTGTCGGTGACAGCTCGGCGGTGGGCCCGGCCGCGGGTCTCACCTGCTGGGGTCCGGCCCTGCCGTCCAGCCCCTGGCGGGGCCGCTGTGGCGCTGCCTGGCTGCGAGGCCCCGCGGCGAGGCGGGCATGGGCCGCGGCCGAGGCGGGGGCGCGGCGGCGGCCGGGGCTGCGCTGACAGCGGGCGGCGGGCGCGGGCGCTCCGGCGGCCTCCAAAATGGCGGCGGCCCCGCTGCTGCCCAGCGCCCAGAGAGGGGGGGGGGAAGAGGGCGGGAGGGCGGGGGCGGGGGGCGGGGCCAAAGGGGGAGGGGAGGGAAGGGGAGGGAGGGGCGGGGAGGGAGAGGGGGCGGGGCCGGGAGAGGGGCGGGGAGGGAGGGAGGGAGGGAGGGAGAGGGGAGGGGAGGGGGGAGAGGGGAGGGGAGGGGGGGAAATGGGATGGGGGGGCGAGAGGGGATGGGAGGGGGTGGGGGGGCACAGCCTGAGGGGGGGGGCACAGGGAGAGGGGATGGGGAGGGAACAGGGTGAGGGGATGGGGGGGGGCACGGAATGATGGGGGGAGACGGGGGGAGGGGGGAGTGAGGGGATGGGGGGGGTCACAGCCATGAAGGGGGTCACAGGGGGAGGGGGTGGGAGGATGGGGGGGCACGGGGTGAGGGGGGAGTCAGGGCATGGGGGGTGCACGGGGTGAGGGGGGAGTGAGGGGATGGGGGGACACAGGGTGAGGAGATGGGGGGGTCACGGCATGATGAGGGGTCACAGCACGAAGGGGGTGTGAGGGGGGGCACAGCATGAGGGGGGGCACAGGGTGAGGGGTGAGGGGATGGGGTGGTCACGGCATGATGGGGGGGTGCACGGGGTGAGGGGGGGGGTCAGGGGATGGGGGGACACAGGGTGAGGGGATGGGGGGGTCACGGCATGATGGGGAGCATCAGGGGTGCCTGAGGGGGACGTGAGGGGATTGGGGGGGGGGACATGAGGGGCCAGGGGGGTCATGAGGAGAAGGGGACAGGGCACAGTGGTTTGGTCCCGGCCCTGTGGACACTGGGGAAAGGGGCCAGGGCCCAGGGGAAGGGGAACGGGGCCAGGGGAAGGGGACAGGGCCTGGGGAAAGGGGACAGGGCCCGGGGAAGGGGTCAGGAATGGGGGAACCCCTGTCACTGCTGGGACAGGCCCCGGGGCCTCAGGGGGTGCAGGCTGGGGGCTTCGCACCAAGGGGGCCGCTGTGGGGCAGCTCACGGCCTTTGGGGTGGCATTTAATGCCTGGGGACAGCGACAGCCCTTGGGGGGCACAGCTCCGGCACGGGGACGCAGAGGCCGAGCTGCGAGCACCGGGCAGGGCCCTGCTGGGGACACTGGGAACGGGGGGACTGGGCCCTGCTGGGGACACTGGGAATGGGGACGGAGGGTGTGGGGCTGGGGGGAACGGGAGGGGAAGGAAAAGGAAAAGGGACGATCCGAGAGATGGAGCGGAGTGGCGCTGGGCAGCAAGGCTCCTCTGAGTCACGCTGCCGTGCTGGATTAAGTCGGCTTCGCTGCTGCCTTGCCCGGATTTGTCTCGGTGTGCTCATAAACTGCTTCCTCCCTGCCAGCACCACGCAGGAACCGAGCAGGAACTGAGTTAATTCTGAATTCCAAAGCCAATTCTTGCCATTGGGTTTGCCACCGCGTCTCGTCTTCTCTGCCAGTCCTCGGCCTTCAGCCCTCGGCCTGCCACTATTAATTCACATTTATAATGTCACACGTTTATAATGTCACGCATTGGTGTTTGCTCCAGCACCTACAGACAGACCTAAGGAGGAAACCCTGCTGAGAGGGTCTCGGTGGCAACCAGGCCCCCCCTGGATGGAAGCACACAGGGGAGATGGGGCCAGCACGGCGGGTGAGAGAGCTGCCTTAAAACCGCCCTGTTTGCACCATAGGGGTGGGTTTTTTTCCCCCGCAGAAATACCATAAAAAATCTCCACCGTCACTGAGCATACCAAATTGGCAACGATTCTCATCTAGGCCTGGTTTTCTCATCGTAAGGGCTCGAAGGCAAAGGGTCCAGGACTGTTAACAGCAGCCAGTATGGTAATTAACACTTTGTTGGCCATTAACAAGGAAAAAAAGAAAATATTAGTACAACTCCTTAAGTTTCATTTCTCTGTTTTGCCTGTTGGAGGGTAATGAGCTTATAAAGCACTTTTTATGGCATGCTGTGGCTTCTGGGGACGGAGCAATGGCAATCCAAGGAAATCCTCGATTCTTCCAGCCGTGCCCAGAGGGTTTTCGTTTGCTGTCTCCCCACTCAGAGCCAGAGGGCCAGGGCTGGAGACCCTGCCTGCCCCAGCTGATTTCTAGAATGTAGGTCTTGGAACAGCTTCCTTCTTTTCTCCTCCAGATCTACAAAATACACTAAAACACTGCTTAACTGCACAGGCTTGGCAGCAAGGATGGACTCGGGCTGCCAGCTCACCTCTCCCAACCCGGCACGCAGGCAGGCACAGGAACTGGGAGTGCTACTGGAGCCAGCAGAATGGCCCACGGGACCGAGCCCCTGGGTGTTTTACAAGGCCAGCTATATTCTGCTGCAAACAGCCATGGGTTTCTTCTGGGGCTACTCGTGCTGACACGCAGGTGCTGAATACTGGTATGACCTCTTTCCTGTTCAAACAGATACAAAAATCATGTCTGTCCACTTGTGCACATATTTAAATTTGGCAATTTCAAGTTTCACATCCCTCACTGTCATTAAAATCCACGCTAGGATATAAATAATTAAAAATATTATCCTGTCACTCTCCTTTCAGCAATGTCTCAGCCTTCCTAAACAGGAAGGAGCTGATGATTTGGTGTCCTCGCTCCAATGGTGTTAGCATTTCCAGACAATTGTTTATTGAAATTCATGCTGGCCATATTCAGTCCAATGTGCACTTGAATGATCTTGTGATTAGTCAGTGCTCAATCCAGCAAAAATATATTCAGAAAAGGAGTGCCTCTTTCACGGTTTTATAGGAAAAAATCCTAAGGATTTTTACCATTTCATATTAAACTAGAACAGTAATTTCACCAGGTTATAAAAGCGTGAATTTACTTTTAAATCCTCAGGCCTGTGGATAAGAGAAAGAAACAGCTTTGCTGTTTACGTAGTGTTTTATATCCGCCCGGTTTCACCACTGCTCATCTCACATAGAACGAAGAGAAAGAAAGAGCAAGGTACAACAGTGCCAGCTCTGCTTAAATTAACAGTAACTCAAGCAATGGGATGCAGCCGCTATTCTGGCCGGTGACCTCAGCTCTCCCTGTCTTAGAGAAAGATTAAGAAGCTGAATCTGCCTGCCATTGCGCTGTGTCAAAAAGTCTCGCGGAAGAGTAGCTCAGCTGCAAGCTCTCTGAGATAGCAAAGTTGTCCCGGTGCCAATTTGTATGTCATTCGGCATTCTGTTGACGCTAACAATAATGGATACAGACCATTTCTAAACAATCCGAATTGTGTAAGCACGCAACAAACAGAACTCATTCTAGCAGGTGGCCAAGAAAGCACTCTGCGGGTACAAGAATTCATCCCACTGGCCCCAACGAGGACCGTCGGTCGCTGTCGCTTCATTGCCTGCACTGCTGCAGAACTGCACCTGGAGCCACGGCCGCAGGCTCTGCCACCATGTCCTGTCCTGGCGGTTAGCCCTGCCCTCGTTGGGCTCGCACCCCAAGAATTAGCATGCATAATTGCACTTTCGTCCCGTATGCAAACTTGTAGTCATTGGACAAGTCTGGTGAATACTGCCTCACTTTTTTAGCTACGCATTGAGGATGTATTCCACATCTGTACAAAATCAGCTAAAACTATGTTGTTAGCTTTCACCCCCGAACTTGAAAAGCTGCCACTGGTTAACTCAAATAACTGATTTGCACATCAAGCCGCCAGGACATATTACACGTTGTTTTGTGGTGTGACTCGCTGTACTACTGGATAGCATGGCTTGTTTGGCTCTTTCTTTGAAGCACTGAACCTTGTTCTAAGTGAGTTTTATTTGGGAATTTGAGGCTTAATGAAAAAGTGTAAAAGACACGGAATTTTTGTCAGAAATCCAAAGATCATGGCCACAGAGACTTTGGCAGACTATGGATACTTTTGTCTTCAGACCCACAGCGCAGTGAGTATTATGGGCTCCAGACCCTCAGCACAGTTCCCCAGTCTGGAGCTGGAGGATGAGCTGGGGCCTCACTGACGGTTCACACCTGGAGCGCGATTCCGCACGCATTTTGCTAGGATGCTGCACAACCAGCAACAGGAGGTCGACGATCAGGAATGCTGGGCTCCGTTCCTGGCTGTGAAAGGAAGTGTGATGTAGTGGTTAGAACAGACATTGGATCAGGATTGCCAAGCTACAGTTCTGACATGAATTCTGAAAAACACTGAAGGGAGGAGGGGAGAAGTCTTAGCTACGTTCTACTGGAGTCATAAGTTCTTTTCCTAAACATAATTTGTGTGTTAGGCTTTCCAAACACCGAGAATTATATCTGGCTGCCTTTTGGGGCAAGTTATAAGGCCTCGTTCAAATAACAAAGCTCTGAAGTGCACAGAATATAAACAGCAATCAGAAGTGAGACTGGCGAGCTAACATTTCTTGGCTTACAGCATATTGCACGTTCCTCTAGTCTGCAGGGTATTTATGTTTCTTCTTTTGTCTGGGGAATATTATCCTGACTGGCAATGCAAGAGAAAAGGCAGACAAATTGAAGCAGAATGCAAAATATCCTGCAAAATCTGGTAGGCCGGTGCTCCTGAGAGCTCTGATGCAAAAGATAATTATAGATGAAAGTGTAGCAACCGCTGTGGTTTAGGTTGCGAAATGTTCTATTTACTCAGGTTGCTTAGGAGCCGTGCAAAAACTACATGCTGGCTCTGCGCAGCACGGTATCTCCAGCGAGGCCAGAGCTTTGGGGAGGATCGGATCTGCAGTGTTCTCAAGTTCTGCAGAACCTTTATTGCCCAAATATGGTCCAGCAGCATATAGGTGCTTAAAAGGCTAGAAATTATGGGCCTGTGATTAGATGTTTTGTAGAGACCGAAAGCTCAAAAGGCCCAGCCCTCAAAGGCTGAATAGATCAAATTTTTGCTGAGAAAATACCACTTTGTAGCTTTCTCTGCAGGAGTCCTGAGGAGCACAGGACCAGCACTCTCCCTACTCCTTGCAAAGGGCTACAGAGCCAGATACACGTCATTGTTTTAAGTCTTCTGTGTTTTTGTTTCACGTCAAGCCGAGGAAATTAATTGTAAAAGCTCCGTGTTTAGACAACATAAAGCCTAAAGTACTCTGGGGCACGTCCTCAGTTTGTGTAAATTGTCATGAGATATCAAAGTAAAGATCAAATGCCAGGCCTTCCCTCAGATATCCTGTGTGTGCTATGACACAGCAGCTACACGTGGTCATAAACTGTTTTCCAAACCATAACATAATGCAATGCAGTAATACTGTGGTTAGGCTAATGATGTGGTAGGACCATCACATATTGTGCTAACCAGCATCATCCTATTGTTGCTTTTTTTTTTTTCCCTTGCACTTCTTTGATTACCTTGACGTGCTGCTTCTTCACGCTTAAACCCTATAATCTCTCTGTCCAGTTTGCATTGCACCTTGCTAAATGTAGCTGTGGCCCATTACTTGGGTGCAGAGGTGCTAAACCAATACAAAAAATGGATTTTTATATTACCTGTTAGTAATATTATTTATTATAGGCTCTCAGCATACTGTACCTAAAGAATGTATGTTATGATATGCTGCATTACTTGTTTGATAGTAATGTTATGTGTATCATAGAATCATGGAATCATTAAGGTTGGAAAAGACCTTCAAGATCATCTGGTCCAACCATCCCTCTACCACCAATATCACCCACTAAACCCTGTCCCCAAGCACCACGTCCAACCTCTCCTTGAACACCCCCAGGGACTGTGATTCCACCACCTCCCTGGGCAACCCGTCCCAATGCCTGACTGCTCTGAGCAGAAATGTCTCCTCATTTCCAACCTGAACCTCCCCTGGCGCAACTTGAGGCCATTCCCTCTGGTCCTGTCACTAGCTACCTGTAAGAAGAGGCTGACCCCCAGCTCCCCGCACCTTCCTTTCAGGTAGTTGGAGAGAGCAATTAAGGAGAGAGCTCTCTCCTGAGCCGCCTCTGCTCCAGACTAAACAGCCCCAGTTCCCTCGGCCACTTCTAAGACTTGTGTTCCAGGACCTTCACCAACTTCGTAGCCTAAAGTGTAGTGTCATGTAGTCCTCTAACTGTCACAAGGCGTACAAGCTCTTTGGTCTTCCTATTGCTGAAGACTTCCCTGATCAGCCAATTTCATCAGCACAATCATATGAAGTGTTGGTGAGGTCTCCACAGAAGTCCAGCACAAGAGCCAGGTCCTATTTACAATCTCAGAAAACCCCATTACATTTTTCTTCCTTGCTTAATATGTAGGATATATTATCAAAGAAAAGCAGGGACAAAACAACCTTGCAGCTGATTCTTGCCAGAAAGGAGGCATGATGAGAATACAAAATAAATAAATAAATAATAGCCATTAGAAAAAATACTGGACATGTTTTTGGCCTGTTATCCTTTGTCCCATAATAAAAATCACCTTTGATCTTATTACCAAGAGGTCCTATACAGCTGACTTCACTGCAGCTGCACACGCATTACTCCTGGCTTGCCAAGCATAAGGAAATTTACTGTGAATAAAAATGGTAATGAAAGTACTTATAACATCTGAGAAGTGTGAAAACAATAGCTGAAAGACTTAAATTAATATTGAAAGACACACCTTTAATCCAAACAGGAATCAATGAGAGGCCCCGAGCCAGGACAAATCCAAGATCTCTAGTCATCCCTTCACAGCTGGAATTTCCAGGAGTTGTATTGCAAGACAGGCAGGTATTGGAATCCTAAAATGAGTTATGAATTTATGTGTATACTGGGCACAACCAAAAGAAAGGACACAAATTCATCTGTATGGACAAGAGGATACCCCCACTTTATTCAAAGCTGTGGTGAATAGGCCTGGTTCTCCTCTGAAACCACATAAATCTGAAAAGTCGATTGTTTTTTTACAGAATTACCCCAATGCACCTTTTGGTCATGATGCATTTTGTCAAGAAAGCAGCCAGGAATGTGCACGTCTTTTTTTTCCAAAAATTCAACAAAAGCCCAATAAAGAGGCTTTACTGTCAAGCACACACGGATCATGTTAGGGCTGAGGTTACTGCTACCTCGGTTGGATATTAGGTTATACACCACAGGAGTACACCTATACACCTATACAACCTATACACCTATATACCTATACAACCTATACACCTATAGGTTGGATATTGGGTTATTCACTACAGAATATTACCTATAGGTTGGATATTTGGAAGAACTTGTTCCCCAAGGGTTGTTAGGCGTTGGAATGGGCTGCCCAGGGAGGTGGTGGAGTCCCCGTCCCTGGAGGTCTCCACAAGTTATTTAGGTGTAGAGCTCAGTGGTGTGTGTTAGTGGAGGACTGGTCAGTGTTAGGTCAGAGGTTGGACTGGGTGATCTTGGAGATTTCTTCCAACCCCGATGCTTTGTGATTCTGTGACACTGGGGGAAGAGGCCACCAGCTCCTGGGCAGCAGCTCCTGCCCCGCGCAGCCCAGCGGCTGAACCCCTGGGTGTGAGTGAGGCAGCCCAAGGCCCTGCTCCTCCCGCACCTCCTTCGGGAGCAGCCCTCGCGCTTATCAGCTCGGTGGCGGCAGCAGCAGCCTAGCAATGCACCAACAACCAGCAGAGAGCCAGCAGCGCTCCGCCGCCCCTCAGGACAGCCGCCACGGAGCCGTTCCTCACTGCCGCTGCTCCACCAGCTCCTACAAATCACCCTCCTGCCACCCCTGAGGCGGCGGGGAGCAGCTCCGTGCCCTCAGCCCGACCCAAGCGAGCCCCGCTACGGCTCCGGGCCGCCCCCGGCCTCCCCCTGCCGCCCTCCGCGGCCTGGCAGGGCCCGGGGCTGAGGCGCGGCTCCGCCCGGCTCCATGGCAACGGCCGCCATGACACATGGGGGGGGGGGAGGCCTCCGCACCACCGGGGGGCGCGGCGGGGCGGGGCGTGGTCGGTGGGCGTGGCCCCATCGGTAGGAGGCGTGGTCTGGTCGGTAGGGGGCGTGGCCTGGCCGGTAGTGGGCGTGGCGGCGGAGCGGGCGCTGCCATGGACGCGCTGAGCCGGGCCCAGCCCCGGCCCCGCTCCGCCGCCGCCGCCGCCGCCTCGCCGCTGCCCTGGGCCCGCTTCTCCGCCTGGCTCGAGTGCGTGTGCGTCGTCACCTTCGACCTGGAGCTGGGACAGGCCATGGAGGTGCCGTGGGGGCGGCTCCGGGAGGCTGCGGGGAAAAGGGGGGGGTAGGACCGGGAGCCGGTTTTTGGGGAGATTTGCCCCGGAATGGGGATCGCGTCTGGGGAGGGCCCCGGGGGAACTGAGGCGGGGGCTTGGGGGTGCTGGGCCCCCGGTGTGGGTGAAGGCCCCGGGTCCCGTTATGTAAGGGGGGGGCAGGGCCGGCGGCGGGCAGCACGGGGGGGGGCTCAGGTTCCTTCAAAATACCCACGCGGAAGAAAAGAAAACAGAAATACCTGGTGAAAACAGAAATACCTGGTGAAAACAGAAATACCTGGTGAAAACAGAAATACCTGGTGAAAACAGAAATACCTGGTGAAAAACAAAAATACCTGGTGAAAAACAAAAATACCTGGTGAAAAACGAAAATACCTGGTGAAAAACGAAAATACCTGGTGAAAAACGAAAATACCTGGTGAAAAACGAAAATACCTGGTGAAAAACGAAAATACCTGGTGAAAAACGAAAATACCTGGTGAAAAACGAAAATACCTGGTGCAGACCCAATTCACAAGGTGCAGACCCAATTCACGAGCCCTACGCGCTTTCCTGGGGGGCCAGAGCTGATACACCCTACAAAGGATGTGAATTTTGGGATATTAACGAGCATTTGCAGTTTGCTGCTCCATAGGCGTGCTGTGACACTTACCACCAAGGTGCTTTCTTCCCCATTTTCTCACCCATCACAGGGAGGGGACAGTTGCCACCAGGCAATGTCATCATCCCTCTGCCTGTTCCCTATTTCTCTCCGTGGCTTTGGTTGTTTTAGATAAGGGCCAGATGCTGTGCCCTGTCCTCAGGCGTGCCGACCCCTGCAGCTGTGAAGAGGCCGTGTCACGAGTCGGGCTTTTGACTGCAAGTTTTTTGGCTTAAAAAAAAAAAAAAAGAGTTGGAACAAGGCTTGTGGCACCCTGCCCCGTGGGACCTCAGTCCTGGCGGAGGTTGCAGGGAGCCTTGCCGTGGGTGTTAGCAGCTCGGCTCAGCTGGCTGAGATGAGATTGTGGCAGAGCGCTGTGTGGTTTGGGGTGCAGGTATGGCCCGACGAGGACTGGTTTATGGACAGGGGCTGCTCACAGAGCACCCTGCAGTGACAGCTGTGGGTACTTGGGGTAACTCGCAGTGCCTAACGTGCTCGTGGCAAAGCGAGTGGGAAGGAAGGGCAGCCTTGAGCCTTCTGGAGTGGCAGCACAGGCTTGCATCCTCTCAGCAAATCTGTGTGGGGAGAGGCACGCATGGAAGGGTGGTCCTGGGGTCAGGGGACGGCTGTGGGAGCACGCTGTCCTGGTCAGGGTCTGCTGAGACCTGCAGGCCCCTCGCTACAAGAAGGACATGGAGGTGCTTGAGCGGGTGCAGAGAAGGGCGACGAAGCTGGTGAGGGGCCTGGAGAACAAGTCCTACGAGGAGCGGCTGAGGGAGCTGGGCTTGTTCAGCCTGGAGAAGAGGAGGCTCAGGGGCGACCTTATCGTTCTCTATAGGTACCTCAAGGGAGGCTGTAGCGAGGTGGGGGTTGGTCTGTTCTCCCACGTGCCTGGTGACAGGACGAGGGGGAATGGGCTAAAGTTGCGCCAGGGGAGGTTTAGGTTAGATGTTAGGAAGAACTTCTTCACTGAAAGGGTTGTGAGGCACTGGAACAGGCTGCCCAGGGAAGTGGTGGAGTCACCATCCCTGGAAGTCTTCAAAAGACGTTTAGATGTAGAGCTTAGGGATATGGTTTAGTGGGGACTGCTAGCGTTAGGTCAGAGGTTGGACTCGATGATCTTGAGGTCTCTTCCAACCTAGAAATTCTGTGATTCTGTGATTCTGTCTGCGCCCCGGGGGGGCACAGCTGAGGAGCACTCCCTTCCGAGGTGTGCAGTGAGGTGGTGGTGCCCCTTTCCTGCCAAAAACTGGGCAGAGCTGGAGACTTCATAATGCATGGCTTTGCTTTCCTTCTCCTCAGCCTGCTGGAATGGAAATTGGTGCAGGCCTTGTTCCCCTCTGGGGTCTCTGGTGCTTCTCCCTCTGTATAAAGCCTTACCAGGATTGTTCTTTTCAGTACCCTGTGGGTGCCCTGGGTGTGTTAATTCCAAGCGTTGGGATTTCTTAGCTGCTCGTTGTGGTACAATCATATTTAATTATTCTGCAAAGAAGCCTTTGTAAATTCATAAAACGCATCTGCTGGAAACCTCACCGGAAGAAACCCAACCGGGACCCAAACAAACTGGGTTTTGTCATCTTTCGGGAGGTTATTTTTCCCTGAGTACAGCATTGTTTCCAGATAAAGGATCTCTTCTTCCTTCGCTGCCCAAATCGAAGTGGAAGCCAGGCTGCTGGAGCCCGCTGTGTGTGTGCTGTGTGTCCTTCAGCAGCAGAGCTGCCCCTGCTCCAGGAGCTCCTTTGGGGTCTGCCCAGGTTTCCAAACATCGCCCGACTCGTGCAAGTGTAGATACATCACCCTGAGATCCAGCGGGTCCCGACTCTTCTGCTCTATATTTACACGGCAGCACAGGTGTCACAAAAAGCATAGGTTAATGCAGAAATGGGGTGTAATTACTGGTCCTGACTCATCCCCCAGTTTACCTTTCTTCAAGCAGTCAGTTCCAGGCAGTGAAAGCAGCGGTGGGAGAGAGGATGTGTTTCCGAGGGGATCCCTCAGAACGGGCTGTGTCATGCTAAAAACACATCCCCTGCTCCCAAAACATCCCCAGCACGGCAGCGCTGACTCCTCCCTCCCCAGCTTTTCCAGACACAGGCACTTTGTTGCTCTGAAGCTGTGTTTCTTCAGTCACCAGAAGTCATTTTCTGGGATATTCTCCTCGTTGCTATGACAGCTGCAGGCACCAACAGCAATGCTTTAGTGCTCAGGCTCTGTTCAACAGCGTGTGGCACCTCCACACTCGTTAACTCACTATTGATGGGAGGGAGCCACATCACCAAAAAATGATGTAATTTAAGCCCTTTTGGGCTACTTCTGTAATATTCAGGGACTAGCACAAATAAAGAAGTGGTTTTGTTTGCTGTCTTCTTGTTTTTGAAAACTTCTAGTGACTAGGATACTTAATATTTTAGATTGTTTCTTCAGCCTTGTCATTATTGAGTGATTTCCCCCACACCAAACAGAGGGCACACGTCAGACAGTTGACCTGAAGTGGAAGCAGAAATGCAGAAGATGAAGCCTAGTTTTCAGAAACACAGTATCTGAACGTTGGGATCCATCAGTGTCTCTGTGCTCAGACAGCATTTGGACCTGAGTTAGTTTTTTCCATAACGCTGAGCACACATCTGAGTGAAACACGCGCTCAGCAGATCTCAAGCTTGGGCCCAAAATATCCTAACAAAGCAGCACGGAGCCATCAGCATCCACCTGGTCTGATCGAGTTGCAGAAAGGCGTCCCAGAAAAAGCAGTGTGAGAATCAGAAGTCTGCCCTGGCTCTTCAGATGGAGTTTAGATCACAAGCAAGCATTAGGGACAGGAGGATGCTGCGAGATCCTGCGCTCCTTGGTGCGTCGGGGTCAGACGTGCAGGTCTTGTGTGGTTGTTACTACAGGGGAATGAACAAAATAAATGTATGATCATCAAATTAGTCACAACCACAAGAATTTGGTCGAATACAAAAACACAGCAGCGGAGAGGTGTCAGCTCCCGTGGCGTAGCTGTAGCGCACCCCTTCCTCCAGCCCCGCTGTGCTGTGGCATGTACGTGATCATTTTGTTCCTGCCTCCTTGCAGCTCTCTTCTTCCTATGAAGCTTTACCGAAGGCTGATCAGCACAATTTTTAATCGTTAATTTGGTGCTCTCTCTGAAGCTGGTTAGCTGCCTTTGCCCGAGAATCCGAGGGGAATGCTGAGAGCTGAGTGAGGCAGCTGGTGAGCTCGCCGTGCTCTGGCGGGGGGCCCTGGGTATTTCCAGCACCGTGAGCGGCCAGGCATGGGGCAGAGCTGCTGATCTGAGCACTGGGTGACTGGTGCTGACCTCAAACAGTTACTGCCTGGGAGCTGCGGAAGCCTGATAGCAGATCTCTGTTTTTCAAGTCATTCAGCGCTAGTTTCTTTCTCTTTTTCTCTTTTTTTCTTACTTAAAGCCACCTGCAGTTTCGGCACTTCCCATCCCCAAGTGCTATGAGCACTGCGTGGTTTACTTTTACAGATTTGTAAGTACGTACTTCAGTTCCCATCCTCTGCCAAGTGGCTCGTGCACCTCACTACGGCCGTGGCTGCGTCATTTTCACCTCTCCTGCTCCTTGCTGAGACTTCCTGGTGGTGGATCTCGCTGGGGATGGAGGGCAGCTCCGTGCTCGACCCTGACCCGAGAAGTCTTGCATTGAGTTCTCTTTTATGGGTTACAGTAAAAGCAGAAGCAGCATGATCAGCATGCACACAGCTCAGATGCAAAGCCAGGATCCTGAACTAGATACTTTAAACTTCTTGAAGATCTCTTTATCTGCAGTGCTGGGTGATAAATTGGGTGTTACTCCGATCAGCTGTCACTGGTATGCTGACAAAGCATGAATCCCGAGGTCTGTGCCAGAGCTACCTCTTGCCACACAAAATAAACCTCGGCTTGTCTTTCTAACAACAGATCCCAGATCAATGAGGCTAAAGCAGAGCTCTGGATCCCTCCCAGCTTCTGCTGAGCACTTGCTGGTTCTTGGTTGCTGTGCACAGCGTCTCGAGCTGACCACTCTCATACAAATAAATAAGCGTTTGCACCCCGGAGGCTGGGATACAAACCGTGCCTACCACCAGACGTGGTGTTGCTTAATATACGCAGGGTACGTCGCTTCCTAATCTCGCCATGCAGCAAGAACCTTTGTCCGCTGTCGTCGGCTCCCTCTCGATTATCGCCGCGTCCTTTCCCCTGCCCTTGAGGACAGCGAGCTCGCTGTGCCGTGCCCGTGCTGGTCTGCTGTCCTCCTCTCGCCACGTGTATGCAGAACTTGGCTTTCAAAGCCGTTCTTACTCTGTGCCCACTGTCTGTCTTCTTATTTCTTCATTGTGAAATCTTTTTACCTCCCAGAAGCTCAGCAGGCCAGCTTTCCTCGCTCCTTCAGGATATTTGGTATTTCTAGCATATTGTAAGTGACTTTCTAGCAGGATTCAAAGGATCAAAACAAAAAGTGACCTTTCTGCAAACAACAACTAGGAATGTACAAAGTTCAAAGCTTTCTGTATAGGACATGATTTGGGGCAGTTTGTGAGCTTATGTTTAGGTCAGAAGTGAATATTAATAGTGACTATACCGTGATCCTATGGTTAATGCTTCCCAGGCTCGGGGAGTGAATGCACGTGAATGTAATTTCAAGTGGTGTTGAAGCAGTCCTGTCCTGCCTGCTCCAGAGACAGCCGGTGTTTGCATATCAGTAATCGGTGCAGAGGAGTTAGCAGCGAGGTCGTGAGGCTGTTTGTGCTCTGAGCTATCCCTCACTAGCACTGAGCCCTCACCAGTTTGTGCACTCTCAAGTTAAAATCGAAGTAAAACCCAAGCTGTGCAGTCTGCCTCCAAATCCGCTGTGATAAATACGGACGGTGAAAGGCTGAGAGCACTGGGTGTGGACAGTCAGGTTGTAATGTGGAGGGGTAGCTGCTTTTTGGGTCTGTTCCCTTGGGGAGAACGAGTGACTTGCTGTACACCAGCAATGTTTGTTGGCGTGGGGGAGCAGCGTGCCTGACTTACTGCCTCTCATCCCTTTTGCAGCTGGTGTACCCGTATGACTTCCGACTGACAGAGAAAGAGGTAACAGCTCCTTCCTTCCTGTTTTTAAAGGCGCTGGGCAGCAGTGGTAGGTTTTCTCACCGTGTTTTCCTGTTTGTTGCAGAAGACCAGTATCTGCTACTTGTCCTTCCCGGACTCCTACTCAGGTAGGTGGCATCTGCTGGCCTGGCCTGCGGGCGGCTCGTGGCTGTTGTGAAAGAAATGGGTTCTCATGGAGAGAGTGAGTCATCAGCTAATGGAGCAGAGCCTGACGGGCTGCATCTCCCAGCGCCCAGCCCTGCAGCCTGAGCACAGAGCTCAGTGTCATTCCGATTGCTCCCAGTGCAGAACCTGCGATCTCGTGGGTGACAGGATATTTTCTTGATAATCCCGCACGCTCATGCTTCACCCGTGCGTAGGAAAGATTAAAAAGCAGTCACGAAGGGTAAGCTTCCTGAGGTTTGCAGCTGTCGACTCTGTCAGCATTTCTGTGTTTGACTGAAGCGTTCACTGAAGACAAATAAATGGGGAGAGGATGCTTTCACTGCAGAAGTAGTCCCAAAGCTTGTGTTTATAGATCAGAAAGGTGGCAATAGGACATATGTTAATTCACACAAATACCTCTTTTTTTAAAGACTGACTCCTGACTCTTAGTTTTCTACAGTTTTTCCCAGCTTAGTTTAAATGTTTTTACGGATGGACTTTTGCTAGTTTCTCAGAGCTTAGTGAACACCCGGACTAAATGTTCCTTTTATTAAAGTCAATTCCTTACTGTCGGTAACATCTTTATAATGGGCATGACAGTCTGTACTCTTCGTGGTGGGAAGGGAGCACATCCCTTGCCCCTTGGTAGCATTGTAGGGTGTTTAGCCTTGGTTGTTCAGTGAGCTCTGGCACGTTTAGTTCTCCTTGTAACTGACCTCTTTGTAAGTACTCAACCCAGTTCTCCAAATTCTCCTGCCCATCCTGTCCTCTCCAGAGGATTTCATGCCCTTTTATTTTCCCTGCTGTTTTCTTGGTGCAGGGGAGAGCAATATTGTATAACCTGGGAGGTTCCCACCTGCGGTGCTTGTGCAGCTCACTTGCTAGAACCATTGCAGGGGGTTGTTGCTTAAATCAGCATTTGTGTGGTCTTGGGGTAAGGCTGTTCATAGGTTTTTTTCAACGTAAGATAAGAGGTGGTAGCTGCAGCTACTTGGGGTAGATGATTCTGGCTGATGTCTGTAAGTTTTCCGGCAATGACCTGGCGAGGTGTAACTTAATGGTACCAGTTCTTGTGTCCAGTGATGGGTTCTCCCTGTCTTGCAGTGGGTTTGGGGTCCTGAGAGTCCCGTTACTCTCCACTTTGTTCTGTGTCTGGGTTTCTTGTCTCTGTTTTTGTCAGCGCTTCTGACTTAAGCAATTTCCAGCTTTCCCCTTACTGAAACTTCTTCCTGAACGTCTGTGATCTCCTGTCTCAGGTGGCCTGGGGGACACTCAGTTTAGCTTCCGTCTTCGCCAGTCGGGGGGACAGAGGACTGCTCATTATGAGGATGATGGCGAGTACAACAGAGAAGCACCCCTCACCCTGCAGGTCAGTTGCATTTCATGTGCTCTACTTACACAAAGCAAACAGCTGTGCTTTGGGGTTTAAAATCCAAATACGCTTTTGATTTGTTTTCTGTGCCTAAATTACTCCCCGTCTCTGGTTGTTTTCCCGAGCCATGGGAATAGTCAGAAAAGAAGAAAGCTTTCAGCACAGGGATTTCTTTTCACATTAATAAGTGTAGAGGGCCATGCTGAGAATTGCAGCTGCTCTGAGCGATGGAGCTGAGCCGGGAGGAGCCCAGATTAGAGCAGTGGCCCTGTCGAGCTAGAGGGACCCAGGTGACATCCACCATTTCACAGCTACCTCTGCATGTTATCTTGAGGCAAGACGAGAATGTCCTTGTTTGTGGTAAGAGATGTTTACCTGTTTTGTTGAGGGAGGACACTTCTTTGCATTTATTGCAGGATGGATGGATTTAAAAACAGCCAGTGTAGCTGTCATGGCACATATGTGTACTTTGGCTTTGTGAGCTTGCTGGTTTAACCATACCCAAGCATCAATACCAGGGGTGTCTGTTAGCTGTGGTTTTTCCAGCAGTGAGTTATCTTCCCCCTTCATGCAGGAGGAGGGATGTGCTCAGCACTGCTGCTTCTTTTTGTAGAGCAGATGGCCATCAGATCAAATTGTCCTCTTTTGCTTTCTACTTTCTGTCAAGTGAGATGATTCTTCCTGTGCATGTGCCTTTTAACACGATCCTTTTGTGATACGTGATAAGAAATGGATTGCTGCTCTGAGAGGGGAGTAGGAGGGTTTCTTTTCAGAAACTCTGGTTTAGAGATTGTTCAGCTTGTGTACATCTTTCCTGCTTTGTAGCAGTTGGTTGTCAGACACTTACAAATCCACCTGCCTTTTAAGACGGAAAGCAAAACTTCCAAAGCCTTGGATTCTGATGTGGAAAAATAACATTTGGAAAGAGAAAGGTGCCTTAAACCATGATGCCTGTGGTGTGTCGGCAAATTGTATTAAGGAAGATCTTTGTGTTTGCACTGATAATTATTCTTCCTTCTTGATGTCTTTGGGAACCCAGAAGACAGAAAGTGCTTGAAACTTTGGGATTTGTGTTCAGTCTGATAGTTTTCATGGATGCTATGAGGCATCATTTGGCTTTGAGCTGCAGCCTCCATCTGAAGCAAAGTTTATCCTTAAATGCCTGGCTAGAGAGGAGCGCAGTGGGTCTGGTAGGGAACATTTCCTCACAGGAGATGGTGTGTCGTGTCCAGCAATACACTGTCCTCTGCCTGCCGAACGAAACAGTGGGAGCAGAGCTGAGGTAGCTTGGGGTGTGCCAGGATGAGCTCCGGGGGGGCTGGCTCCCCTCCTGCTGTTAGCAGGAACATAACAGCACTGTTGGTCTCTTGCAGCGGGAGTCGGCTCATTACTTTGGTTACGTATACTTCAGGCAAGTCAAGGACAGCTCGATGAAGAGAGGTTATTTTCAGAAGGTGAGTGCTGAAACCAGATAGCTCGCTACTCTCAGCTGGTACGTCGCTGTAAAGCAGCACCCATCCGTAGCTGTAAAATAGCACCACTTCCTACGTGACACCCACTGGGTTTCTGCAGGAAGCAGCAAAGGTCGCGGGGGGCAGGAATATGTGGAAAGTGTAATTCCAAACAAACCTGGATGGGGTTGCTATGGTGTGTTAGTCACATGAGTGGTGACCTGCTGCCTGAATCATGAGATCCCGAAGTCCTCGAGCGTTTCCTTCAGTATGTGCTCTAGTGTTACGGACAGTGAGGGGATGCACTTCGCTGTTGCAGTCTGTGCCAGTTATGCCTCAGTCCTGCTCTTATTATTGCTCTTATTTTGTTAATCTTCCTAGAAGCCATCTGGGAATGAATTGCCTGCTGGGTGGATTGCTTCTAACTAGCAGCAATGACACTGCTATTACCTCACGAACCTTGCCTCATATCACAATTTCCTTTAACACAGACACTGGAAAAACTAATAAGAACCAGCATGCTTATTTCAGTGTAAATAAGCAAAGTGCTTAGTATTATTCAGGCAGATAGGTATGGTAACTGCCTGAGACAGGGAGGAATTTCAGACTCCTTCCAGAGAAGGAAAATACTTTACTTTGATCTTAAGATTCATTTTTCTCCATAGATACATACTCTTTTGGTAGTGATTTTCTGTCTCAGAAAATAAAAGGGCATCCTCTTGAACAGATAAACTTTGAAGACTTGCTTTTCAAAGAGCAGTGCTTCATAGTAGATCTGTCTGGTACCTTGTTGGAAAATGGGGCTCCATCCTCCTCCAGTGGTTACTTTGGCCTGCTGTGCTTTCTCTCATCCACATGTAGGCAGTGGCAAGGAGTATCTTTCAAATAGACTTATTAATACAAAAGTGAGTTTCTTCATGTCCCCTGAAGCAGGCTGGAGAAGTGGGCCCACGTGAACCAAATGAGGTTCAACAAGTCCAATGCAAGGTGCTGCACCTGGGTCTGGGCAATCCCAGATGTGAGCACAGACTGGGAGAAGAACTCACTGAGAGCAGCCCTGTAGGAAGGACTTGGGTGTTCTGGTGGACAAAAAGCTCAACATGAGCCAGCAGGTAGAGGGAGGTGATTGTCCCCATTTGCTCTGCTCTTGTGAGGCCCCACCTGGAGGTCTGAATCCAGGCCCCCAGCACAAGAAGGATGTGCACTTGTCAGAGCAGGTCCAGAGGAAGGCCATGAGGATGCTCAGAGGGCTGGAGCACCTCTCCCATGAAGAAAGGCTGAGAGGGCTGGGGATGTTCAGCCTGGAGAAGAGAAGGCTCTGCGGAGACCTCATTCCTTTCATTGCTTAAAGGGGTCTTATAAAAAAGATGGAGAAGGACTCTTTGCTTGGGTACGTAATGATAGGACAAGGGGGAATGGTCTTTTAAAAGAGGATAGGTTTAGTTTAGACATTAGGAAGAAATTCTTCACTGTGAGGGTGGTGAGGCACTGGCACAGGCTGCCCAGAGAAGCTGTGGCTGCCCCATCCCTGGAGGTGTTCAAGGCCTTGGGCAACCTGATCTGGTGGGTGGCATCCCTTTCTATGGGAGGGGTTGGAGCTAGATGAGCTCTAAGGTCCCTTCCAACCCAAGCCGTTCTGTGACTGATTGCTCAAAACATTGGTGGATTGGGAAAATTTGATAACTTGAGCAAATGTGCTCTTTTGTAGAGCTGCAAAAGTAAGGGGCACATAGAATTCTTCGGTGAAGTATACTGCCATGCTTGGATGGCTTTTTTAATTTCAAATGGGAAAGTTTTGGCTTGGAAAGGAGGTGTTTGGCTGAGTGTTGCAAATATATTCACTGGATCCTAAATAATGTATTCATTAATGATTAGAGGGGGAGAATTATCAGTGGAGTAATTAATTCCCCCAACAAGACTGAATTGAAAAGTGTTTTTTTTAACAAAATATATATTTTATAAAAAGTAATAGAAGCCAAAGTAACAACCCAAATGTCATTGCTTGAGACAAATTAGCATTATTTTGAATTACTTTGTTTTTTCTTCCCCAGCATCCCTTTGTTTCATTTGTATATATAATTTAAGTTTCAGCTGCCTGCTCCTTGATACTCCTCTGTCTGCTATGGTTGTTTTCATAGCTTTGAACCTATTGCCAATTTATTTTTATTTTTAATTTTAATTAATCTACTAAAATCTCTTTGAATCTATTTTTCCTACAGTTGATCTTTTGCTAGATCACAAACTCATCCATCTTAGTTGCAGCGGCTCCATTCTAGAAGCTGCCAGCTGTGATCACTTGTTAAGAAACTCCTTGATATCTATCGTCTCCCTAAGCCTGCTGGCTCAGCTAGCAAGGATTTCACCAGTAAAAGTGCTGCTTTTGAGTTCTTTCATGTTGTTGATGTTGTTTTTTAAGTGTAGTCCTCTAGCAAGCAGTATAGGTATATGCAGTGCTAGAAATTATCTCAACAGGGGGTCTCTGACTCCTAAATGTACTGCTTTTTCAGTCTCTGGTGCTGGTGTCACGCCTTCCGTATGTGAACTTGTTCCAGTCATTGCTGCAGTTGATTGCTCCAGAATACTTTGACAAGCTGGAGCCATGCCTGGAGGCAGGTGAGCAGTCAGATCTAGGAGGGATGGTTTGCATATTGAAATCTTTCAGAGGTTTTATCAGGAGGTTCCTGAAAGACAGCTGAAATGTTCCCAATTAGCTTGTTCTGAAACAAATTCCAGCAGGGAAAAACTTTCATCCAAATGGCTGGCTTGTCAAAATTATAAACAGCTGTAAAGGATGCATTAATGGGAAATGTCTGACAATCCTAATGGATGATGCTGTCAGTTTTGTGTACAATGTATTCCCGAGGAGGGAAAAAACTGCTAATGCTACATCTCTGTCTGGGCCTTTATTGCACTGTGCAACTTAATCACGATTTGTCAACACTGTAGTGCTGCTGGGTCTGCACTGGAAGCAGTGGTGCAGATGTAAGTCTGGTGTCTGACCTAAACTTGCACGATTATTTGATGTAGTGTTTGTCTGCAAGTAGCCAAGGGGACACGTGAACTAGGAGTGAGCGATAAGTAAATTGGCAGAACTCGTAGGACCAGCTGAATTAGCTGTACTGACCTTCAGTTCCAACTGTTGCCTTTGTCTGTGTCCCTGCAGTGTGCAATGAGATTGATCAGTGGCCGCCCCCTGTGCCAGGACAGACTCTGAACCTTCCAGTGATGGGAGTTGTCATTCAGGTACGTGTTGCTGGTGATACTCAGCAGCAGAATGAGACAAACTAGGAAGGGGAGCGCACACTCCTTTTTCTTCTGGGTGTTAAAGTTGCTGCTGACTCTAGATTCTTTCCCTTTATGCCTAACCTCAGTGCAACTGAAAATTGAGAAAGCTTTTCATGAGAGTGGTTGTTAGGGAAGAAAGCAACATGGCTAACTGATTCCATCTCCTGGTTCACCTGTCTGTTCCTAACTGTAATCTAGGTGAGGATCCCATCCAGGGTGGATAAGCCAGGAACAAGTCCAGTGAAGCAGTTCAATCAAGAGGTAAGACAAAGAGTGGCATGACACAAGCCACTGATGGGCAGAATCTAGACTAGTACAAAATGAGGATGTAGAAAGATGGGGCTTCTTGGACCTAGTCCCACTTGGAATTAATGCATGGGTCTTATGCTTTCATGAGACTCTGCCTTAGTCTTCCTTGTTATTTCGTAGTCTTTGTGTTCAGAACATCTTTACTGCTTTGATTCAGCTTTGGTTTTGTTTCCTGTTCATCTCAGCTTTTCCTTTTTTTTATCCATTTAATAATGTTATTCTCTTTTACACACTTCTGAACTTTTGGTACTTATATTTCCAACCCTTGTTGCCCATATCTGTATCTTGAGCTCTGTCTGCAGCCAGAGGAAGCTCCAGAAAACAAAGTAGCAGCCATGGGAAGTCTTTAACGTCTTGAAAAGAAGGGATTCTTGGCTCTCTTCTAAGAAAGGAAATTCAGTTGGAGCTTGACTGCCCAATCCAGATCTATTCCTGACTCATATCTCCAAGCATTAATCTTCTTCCCTTCTTCTTATGCTTATTGTAGAAGGAGCTACTTTGATTGATGTGTCAAATTAGATGGCATTTCAGTCAGAGTGCTTCCACTTACTAACAATTTTGGATTTTTTTCCTTTCTCATTTAGAATCTCTTGCCAGCCCCAATGGTTCTGCCAAGCATTCATGAACTGGATCTCTTCAGGTGAGAGTCACTATCTCTACAACCCTCTTCTCTTCATCTGCTTTACATACTCCCTGCTCAGAGTATCCTATAAGTCATATGGATAATGAAGATATCAAATGAAGAATCAAAAAATATTGCTTTGCAGAGTGTCATTTAGAATGCTGGAGTTGCAGAACCTGTGCGGTGTCTAAGCCGGTGTGCATGGCCTTTAACACATCACCCAGGGTCCTGGTTAGAGCAGGGTTTCTTTTCTTGACCTCAAATGCTGATCAGCTTAAGCCCTGAAGCATACACATTGTGCATCTGAAACAAACCTTTCAGCACTGTAGGTACTGCTCTAATAGACAGACATCTGCTGTAATCAGCATGCATTTTATTTTGCTTAGATCAAAGGACATTCTGCTGCAAGTTGCTTTACATTGCTTGAAGTGTTTCCCTAAACATGAGTAAGATGGTTGAGCTGTAGCAGGTGTGAAGACACAAAACATTCTGTTGTGGGACACTAGAAATCAGTCCTAGATTTCACATGCCCCAGAGACACATCTGGTTACACTTACATGCAATAATAGCACCTGGTCTTTTCTGAACTGCTTTTCTAACCTGAGTTTGTCATTCTTCCTTTCACTAACAGGTGTTTCCAGCCAGTGCTAATTCATATCCAGATGTTATGGGAACTGGTGTTACTGGGAGAGCCAATTGTTGTAATGGCACCATCCCCTACAGTTTCTTCAGAGATGGTTATGGCTCTTACCAGGTAATGCTCTCGTTCTGAGATACAGATAACTATAATAATAGGTTCTGACAGTTTTTCTCTTTCACATATGCTCTTCTGGCAAGTCAGTTGTGTTAGGTTTAGTTTGTCTGTGAAAGTTTGTATGACAAGAAATAGCGTAGTAAGGCAAGAAGTAGCATGGTAAGACAGCCTCACTCACATTCCACTAATGGCAAAGACTAAAAGTGAGTCTACTGTGTTGAGAGACTTGATGGTTCATAGCCCTGTGTAGCTTTCTCTACCCGGCTTTGAGCTCTTCTTTAGAAGAAAGAAAAAAAAAAAGGCCTGGAACTCCTCCACAGTGTTACCTCTAGCAAGACAAAACACTGCTGTAAGATATTAACCTGATATAAACACACATTCCTTCTCTGCGAAGTTTATATGGCAACTATTCTGTCTGTTGTTACAGCTGTCTTGCCCCTCTGAGGTACTGTTGTGACTACCGTCCCTATTTTACCATCCACGACAGTGAATTTAAAGAGTACACCACCAGGACTCAAGCTCCGTAAGTAGCCAGGAGGTGCTTGCTGCCCACTCACCGCTGTCTGGGTGGAGGTGGAGGATACCCGAGGGTAGCATTGTTCTGCACTTTTTCCTTTCTTTCTAGGCCAAACATCGTCGTGGGAGTCACAAACCCTTTCTTCATCAAAACACTCCAGCACTGGCCACACATCCTTCGGGTCGGGGAGCTCAGAATGTCAGGTAGGGGTGGAACCTAGGGCCCGTTGTGCTGCTTTACCTCGTGAGGGGCTAGCAGGGAGCTGGCAGCTGTAGTGTGAGACATTTTACACGTCCTCATTGCTGTGAGAGCTGAGAAACCAAAGGCCAGGCTGAACTCTGAGTCAGTTGACGTGCAAGTTGAGCATGAACAATGGTGAAGACAAATTGTTGAGATCATAACTTGTGTTTTTTTTTTCCTTTTTTTCTGAAGCATTAACAAAATGAGAATGTTTCTAGTCAGGAAAGGTAAAATTGCATAGACAAGTAGAGTCTACGAAGCCAAGAAAACTGCTTCACTCTAGGCTGAGAAAGCTGTTTTGTTTTGTTTTTGGAGGGGAGGGAGATGGGGAGGTTATTTTTTTTGTTGGTTTCCACTTATTTTTTATTTTTTGCTGTGTGTCCTTAACATGTTCCTGGTCCAAACTTTTAGCACCAAAGTTAGCAAACAGGAAGGCTTGTCTGAGGATGGAGTTAAGGGAGGTTGTGACTTCAGATGCCTAAGTGTAGCACCGAATGTTCTCAAGTGTGAAGTCTCGTGAGTGCTGTGCTGTGAGGGGAGATTCAGAACCTGAACTACTTATTTAATGTCCTTCCACAGGAGACCTGCCCAAGCAAGTTAAGGTGAAGAAGCTAACTAAACTAAAAACTCTAGACACAAAACCAGGTAGGTCCTCTTGTCAGGCATGGTTTAATTCTGTTTACGCTTCCACATGAGGGATTTTAGTGGCTTTGCAGGCATGTGAACAATGCACACATTATTCTTTGTATTGCAATAAATTGACACTGATGTTCTTACACTTGATCTGCCACACAGCCCTCTGTAATGGCATCCCCACCTAATAGAGAAAAACCGTGCACCTTTGAGATTGAAAAAGCCAATATAAAATAATTGAACAAATCAGTTTAGTTTTAGAGAACAGGTTCGAATTTTCTTGGTTTTATTTTATATATCAGATTTGCCTTTTAGATGCAGTGGAAGTCAAAGGAACTTGCTTACTTAAATGCAGATCTGTCATTTTACTAGCTGTTCAGGTCAGGCCTAGCCATAAGCTGGCTCCAGTGAGTTATCTCACCATAAGTTTAGTGTAAGAAGGTCCTTGAGGTAGTGTAGTGTCCTTTAATCCTGCTGCAAGTGCTAGCTGCATTAGCAAATTTAAAATTTTTGTAATTAATTTTTTATGATATTTGTAATTAGCCCCCTGATACAGTTGCCATGGTTTGTGCTAGGACATTCAGTTCTGTTATCCCTGCACTGTATAATGGTGCCTTCTCTACATACATGGTGGTTTTTGTTTCTTTCAATCTAGGAATCTACACTTCTTATAAAACATTTCTCCACAAAGATAAAACTCTGATAAAAAGATTACTAAAGGTAAGCAATTCAACCAGTTCCAAATTCTTTATGGCATTGTGGGAAAACTGTGCTAACAGCTCGGTTTAAACAGACAAAATCCTGCAAGGAACAGACTGCTTTTTTTCAGTTTGATTTAAGTTTGTAACGATTTAGTCAAGTAGAATTGAACAGATTTCTCAGGCCAGTTTTAATTTTTTTCACTTGATATCATGGAATAAATGCTGGCACAAATGATAACCTAAGAGAGGACAATCCTTATTGGCAAAAAGAGCCTGGAGAAACAGATTCATCTAGTGAAACATGAGTGGTACCTTTAACCAGGGAGTGGAGTATGTATTTTGAGCACTACGCTTTCCAGGCTGCTCTGGACTGGTTGCTCATAGCTGCAGAGTTTGCAAATTCTGCATCTATCTGCATAATAGAGAATAGCATCCTTGTGAACGCCCTGCTTGTGCTTGCAGGGGATTCAGCGAAAACGCCCGTCTGAAGTCCAAAGTGCTCTTCTGAGGCGTCACCTCCTGGAGCTCACCCAGAGCTTCATTATTCCCCTGGTGAGTTGAGCAGAGACTTGTCAGAGTGGTGTAAAGGTATGGGGGGGTGAACAGGAGATGCTTGCTTAAGTGACAAGTTTGCACTTGCCCTTTTTTATTCACCTATATTTGAGCACCTGTAATAGATTCAGGATGTGGCACTCTAGAGATGTGTCACTTCGTAGTAAGAAATTCAATTTCTCTCGATTGCAAATTTCAGTAATTAGTGTACAAGTCTGCAGGCTGGATGTGCTGCACATTACGTGTGAAGACAGGATGTTTTTTCCTGCCATACAGGCATAGTCCTTCCCCGTGATTTGGTAGTCAAAGCAGATACGTAGTGAAGAGGCAGGAGCCCAAAACATTGCTCTTGCCCTATAATACTGGAGTCAAACCTAGTGCCTGTGTGAAAATCTCCCTTCCACAAAGCTCTGCTACACGACTTAGGAGGCCTGTCCACATGGCCATTGCTGTCCTAAGGCAGATTTTAACAAATGTTTTATTTCAGAGCTTTCCCTGTCTAGTCTCATTAGAAAGCCATTAATATTTTTTTGGTGACCATTAAGGTGCACGTCTAGCTCCTTCACTTTCTTTTCTACATCACCCTAGGAGGCAGTAAATGAGATGACAGAATATCTTCTAGGATTCCAGTCCTTCCTGCCAGCTTCTTCCCACCTGACCTTTCCTCACATCATGTTTAGGATTCTGGCAGCACGTAGTTTTGTGACCCGACCCTTGGTGGGAAACAAGCTGGAATACGTAGGCTCATGTAAAATGCAAGCATAAGTCGCAGAATTATAGAATGGTTTGGGTTGGAAGGGACCTTAAAGATCATCATCAACCCTCCTGCCAGGAGCAGAGATGCCACCCACTAGATCGTTGCCCAGGGCCCCATCTGACCTGGTCTAAAGCAAAAATGGTGTAAGAGGCTGGTGATTGTGCCTATGATGCACTGCAGAAGACCATAATGGCCAGTGACAATGCAAGAGGCAATGTTGTGACATCGGGTTGTTTTTTTTTGGTATTTCTTAGGAGCACTACATTGCAAGTCTGATGCCCCTGCAGAGAGCCATTACTCCATGGAAAGTAAGTTCAATTTTCCAGTCTCTTCTGCTTTCTTTTGACTGCAGGGATTGGGAAGAATTATGCCATATGCTGATCACATAGTCTGATATACTGTGTGAACTTCCCTCATTGAAGGAAGAGGGTTATTACTCCTTTAAAAAAAAAAAAAAAAAAGTGAAACAAACATTGGGACAGATGCTTCCTGTTTTGCAGTAAGCTCAGCTATTGTGAGTCTAATTTAAATTTTGCTAGCGAGGCTGGTTAAGATGTTCACGCGTCTTTAGTTCTCATAGTTTTGAATCTGCCTTGTGCAGTCTCTTCTATTGCGAATATAGACCTTATTTTCCCGTTTTCTTTTGGGTGCATGTATTATTGTCTTTCCATTGTGCAGAATCCTCCACAAATTCGCCCTTTCCGACAAGATGATTTCATGAAGACCCTTGAGCATGCTGGTCCCCAACTTACCTGTGTACTTAAGGGTGACTGGTTAGGCCTCTACAGGTAAGAGTTTAGGAGGTCCTTATCTTATCTCTTTAACAGCTGGTGTAGATTATAATGAACATCAAATCCTGAATTAGAACTGGGAGCAAAAAGGAAATTTCGGGACAGAAACTGGTCACCTAAGAAACTCGTGCACATAAAGAATTGATAAATAGTGGTCAGGAAGAGCAAAGGCAAGGCAGAATCAGTCCTGTGTTTCAAGTAATCTATTAAATGAGCAGATGCAGGTTTAGAAGCTAAAACTCTCTACCTTCAAAAACCTAAGAACGCCGAGGTCCTCGCTGAAGGGGAAGAAGGGGACTCGTCTCTGATAGCAGCTATGTCATTTACTGCCCTCCAGAAAATATATATTTTTGAAGTGTCTGGTCCTTGGCAGATGGGGTAGGAAGACTTGTAGGTCCTCATCCAGCAGTTGTCATAAACTTTTGTACAGTGGCCACTTCATTCTTACTGCAAGCTGGAAATGCTGTTAGAACATTAAAATACTTTTTTTCAGGGTATAATTTAGAAGAGCATGCAGTAGATTATACCCCTTGTTTTCATAAAGGGTAGTTGGTTACAATTTGAGTATGAAAAATTCAGAAATCAGGTATCTGGGGGTTCTGGTTGACAACAAGTTGAACACGAGCCATCAGTGTGCCCTGGAAGCCAGGAGGGCCAACCAAATCCTGAGGTGCATCAGACACAGCTGGTCGAGGGAAGGGACTGTCCTGCTCTGCTCTGCCTGCTGTGGTCTCATCTTGAGTACTGCTTGCAGTTTTGGGCTCCACAGTATAAGAAGGGCATAAAGCTATCAGGGTGTCCACAGTAGGTGACAGCAACAGGACCTGAGGGAACAGCATGGAGCTGTGACAGAGGAGGGTCAGGCTGGGGGTTAGGAGAAGGTTCTTCACCAAGGGGTGGTCGGGCACTGGGACAGGCTCCCCAGGGCAGTGGGCACAGCACCGAGCCTGCTGGAGTTCAAGAAGGGTTTGGAAGATGGGAAAAAAGCCCAGAAAGTGAGCAGAGGACGAGAACCATGGATTAATGTGTTTTGTCTGTGTCATTTTGTGCTTTAATGTATTCAGCAGGAAACAAACATTTCCACTCCTTATGGCGTGGGAGTGGCAGACAGTAAGATTTAATCTTGGATATCTAATATTTTGAAAAATAGTAACAAACAACAAGCTGTTTCAATAAGCTGGTTGAGATTTGCTGGGAATTGATGTACATGCAGAAGCTTTTGTATTCCTGGGCTCCTAACTCTGTGAGATTTTGTGCGTGCAGCATTTGTTGTGTTCCTAAGTCAAACCCTTAATTACAGAAACATCTGTCAGTACCACAGCAGCATCTTGAGATCTTGGCTCGGTTTAGGACTCCATTGTGCTGGGGAGAGAGAGTGCACAAGCAAAGGAGTCCCTGTAGTTGCAAAAAGAAACAAACAACACCTGAGTTCTGCTGACAAAGTGCTCTCTGGAGGTAGCCTGAGGAAGTAGCATGAAGGAAGATCCTACACGTGCCAGTCTTAATAGGGGGAAATGCTAAAATACCACACCTAAGATATCCCCACTGTTATTGAAAGCATTACAAAGAATGTGCTGACAAAGTGCTGGTTGCCCAGCTCACTTCTGGCATCTCAAACTTTCTTTCTCTGCTGCCGCAACCCTTGGGTTGTTGTTAGCAGCTTTTCAATCCCACTTTGAGTTTGATCTAAAAATTTATAACACTCCGAGATGAAAACAGGTATTATGCTGCCCCCTGTTCACTTTCCCGTGTAGATCAGTAAAAACAGAGGTTTATTACTGGTCTGCACTGGAGGGGTAGAAATTACACATCCATTGACACAGCCTCGATGATACCTTATTTATGTGGGAGAGACATTAATTGCTAATTATATGGGACTTGAGTCTGTGCCAGCAAGTGTTTGACACCTTTTAAATATCAGGAAAGGAGAGGAATTCAGCAAGGTACTGCAGAGGAATGTGAATTCCTTCCCATGGTTGAACCATCCTAGTTAGCATAATTCCCCAGGAAAAGTGGTCCTAACTAAGGCTACAGAAGAGAGCACCACTTCTTGAATCACTTAGGCTTGAGCTGATGCAAAGGAGAATTTGAGACTGGCAGGATTGTCCCTTGTTGGTGACAATCTGCTAAAGGTGCTCAGTTGTATCATGTTAATGCGTGACAGAAGAAAGGAAGAGATAGGAAAAGGGTGAAACAGCTCATAATTGGTTGACATCCTTAAAGATGCTGTGTATCAAAATGTCTTTTCCTCTCACATCTGTGTCTGCTGCAGCAAGAAGGGGAATCTGCGCCCAGCATACTTCTCCGGATCCCTCCTTGTCCCTCTTCTCAATGTCACCTCCCTTTCTGCAGGCGTTTCTTCAAGTCTCCCAACTTTGATGGCTGGTACCGTCAGAGGCATAAGGAAATGACCCAGAAGCTGGAAGCCCTTCATTTGGAGGCAATCTGTGAAGCGGTATGTCCCAGCTGCAGGTATTAAAACCAGTGCCAGACTGCTCGGGCCTGAAACCTGGGAGATGAGAGCACTCCTTGGGTGTTTATTGATGCTTCTGCACTGATAAGAGTGGGGACAAGTGCTTTGTGCCCGAGGGAAACACAGTTCTGCCTCGTGTTCCTCAGAGCAGAGGAATAACAGCACTTGTGGGGGACAAGGATATGAGCAGCCCAGCTCCCTCGCTTCGTTAGCCAGTGCAAATCCTGCCCTGGCTGCTTCTGTCAAGTATTTTTTCATTCATCAGGCCCTTCCCAAGCCAACAGAGTCCCAGACTGGAAACGTCATCTGTTGCTGGCTTCCTTAATGCCTGTTGAAGATAGGTAGGAATTTTAGCAGTGACTGCTGGTGCAATCTCTTAAACTGAGCAGCTGCTGGGATGGTCCCAGGAGCTCTGGCATCCCACCCAGGTGCATCTCCAGCTGCAGCAGCTCGCTTCACTGTTCAGCAGTGCAGGTCCTCAAGCATGGTGTGGGGATGCCAAAGCTGTCTCCTTTTTTAACAGGCCTGACTCTTGCAAATAGATGTAAATTCTGAGCACAGCACAAGATTCGTGGTGCTGACTGGAGGAGGGGAACCGGCACCGTCTACGTATTGCTGCATCTTTCCTTGATTCTTCTCTTGCAGGCAAGAGCTTGATGCTGTCGTGGGCAGAAAAGTGGGGAGAGCTCTGTCTTGCTCACTTAGGCTTAAGTGCTGCGAGCAGAGTTGTGAGAGAGAGGATGAGAAACCTCCTCCTCGCTTTTATTTCAGGTTTTGCTTAGGGGTATCTCTTTGAAAAAAAACTGTAAAGAAGATAAGTCCCTGAAGAAACTGTTCTTCTCTTTCTTTAGAACATCGTGGCCTGGATGAAGGACAAGTCCGAGGTGGAGATTGTAGACCTGGTGCTAAAACTTCGGGAGAAGCTGGTAGGTTTTCCTCCTGTGCTCATTCCTTTCTGTGTCTCTGTGTCAGGGAGTGACCAGGGACATAAATCATGGTTGTTGCTTTGCTCCCTGATTTGGAGAACTGGCAAACGGGACAGTTATGAAACCTTAGTGGTTACTCAGTAGAAGATTCAAAGTTTTTTCTTTTCATCAGTCTGAGATTCAGGTGACAGTTTCCTGTCTGTTTTCTCTTACCCCAGCTAAAGAGATAGTGGGAGGTTTGCTTGGCCAGTGGCAAGGCAGAAGGAGGACCTGAAGCTGTTTTAGAAATCCTCAGTTTCTCTCCTCTCTCTTCCTGCAGGTAAGAGCCAGGTGCCAGCACCTTCCTGTGAAGGAGGAGACTCTGCAGCGGGTGGGCCTTTATATTGACACCGTCATTGACTCCTTGCCAGAGGACCTCCAGGCAGTGCTGCACCACCACTGAGCACGGCGAAGGGACTGTTGGAGAAGGAAGGGCCCTCCCATGCTGCAGGCAGCTGCAGTTGCACTTGGAAAGGAAAATTCCTCCCTGATCCAGCCAACATCACCAGATCTGGACCTTGCTCGCAAACGTGTATGATTTCGAGCATGTGGATCAGAGCTGTAGCAGCAGTGGGGAACTGTGTGCACCATTCTGTCTAATCCTGCCTCCTGGAGCTGGATGTAGGGGCCTGTAGATGAAAAACTGTTCCCCGTGTGGCTGGTAGTAGGTCAGAAAGCGACAGTCAGGCTTTCAGCAGCATGTGATAGGCTGTGCAGAACATGTTTTGCCCATATATACACATCCAGCTTTGTCTAGGGCTTGGGCTCTCAAAATTTCAGTGCCGTCATCCAGCCTGGGAGAAGCAGGACCAGCCCTGTATGGGGGAGTTGTTTTCAGGACAGCTCCTGCAGATAATGAGAGATGCTAGTCCCCCACGTGTAAATGACGTGGAAAAAAAAAAACGTTGCTGCCCATTCAGCAGCCTGACTCATGCCAGCAAGAGCTTTGGCTGTGATAGGAGTGGGAGGCTGAACTGCTGGACGTGGAACGCTGCTGCTTTTTCTCCAAGGCAGAGATGAGGGTCTGGTGCCTCTGCAAGGAACAGAGCTCTCTGGAGGTGGCGGATGTGTGCTGTGTGAATGGGATAGCTGCTGCAGCTCCACGGAGAGGAGCTGGCCTCCAAACGTAATTTATTCTGCTTGGAAGCGTCACGTTTGTGTGCTGTGGTAAGGTACAAGTGCTGGAGCTCTGCCTTCAACACTGAGCTTTATCTGATGCGGTCAGCCCACTTGCTGATAAAACCTGGTGGAGAATCTGATCTTTACAGCCTGTGGCACCCTTGCCAAGTGGAAGCTCGTGGAGTGGTGCTCGTGTGAGCGTGCAGGGCTGGCTGTGAGAAGCGTGTGCCTGCCCTGTGCTTAGGGCGGTGAGGAGCATCCTCCTTGGCTGTGTCTGTTCTTGCTTCAGCCCAGCTTCCAACTCGGTCATTCTGTTCGCTTTCACCTCCTGGGGAAGAGAGACACAGGTACGTGCTTCTGGGCTGAATATAGGAAAGCTTTGAGGCTCCTCTGCGAGTTTTGGAGGTAGCTGCCCCCTGCCTGCGAGAGCAGCCTTTCTGCCAGCTACCTTGGAAATGGATTTACCGTAACCCCAGGGCGGTCCCATAACTGCTGCTGCTGCAATTGCATTTCACCATCTGCCAGTTTGGCCAGTGCCTGAATGTTTGCCTAAGGAATGGGTTTTAGGATGGGGCTGGCAGCCTGAAGCACTCGTGTTGTGTAGGAGGCTCTGGAGCACACCTTTCCACACCATAGGGGCATCCAGCACTTCAGCTGAGACCTGCCCCAAGCTGCCACAGGACCCCGTAGGCAGTGCCGAGTGCTTCTGGGGAGGAAGCTGGGTTTTTGTTCCACAATCCCTGCCCATTGCTGCACTGCCTCCTAGCCCAAATTCAGGGTTGGGGAGCTGTTAGTAGGTCCTGGAGGTGACTGAATCCTTCCTGCATTTCCCCACTGCGGAGCACGGCCTGGGCAGTGCAGGATCAGTGGCAGCTGCTCCTTTTCCTGCCTGGAGCAGCCAAGTGACGAGCCTCGGCCGTGCTGCCCCCCGGTACCGGGCTCTGTAGAGTTCTGGTGGCAGCCCTGCCTGTACAGTGTACATTCTGTACATAGGTTGTGCGTGTGTCTGTGCGATAGCTCTGCAGTGACTGTGGTGGACTGAAGCACTAATGTATAGTAGGAAATAATAAATAATAGTTAAAAAAAAACAAAAACAAACCCTGCGCCAAGCTGTCTCCTGTTTTGGGGTCACCTCTTATTGATTATTTTTTTATTGATTTTTGTTTGTTTTTTTTTGTCATCCTGGCTAGCTGCTGTTCACTTGTGACCCGCTCCATGTGTTGTGGCCATGGGTCAACACATCCTAAATGTGTGCACCGTCCCATCCTGCCCTGCCACCACACAAGCCATTTGCCTTCCTGCATCTTGGTCAGCATCGATGTGCTTGCACACTGCACTGCTCAGCAGCTGCTGGCTCATCTTTAGTCAGCTTGTACCCAGTCCTCAACAGGTCCACCTCCATTCCCAGCCTCAGCAGGGTTTGGCAGCCCCCGTCCCCTTCTTTTTTCCTTAGCAATTTTCCCTGGGCCTGATGCCCCCAGGCTGGTCCTTGTGTCTGTGCCAGCTGAGCCCTGTAGCCATGGGGGTGAGCGTGGCTGAGCAGCATCAGCCCCAGAATTAGCAGAGGGCGAGCTGCCAACCTGATTGTGGAGCAGAGGCACCCGGCCCTGGCAGGCGTTTTTTGGGCTTTGGAGTCAGAACCTGCCCCAGCCGTGGCTCCTCCATCTCTGCAGACATGACCTTGGCCAAGAGCCTTCCGTGGGGGCAGGAAGGAGGCGTGAGCTGCCCGGCTCTGCCTGCTTTAATTGCTTATCTAGCAGCAGCAGAGCCCAGCAGCACCTCAGCTGTAACACGTTTATTTACAAGCACCTTCTCTCGAGCCCTGCAGAGGACTTGGGATTTCTTGCTGGCAGGAAGAGCACCACTGAGACGAGCCCAAAGAGAACAGACAGAAGAAAGCCCCGCCACCTTCCTTGGTTTAGTTGCTGTCAGTGGAAGGGCTGGGGGCTGCCAAATCGCCCGCACGCTGCCAGCCTCCCCCCGGCACTGGGGTGCTTCCTTGCCCCACGAGCCCCCCATAGCAAACTGCTGGAGCTTCTGTGCTGTGCCCTGGGGCTGTGCCGTGGGGCTGAGCCCTTGCTGCTCGGAGCATTTGGCTCTGCAGTGGGCTGTGAGTGCCAGGAGCAGCTCGGTGCTGCCTTGGGACGGGGGCAGCAGCAGCGCAGGCGGAGGAAATGGCTGCGGAGCCGTGGCCCCGGCGCAGCGCCGTGCCTGGGGGTTTGTGTCTGAAGGAAGGAAGCCGCGGTCGTGCTCTTGTGCAGCGCCTGGGTTCGATGTCTGCACGCTGCAGCCGCCTCCGGCAGGGTCTCTGGGCAGATGTCCCACCACAGCAACGTCACTGCCACCACCGTGGTCAGAAACCTGCCCAGGGGACCCTGTCCCGTGCCAGTGGCTCGCTGCACAAACATCTCCAGGCACGGAGGGGTCCACGAGATCCTGCCCCGCTGCGGGGAGCTGCTGGGGATGTGCAAATCGTGCTGAGGCTTCGGAGCAGCAGGACCGGGGGTGGCAGCCTAGGGGAGGGCCCCCAGGGACTCGTCGTAGAAGCCCTGGAGGCCCCGGGGGTGCTGCAGGGAGGGCCGCGGGCCCATTGCCTCCCGGCGGAAATTTCGTCTCAGCCACCCGTAGGCCAGGCTGTGCAGGAAGCCCTGCAGGGACGTGGTCAGGGCCTGCGAGGGAGGAGAGGACAGAGGGGAACGGGGCTCAGCAGCACGCAGGGCGATGTGGTGGGAGGAGGTGGCCTTCCTCATGGTGAGGCCACATGAACCAAAGCACCCGGCAGGAGCTGAGGACCCAGACATCGCCCAGCAAAACATGGGGAGACCAGAGGCAGCCCCATGGCCATGGTGCTTCCTTGCGTGGCTGAGGTGCCCAAAAAGCTGAGCTGGGCCTTGGGCGGCCACCAGTGAGCTGGGGCTTTTGCCTTGTGTCCATCCTGGTGGCACCAGGGGGGTGGCAGCACCCATGGAGCTCGCCCTGCCCTGGGGGGGCATCACTGTGGCCAGGGGCTGGTGCGCTCCCAGTCCCCTCTCCCAGCTCCCGGCTGTGCTGCCCCATTGGGACCCCGCATCCCCTCCGCTTACACCACCAACAAGGACAAAAGTCCCAGTGCACAGCCCAGGGAAGGGCTCTACTTACTGTAGCAACATAGAGGACAAAGACCGAGGCAGGTTTGACACTGGTGAAGGAGAGGATGGTGAGGAGGAAGGCTGCGGGTGGGAAAAAAAAAAGATGGTTTTTGGTCCCCTCTTCATCATGAGCTTCCCGTGCCAAGTGGCAACGTTCGTCCTTTAGCACCGCCTGTTGCCCATGGCACAGGGCTCTGTGCAGGACGAGCTCCTATGAGTAAAACAAAGTCCTTCCCAGCACACTGCCCCAGCCCCATTGCCTCAGGGTTCTGTAAGACTGGAAGGAGAAATGGGCCCAGAAAGAGATGACGCATTTATAAAAACAGGACCAAGAAACGCCATCCAGCCTCCAGCTCAGAAATGCTGCCTGAAAGGCTGGGGGGGCTATGCCAGCCTCCCGGCTGCCTTAATGCTGTGCTGGGGTGGGGGGTTCCTTTTGTGGGGTTTATCCAGCCACAGACCCTTGCAGACACCCTCAAGCTGTGTGCTCGTATTCATTCCCAGCTTCATCTCGTGGCTCTGGGCGCTGCCTCAGCCCGGGGCCAGCAGGGCTGGAGCAGGCGCTGCGGTGGCTTTTGCCTGCCAGTTCTGGGGGGCTGCCTGACCCGCCCCCGACTTGCCTGGCGCCCAGCAGAGCAGGAAAACCAGCTGGAAGTAGTGCGAGACTCTGCTGACGCTGCGGATGCTCCTGCCTGCGAAGCCGTCCTTCTCCAGGGCCAGCAGGGGAGCGGCGGCGTTCCTGCGGCTCCAGAGCTTCACCCTGCGGTACAGGAGCTGGGCACGGGGCAGTGGCATCAGCCGGGGCGTGCTGGATGCAGGGGCCCCGTGCTCGCCCCGCGGCTCACCGTGCAGCAGCTGAGCACCAGCAGCAGGTACAGGAAGAAGATGATTTTCCCCTCCAGGCCCACGTCCTTCCTACCTACGTACTGAGAGGCAACGGGAGAACAGTGGGGCCGTGGGGCAGCCCCACGTGCTGCAAGCCCTCAGCACAGGGGCAGTGCTGGAGCTGGGAGCTGCGCTTCTGCTCTGGTGGGGACAGCTCTGTCCCCATCCCTCCTCCAGCATTTTCCCATGCACCGTGAGCCCGTTGCCTTCCCAGCCACCCCTCCAGCCCCCCTTGCAAGTGGGGAAGGGATGGGACCAGCAGCGCTCACCTGGTAGCAGACATCCTGGGAACGGCGAATGAGGAGCAGGCAGCTGAAACAGCAGAGGGTGCGGGTGGTGGGCCCCCGATGCCACAGCCCCGTCCCCGTGGCACTTTCTGATTCCGTCTCCCACCCCCAAACCCTTCACCACCCTGAGGTTTGCCCTGCGGGGAGCCTTCCCACACAACCCCGCTGGGAAAGCACGTGGTGCCTGCGTGGTGCCTGCTCCTGGCCCTTTCTCGGGGCCGGGCGGCGAGGCTGGTGCTGCACCTGGAGCAGTACAGGCTGTAGGTCTCGTTGGAGCGGTTGGACGGCACGCCGGGCTGGATGGGCTTGGGAGCGATGTCGGTCAGGGAGGTGCCGCGGGCAATCAGCTGTCCCAGCAGCGTCAGCGCCGGCAGCAGCCTTGGCAGGGAGAGGCGGAGGTGAAGGCGTGCTGGGCACCCAGAGCAGGATCAGTGCCGCAGGGATGGGGCCGGTGGCTGGCACCTACCAGGCCAGGATGTAGGGCAGACCCCGCCACGTGCTCTCCAGGCACCCACTCCTCTCCTGCAAGGAGGAAACTGCCGTGACCCAGCCCTGCCGGACCCACAGCAGCTCAAGGCTCCAGCCCTGCTCTGCTGGGACCGGGCAGGACCGCAGGGTGCGGGGGATGCCAGCGATGCCCCAGGGAATGAGGCTGCCCGTGGCTGCTTCCCAGGACATTGTGGGGCCGGAGAAGCCGTGTACAGGGAGGGCGCAGCCCGGCTGTGCCACATCTGGGGACACTGACCTGCAGAGCTGCCACGTGCCACGCTCTCCAGCCATGGATGGCGCGGTAGGCTTCGTACGCATAGACCACAACCATCAGGAATGAGACTGCATAGAAGGTCTGAGAGAGGAAAACAGGCTCCTGCTGAGCCCAGAGCCCCGAAGGCACCGGCCCCCATCCCTCCTCTTGCTCTGCGTGGCGATGCCCTGTCCCCACACGAGGAGCAGAGCTGCCCCCAGGGTGCTGAGCCCCTCCTGGTCCTGTCCCCGTGTGTACCCACGAGGCACGGCTGTGCTGGGTTTGCCACCCCAGGCTGGAGGAAGGGCATGGGGACGATGAGAGGGAAGTGGCAGGGGCTGCAGTGCTGATCTCCCCGGGGCTGCCAGCTGTGCTTCCCCAAGGAAGCAGTCGTGGTGGCTCAGGACTGACAAAGGGGAAGAGGAGACAGCTCTTGGTAGGAGCAATGCCTCCCCGCATGGGACTTCCCCAGGGATGCTCCGGCCCACAGAGGGGTCTTGTTCTGTTCCCAGCAGTACAGGAGGAGGTGCACCGGTCCCGTTAGCCCCGGTCATGGTGCGAGGTGCCCCACTCACCGTGGCCAGCATCAGTCCGTAGGGGCAGGCAGCGTACGCCGGGATGAAGAGTGGGGCTGGCAGCAGCTGGATGGTGGCTGTGCTCAGCAGCACGGCGGCAGCCAGGAAATCTGCCAGGGCCAGCAGGAACAGGGGGCGAAGCTGGGAGCCAGGACACGGCGTTAGATCTGGCTGGCAGCGCCGCCCTGGCCAGACACAGCCTCTCCCTGGGCTGTGAAGAGCGGCTGCAGCCACGGCCACATCCCTCCCGGGGCTGTGTTGAGCAGAGCTGGGAGCAGCTCCTGCCTGCTGTGGTGCTGGTGTCCTGCATCCCTGCCCCTTCCAGCCCTGCTGTGCCTGAAGCCCAGCAGCAGCGGTGCTGGTCCAGCTCTGCTTTGGCTTAGAGGGGGCCAAAACACATCCCCGGGCCCGCAGCACACACCTGGATGTGGCAGCACCGCCTGCGCCGGGAGGTGACAGCGAGGACTGAGGCACTGCCCACGAGGCTGGAAGAGACGGGGCTGGTGGTGAACGTCCCCGCGGAGCAGCCACGTGTGGGAGAGCTCCGCAAGTCCCAGCTGTGACACCCAGGACACGAGGAGTTCAGGCTGCGCCCCCTGCCCACCCCCCTCATCCCCAGAAGCTTTTTGTGCAGGGGCCGAGGCAGCTGCAGGTGCCTGAGCACGGTGCCGTCCCCCAAACCCACCCTAAGGGACCGTGTGCAGGTTGTGTGAGGCCAGGGCCGCTGCACGCTGCCCCCCCCAGTGATGTCCACAGGGGCTGGGGGGGTCAGCACCCACCTGAGCAGCAGGGCCGGCAGGTAGATGCACGTCAGCACAAAGACCTGCGAGAAGACAGAGCAAGAGGAACACAGGGCCAGGCGCAGGACGCAGAGCCCCAGGCACGGCCAGACCCGCTCCCACGGGCATCCCCACCTGGTACCATCACCACTGGGGAGCAGCCAGGAGCGAGGCAAAACCAGCACCTTCCCCACACCGTGGCTCATGGCCATGCCCGGGGCTGGAGCCCCTCGGTCATTGCCAGCCCGTGGCTGGTGCCCCGCCATCCCCACGAGGGACAAACCCCGCAGCCGGTGGAGCGCGACGCGGCGGCGCCCGCTTTCTCTCGCCCAGGGCTGGGGAGTGCCACGGAGCCGCGTCCCGCTCGGGGCCGTGCTGCTGAGAGCAGCTCCCAGGCTGCATGCGTGGTGTGGGGCTGCCGCGGAGGAACCGGCAGGACGATGGCTGAGTCATGGCGAGGAGCCGAGCGGCAGCTCCGGGAAACGCCGGCTCCAGCGAGCGCCGACCTGCCCGGCCTCGGCTGCACGGGCTTGGCCCCCTTGCTGCAGGGGAGCCCGAGCTGCCATCGCCCTTTGCAGCGCCCCACAACGCATCTCCAACCCCCCCCAGATCTTTGGTGTGAGGAAAAGCACCAGGCAGGGAGGTGTCGAGGCCTGAGCAGGGGCTGCAGCGCTTGGCAGCAGCTTTCCGCACGCCTTTACCTGCTTGTCTGAGAGCGCTGACGGATGCTCCTCTTCGTTGGCCATGGCCGGGCAGCTCTGAGCCAGGTCCTTCGGTCTCCTCTCTGCCACCGGGCACAGCCTGGGGACAGGCTGGGAGCCGGGGGGGTGGCGCTGGCAGCGGAGCCTCTCCCGCAGCCGCCTGGGCTCGTTCCTGCGCCCGGCCGTGGGACCTGGCCGCGGCTCTGGCTGCGCGGTGCGGCCGGAGGAACCTGCCCAGCCGGGCACTTCCCCAGCGCCGTGCAGGCTGCTGCGTGCAAGCCCTGCGAGCAGGGAGGGGACCGGCCCCTCGTGGAGCCCGGGCGGGCGTGTGGCAGAGCCTTCGCGCCTCCCCTCGTGCACCTGGGGCATGAACAGAGCAGGAGAGGCAGCTCCCGCGGGCGCAGGCGTGAGCGCGGCCCCGTTCTGTCCCTGCACATCCCCGCAGCTCGGCCTGCTGCGAACAAGGCCGTGTGGGCATCCCCGCAGCTGCTGCTACAGGCACAGGATGGCTTCTGGAGAAGGGGAAACTGAGGCACGGCATCCCTGTGCAAGGTGAGCCCACAGCCTGGCTGCCCGGCCCGATGGTGCCAGCGGGCCCTGGAAGTGGGCCCCTTTGCTCCGCAAGCACCTGGGGTGAGCGGGGATGGGGAGCTGGGCAGGCTCAGCGCAGCCACTTGCTGCAGGATGCTGCAGCTCAAAGCAGGAAGCTCTGGCAGGGGAAGCCCCCACGAGCAGGACGGGTGCTGCTGAGCGCAGCAAAAAGGCTGCAGGAGGTGGGGAGGGACGAGCAAAACGCGACAGGCACCCTGCGGGCGGCCACCGCATCGGGAGCGGTGACTGCAGCCACTTCCCCCTGTGACAAGGGATGTTCAGGTACGGGGTGCACAGAGCGAACTCCTCCGTGTCCATGCACAGCCTGAGATGGGACTGGAGGTGCAGGAAAGAAGCAGGAAAGAAGCGTGTGCAAGACCCTGTGGGTGCACCCAGCGCCCCGGTGCCGCCTCAGCAACTCCACGGCCCGGCCGAGCCCCGCGGTGCCCGGTGCTGACAGGGAGGCTGCGGTGCCGCGAGGTGTGCGCCCCCACCCAGCTCACCAAACAGCACGCCAAGTCCTGCTTCAAATATAGAGATTTCAGGTTTATTTGGGAGAGAATTGGCTGAAGGGAGAGGAAAGAGGGAAGGATGTGCGGGAAGGTGTGAGGGAAGGAGAGGGGCTACGGGGAAACAGAGCCCCACAGGCACCTCCTGCTTCCAGCTCACCAAACGGGGACCGGCGAAGGGACATCTCTCAGCAGGGCCAACGACTGCTTCAAAGCCTGAGACCCCTGGAGCAAGCTCTCCGATTTCAACCCCACCACCTCCACCGGAGCAGCACGTGGATGCAGCCTCAGCCCAGCCCCAGCACAGAGGCACCTTCCTGCAGCAGGAGCTGTTCCCTGCTTGGCTTGGGTGCCCCCTTCCAAGACCTCCTTGGTCAGCTGCGGATTCTGCCTGGGGCAGTTTTCCCTGAGGAATTTTAGAGGAGAAATTAGCACCGGGGGTTGTTGGCAGAGAGGTGCCCGCGGAGCTCTGCTCCTCGCCAGCAGTGAGGCAGGAGCTGTGGAGAGGGCTCCAGGAATTTGGCTACTGAGATGAGCACTGCTGGCACGGCTCTGAAAGGAAAAAGGGCTCTGCCCTGGCGAGCTGCTACAGCTCTCTGCACACCCCATGCCCATGAACCATGAGGCCCTCCAGGCTCTGCCTCCCTCTGCCGAGGAGCTGCGAGGTGCTAGCTCAGCTCCGGGACTCGTGAGCGGGCTGGGGACTCTTAAACAAGGCTTGGTGCCCGTGATTACAAACATCCCCTGTGCTCCGGGACGGGGAAGTTGTGCTTCAGCACCCAGGCTTTCATTAAAACAAAGCAAGTGCACCACAACCAGCCTCCAGCGTGATTTTGCCCCCGCATGAGAGGCAGCTCCAGGAGCTGCAGCGAGAGCCCATCCAGAGCCCTGCTCCCAGGCCCCCCACGTCTCCTTCTGAAAGCAGAATGTCCCTGCCCAGCTCTGACCGATTAAACTCCAGCACAAACATTTCCCGAGGGGCTCCTCCCAGCCGGCACAGCTCCTCCAACCTCTTGGAGGTGGTGACTTGGTGCCAGCAGGCGGCACTGCCAGCGCGGTACCTGGCACCCTCGTTTTGCCCTCCTGGCCCTGCTTCACCTCCCTGACACGAAGCCCAGGCGCCGTGCCCCAGGAGCAGCTCGCTGCAGCAGCGGTGCTTTGCACAATGATCCCCTCCACAAAGCCACGGGCAGAGGTTGTGGCCCCCTGGGGCACAGCTCCAGCCGAAATGTCACCCGGACTTGGTTTTTGTCTGGCTTTTTGGGGCCCCATCCCAGGGCCCTGGGTGACCGGGGGGTGCCCTCTAGTGGATGCAGCACCCAAGGGATCCATCGAGCCCCCCACAGGGTGGGCAGAGCCCCGGGAACAGAGCCTGCCCCTGGAGGAGGGCGGCTGCTCCCTCTGCTCCCAACCAGCCCAGCAGGGAGGGCAGAGGGGCTGATGTGACCCCCCCACAAAGGCTCTGCCTTTGCAGCCAGCTGTAAAAGGCACACAACAGACGCCTCCACACCAACCCAGGGCTCGCAGCTTGGGTCTGAGCAGCCAGGAGCCAGCAGCTCCCGAGCAGAGCTGCAAAGAGCAGGAACACCAACCCCGGCCTTACAGCGGCGTACCAGGACCTGAGGTGTTTCAAAACGCTTCAGCTTCCTTCCTGGCAAGCTCAGCAGTTCACAGGGAAGTTAAGCAAGAACCTCCAGGGCCAGGCAGCAAAGCACAGCCTCACCGCTCCCGGAGCTGCCACCTTCTGCCCCTCGCTTCCTCGGGCTTCTCCCATCCCAGCAGGAGCGACGCCTCGCCCCCAAACAGAACCGCGGAGCCCCAGCAGCTCAGTGAAACTCCCACGGGTTCAAAGGAGGCTGCTGAAGGTTTCTCGTTGCCTGTTTCGGCCTCTTGCTTGGTTCCCATCCCCGGCAGGGTCAGCAGGCTGAGCTCTCAGCTCTAACAGCCCCAGCACACAGCACCTTCTGCTGGCACCGTGTGCCCCCCACAGTCACGAGGCGTCCTTAGAAAATCGTGTTGGGAAACACAGCTACCAGCACTGAGAGGATTCCTGGTCAGAAACGAGAGAACAGCCTAATGCAGTGTCCTCTGGTGGTCCCCAGTGCTACGAGGGGCTGCTGCAGCCACTGGTACAAATTTGGTGCTAGGTCGTGAGACGTTTTGAGAAACTGCTCAAGATTTGCTGCATTTGGATGCTGCTGGTAATTAAGACTCACCCTTCCTGCAGGCTTTCAGCTTGGCTTCCTTGATTTTTAACACCACGTTAAGTGCTTTTTTTTTTTTTTCCCCTTTTTAAATTTGAGTCACGAGCCTGCACAGCATTTCAAGACCCAAGCGAGTTCCACCCTAACAGAGCTCCTCACCCTACGCCTGACAAGTAGAGATTTTTTTTGTTAAAAAAATAAAAGCATCCGTATCTCTTTTTTTTTTTAAAGTCAAATTCTAACTCAGAGCAAATCCTCACAGCAGAGAGCACTGTGATCCCACCAGAGCAGTTGGCACAATTCGTGTAAACCAGTGCTAACAGCACCAGCTAAGCCCAGGTCTTTGCTGGAAGCTCCCTGCTCCTTCGCACAGCTGGGAAGAGGCTGCCCCCAGTCCTAACTGGGAATCAGAAGCGTGTTACTGGGCAAGAGCTGGTGGGGGTAGCACCGACCACCTCATCTCTTCCCAGAGGGCCACCAGCTGCTGTACGCCGACTGTTTCCTGATCGTTTGTTTCTCTTCTGGGCTGAAATGCAGGATGGTCAGTATGGCAGTTAGAGTCTGCTGGCGCCCGAGAGAGTCCGGCAGCGTCAGGAACCTGTAGACGATGTTCTTGAGGTACTCCAGGTTGGCCCCCTCCCTGCTCTTGTCTCTGAAGTTCTTCTGGATCTCGTTCTGAAGCGCCGACACCTCTTCCCGGTGCTTCTCCTCCTCAGCCAGGACTTTCTCCTGCAGCTGGTGCACTTCCATCTCCAGCTTGTGCTTCTGCTTCCTCAGCGCTGCGATTTCCACCTCCTTGCGAGCCAGCTGCTCCGCGTACAAGAAGAAGGTGGGCTCGCTGGTGGCAGAGAGGTGCAGAGCCTGGGGGAGGACCTCAGAGGAATCCTCAGCTGGTGAATCAGCACCGGCAACGTCAGCGCCCGGCGCCCCGTAGGATTTGGAGCCCTGAAGCCCGGCGTAAGGCAGCACGATGGCTCTCAGCTGCTCCAGCTCTTGGTCCTTTTCCGCCAGCACCGCCAGTGCCCGGTCCCGCTGCTTGTGCATCTCCTCCTCCAGCTTCAGCGCCCGTTCCCTGTAGTCCAGCTGGCAGCGCTCCAGTTCCTGCCTGTGAAGCTGCTGCAGGTGGGACAACTCCTGCCTCCTGGCCTCCACGTCCAGCTGGTGCTGCTTCTCCGTCTCCTCCGCGGACAGCTGAAGCACGACGTATTTCTCCTTCAGGTCCGCCAGCTGCTCTTGAGCTTCCTCCAGTTCTTTAGCCAGATTGACGTCTTTGACGGACTTGTTCTTGAGAACCACCTGCGCCCTCATCTTGTACCTTTCAAACTCCTCCTTCAGCTGCTTCAGCTCCTGCTGGTAGTACAGAGCGGTGGCCTTCTCGCCGTCCGCAGCCTCGGTGCCCTTCGGCGGCTCCAGCTCGCACAGCTTCTCGATGTCCAGAGCGGGCTGGCTCCTCTTCGCCGCCGCCTGCAGGAGCTTCTTCAGCTTCTCCATCTTGTCCTTGAGGACGTTCACGTCCAGGTTGGCTTCCTCTACGCTGACGTCCACCGGGGAGCGGCTGGAAGCCGCGATGGCCAGGGTTTTGTTCTCCTGGTCCAGCTGCACGATGCGGTCCTTCAGCTTCTGAATGACCAGCTGGTCCTTCTGCTTGGCCTTCTCGTAGGTGCCGAGCAGCCCCGACACCTCGGACACCTGCCCCTCCAGGTCGGCCACTCGCTGCTCCTCCATCTGGGCGTGCTGGCGGAGCTGCTCCTCGGCCTGCGCTGTCTGGGAGCAAAGAGACAGGGCAGGGGAAGTTATCTCGGAGCTCTAGGACGAGGGCTGCAGCCATACACGGCCTTGGTTCCACCCTGCTGACCTCCAAGCAGGCACGGGGCCATCCCGTGCCCTAACTCCCTATGTGACCCCCCACCCTGCCGTGCCTGCCTTTAAAACGGAGATTCAAGGACAAAATAAAATGATAAAATACACCTGGTTCTGTTCCCTGCTCTGCAGAACGGCTGTTAGCAGCATTAGCTGCGCTGCTGTAGGTGTGCAGGGGGTGGGAAGCAGCAGGCTTGTGCCGCAAGCTGCTGCAGGGTTTTTTGAAATGTGCCCGTGCCCTAAAGCTTTAATGCACCTCGCTGCTCGGTTCCAAATACAGCGCTCCCTGTCTTTGCCTTTTTTCCTTTCCCTTGAGCTCTCCGAGCTCCACCAAAGCCCTGGGCCTTCAGCAGCGTGGGTCTGGGGAGCCCCTGGGCCAAACCTCTCCGTGCTGGTCCCACCCGTGCAGATCCACCAGCTGCACAGCTCCTTCCACACGGCCCCGTCCGCACCCCTGCGGTCTGACAGGCTTTGTCAGAGAAGCTGTGAAGCCCACAGAAATCCCTCATCAGCACCATAAATGAGGGGAAAGCCGATTCCCTTGGCTCTCTCCCTAATCCTCCTGATTTAGGGAGGGTTATTGAGCAGTTATTTCCCTCTGTGAGCTATTTTAAGGGTGCCTTGCACTGCACTGAAGTACTTTACAGAGACAAGACCGTGCTCGTTGTCACGGCAGGCCAGAGCAAAGGTCTCTCTCCTCCCAGCTTGGCCACACCAGAGCCGAACGAGGCTGCTGAGGACAGTCACTGTGTAACCAGACCCAGCAGCCACCACCCGACTCGCACACCGAGTCACCAACAGCTTTCATTTTCCTCAGGGAACCTCATCCTGCAAACACAGCAGCGACATTCCCCTGCTACCAACCTCCTGGACTTTGTAGGACAAGGCAGGGGAGGAGAATCTGAGCTCCTCCAGCCTCAGAGCCTGCTCCCGGTGCTACCCACAGGGGCAGCAGGAATTACCTTCCGCATCTCCTGCAGCAGCTGGGACTGGAAGTGGTTCTTCAGGCTGGCCATCTCCTCCTGCAGATCCTGCACCCGGGGGTCCGGCTTCTTCCTCTCCTCCTGCACGGCCTGCAGCTCTCTCTTCAGGTCTTCCACCTCCTGGCTCAGCTGCCTGATCTGCAGCTCGTAGCCCTCCGCTCGGTCGGCCATGCTCACCCTCCCGGCCAGCGCCTCCCTCGTCTCCTCCAGCTTCAGCTCCGCGTCCTGGCGCAGCGCCCGCTCGCTCTGCAGCAGCTTCTGCAGCTCCCGCAGCATGACGGCGTGGTCGCTCTGCTCCTGGGCCCGGTCGTGCTGCTGCGTGATCAGACGGGCTTTGGTCTCGGCCAGCTGCTCCTGGACGGACCTCAGCTCCGTCTCCAGCTTGTCGGTCTCGTCCTCCGCCTTCTTCATGGCGTCATCCAGGTCCTGCTTCATCTTCTTCTTGTCCGCTTGGTACGAGGCTTCCATGCGGGACTTCTCCTGCGTGACCGTTGACAGCGCGCTGGTCAGGGTGGCCAGCTGGGTCTTCAGCTGGAGCACTCTTTTGTCAGCCTCGGCAGCAGCAGAGGGAACATCCCCGCTGCCCGTGCTGACGCCGCTCTCCGAACTGTTTGTCTCCTCTGATTTAAGGGAGGAGGCTGCCGCTGCGGGCTTCTCATCCTCGGCCCCTTGCTCGCCCTTGGTACTGGCCAAACTGGTGGCTGTGTCTGCGCTGGTAGCTGTCCCCACGCTGTCCTCGCTGTGAACTGAGCTCTTGTCATCGGCAGAATCGGCAAAGGAAGAGCTGGAGCTAGCCACGGACGCGGGCTGAGCGCTGCTCAAGCCGACATCTGCCTCGTGAGACGCGGACAACACCTTCAAGCTGGCTTCCAAGGCTTCCTTCTCATTGATCAGGCTCTTGTAGGCGATCACGACATCCTTCAGCCGCGCCTGGTAATTAAGGAGCTGCTTCTTCTGCGACTCGATGGTCTCCAGAAGATCTTTTTTACTCGGGCCGCCCCCGAAATTCATGCCAAACTTCTCCATGACTCTTCACGCGACCTGGAAGGAAAAACACAGCACAAAGACTGAACAAACAGCACATATCTCCAGCAGCACGCGGCCGATTGGGACCACGGTGCCCACACCCCCCAGAGCAGCACAGCGAGCGCCTGCAGGGCATTTTTAAACCCCCTGCAAAGGGCCCGAAGGGGCTGCGGGTGCCGGAGCCCTGCCCGGGGGGGGGAACTCAGCACAGCCCCTGCTCCTCAGGCTCCTGAGCCGGGCTCCCAGAACGCCCCAGTCTGGAAGGGGCCCTCAGGGCTCTCTGCCCCCAGCCCCTAGGGCCCCAGAGACCCCCCCCAAGCCCAGGCCCTTCCCTCAGGGCCCCCCCTGACAGGCCCGGTGCCCCCCCCAACCCCCTCACACACCCCGGAACCCCCCGGAACCCCCCCGGCCCAGCTCCACGCCGCCCCTTCGGGCCCTGCCGCTGTCCCCGGGGGCAGAGCTCAGCGCCCGGCCCCCCGTGAGGCCCCCCCGGACCCCCCGGTCCCCCCCCGGTCCCCTCAGCGCCCCCCCGGCCTCACCTCACACCGGGCCGCGGGGCCGCCGCCCACAGCGCATGCGCAGGACTCCCCCCCTCCCACCACCGGCGCTCACCGCGCATGCGCACGGCTGGACGGCCGGACCGGGCTGCACGCTGCGCATGCGCTGCTGGAGCCGTGCGGGACGGAGTCGGCAGCGGCCGGCACGGGGAGGCGGAGCTAAAGCAATATGGGCGTGGCTAATCGCGAAGGAGGCGTGGTCTGTGTTAAGGGGGCGGGGCGCAACGCTACGGGCGCAGTAGGCGGAGGGGTAGGGAGTGGGCGGGCCCTGGTGTTAATGGGCGTGGTCTGCGACGAGGGGGGCGGGGCTTGGAGCGCGGGGGCGGGGCCTGGGGCGCGGCGCAGCTCCGGCAGCGGGGTCGCAGCGCGGCCGCCCCCACCCGGCCCGGCCCGGCCCGGCCCCGCCGCCGCCATGGGGCTGACGGTGTCCGCCATCTTCTCCCGCATCTTCGGCAAGAAGCAGATGCGCATCCTCATGGGTCGGCGCCCGGAGCGGCCGCGGGGGCGGGGAGGGGGTGGGATTGGGATTGGGATGGGGATGGGGATGGGGATGGGGTGGGGATGGCAACAGGATGGGGACAAGGATGGGGATGGGGTGGGATTGGGGTTGGAATTGGGATGGGAATGGGATGGGGATGGGGTGGGATTGGGGTTGGGATTGGGATGGGAATGGGATGGGGATGGGGTGGGATTGGGGTTGGGATTGGGATGGGAATGGGATGGGGATGGGGTGGGATTGGGGTTGGGATTGGGATGGGAATGGGATGGGGATGGGGTGGGATTGGGGTTGGGATTGGGATGGGGACAGGGTGGGATAGGGATGGGATGGGGACAAGGATGGGGATGGGATTGGGATGGAGACAGGGATGGGATGGAGATGGGATAGGGGTGGGATTGGGATTGGGATTGGGATGGCAATGGGATGGGGATGAGATAGGGTGGGATTGGGATGGAGACGGGGATGGGATGGGGATAGGGATGGGATGGGGATGAGGAGGGGATGGGGTGGGATTGGGATTGCGATGGAGATGGGGATGGGATGGGGATGGCAACAGGATGGGGTGGGATGGGGACAAGGATGGGGACGGGGATGGGGATGGGGATGGGGTGGGATTGGGATTGGGATGGGGATAGGGTAGGATGGGGATGGCAACAGGATAGGGATGGGATGGGAATGTGGTGGGATGGGTTGGGATGAGGATGGAGACAGGGATGGGGATGGGATGGGATTGGGATTGGGATGGGGCGGGATGGGATGGGGATGGCAATGGGATAGGGACAGGATGGGAATGGGGTGGGATGGGGATAAGGACAGGATAGGGATGGGGATGGCGATGAGGATGGAGATAGGATGGGATGGGGATGGGATGGGATGGGGGCAGGATGGGGACAGGATGGGGATGGAATGGGGATGGAGATGGGATGGGGTTGGGATGGGGATGGGGCACGGAGCGGTGCCGGTGCCGGTGATGCCTCCTCTCCGTTGCAGTGGGGCTGGACGCTGCCGGTAAGACCACCATCCTCTACAAGCTGAAACTGGGCGAGATCGTCACCACCATCCCCACCATTGGTGAGCACCGGGCACCGTCACCCCATGTCCCCAGGCACCGTCACCCCGTGTCCCCAGGGTGGCGAGGAGCAGGACGTGCCCCCAGCCACCCCAGTGCTCCACCACTGCCCTCCCAGTATCCCCCACAGGCTGTGCGGGTGGGATCTTGGCTCTCACCCCAATATACCACCAGTGGCCACCAGTATGGGGATCCCAGTGGCCCGTCCCTGCCCGTCCAGGCTGGTGGAGAGCATCGGGACCTGTCTGAGCCATTGGGGCCGGGAGGCTGGGGCTGGTGCCATGGGGTGCCCCAATGGGGTGTCCTATGGTGGTGGCCGGGGTGACGGGGCAGGGAGCACCCATGGTGATCCTGCTGGTGGCGTGGAGCTGGGAGAACTCACCAGAGGGTCACGCTGCCCTTTGGGGGACCTGGGCAGGGAGAATAGGGCAGGGGAACCCCCAGAAGCTCAACGAGGACAGTGCCAAGTCCTGCCCCTGGGGAGGAGCGACCCCAGGCACCGGGTCCTGCTGGAGAGCAGCTCCACGGAGACCCTGGGGGTGTGGGGGGCAAGGGGGAGGCACACGGGGGAAGAGCAGCACCCCTGGGCAGCGGGTCCAGGGGGGTGCCCCTGCCCTCTGCCCGGCCCCGCTGAGACACCTCTGGGTGCTGGCTCTGCTGCTGGGCCCCCCAGGACAAGGGGAAAGGGGAATGAGCCCAGGGAGGGGTCACGGTGCTGAGGGGCTGGGACATCTCCCACGGGAGGAGAGCTGGGATGGCTCGGGGGCATCTCATCGGTGTGTAGGGATCCCTTTTTTGGGGGGAGCCCAGCGCCAGGACCAGGAGCACTGGGCACAAACTGGGGCCAGGAGGCTCCCGCTGACCACTGCTGTGCCGGGTGGGGGCCGGAGCCCTGCCGCAGGGAGGTTGTGGGGTCTCCCCCATGGGGTCTCCCCCGTGGGGGTCTTCAAAACCCACCTGGACGTGGTGCTGGGCTGACGGCTCGGGCTCCTGGGGTGCCCCCAGCCCCCGCTGGCCGTGGTTTGGGGGGTGAGCACCCGCTGCGCCGCGCTGCGCCGTGCCGCACGGGTTCTCCAGGGGATGCTTTTTGGAAACGGCTGGGGCAATCGCGTGTTGCTGGTGCTGGGCAGCCAGCAGGGCCCAGGTGAGCGTGCTGGGGGGTGTTTTAGGGGACAGGGGGTGCTCGGCTGAGGGCAGAGCCTTCGTGGGTGCCTCTTGGAGCCAGCCAGCCCGCGGCACCAGCGCCGGCTGCGGGTGGAGGCGCTCCCCGGGGGCGCATGGCCGTGCCCCCTTGCTCTCCTCCCCACCGTGCCCCCGACCCAACCTCTGCAGGGTTCAACGTGGAGACGGTGGAGTACAAGAACATCTGCTTCACGGTCTGGGACGTGGGCGGGCAGGATAAGATCCGGCCCCTGTGGCGGCACTACTTCCAGAACACGCAGGTACGCGGCGTGGCCGTGGGCACGGCACGGGGACCCCACGGTCCCGGTCATCGGGATGGGACCGTGGGGGCATTCCCCATGGGAAGGGAGGGTCTGAGGTGGAGAAACCCCTGGGGGGAGCAGGTATGGGGAAAATGTGGCAGCGCTGACCCCCACGGTGCTCCATGTGGCCAGGGGGTGGGGGGGCCCTGTCCTCTCCGCTGCCCGCTGCCCCCCGGCCTCCCCTGCAGGGCCTCATCTTCGTGGTGGACAGCAACGACCGGGAGAGGGTGCAGGAGTCTGCAGACGAGCTGCAGAAGATGGTGAGTGGCATTGGGGGGGTGCTGCTCCCCAAGAGAGCTCTCCCCAAATCGGGGCTGCTGCCGGCTCGGGGCGTGCTCCCTGGGGAGGGGTCCGATGGCGGTGACAAAGCACAGGGACCATTTTCCCACTTGGAGAGGGGAAGATGGCCAAGGAGATGCTGGGTTGTGTTATAATTATAATTAGCCAGGGCTCTGCTGGCTGAGGCACTGGGAAAACCCCAACAACTGGCTGCCCTGACCCTAGCACGTTTGCAGCAGTGCTGCTCATTTGGGAGCAGAGCAGTGCCCTCTGTCACCCGGGGCCGTGCTGCGGGGCCATCCTGTGCGGGCACGATGTGGGTGCAGGGCTCGGGAACCCCCCCCTGTGGGGTCACCGATGCCCCCAGTGCTGCAGAAACCCTGGGGTTTTCCACGCTGCAGGGATCCCGTGGAGGCCACAGGGTGCAGGGACGCAGGGCTGGAAGCTCGGCGGTCCCTGAGCCCAACGGGCAGCGATGGGGGCACGCGGGGAGGGGGGGGGGGCAGAGGATCCAGAGCCCTCCTGGCCCCGTGCCTGGCTCAGCCGCCCCCACCTCCCCGCAGCTGCAGGAGGACGAGCTGCGGGATGCCGTGCTGCTGGTGTTTGCCAACAAGCAGGACATGCCCAACGCCATGGCCGTGAGCGAGCTGACCGACAAGCTGGGCCTGCAGGCACTGCGCAGCAGGACCGTGAGTGCGCGGGGACCTCGGGGGGACCTCGGGGCCACCCCGGGGCGTGCGGCCAGGAGCCCCTTCCCCGCCTGGCCGCCTGCCACCTCTCCTTCTCCCTCTGTTTTGCAGTGGTACGTGCAGGCGACGTGTGCCACCCAGGGCACGGGCCTCTACGACGGGCTGGACTGGCTGTCGCACGAGCTCTCCAAGCGCTAGCCGCAGCGTGGGGCACGGACGGGCCGGGGACGTCTCCCAGCTGCTGTTCTCTTTGGGTTCCTTTACTTATTTTCTTTTTTTTGGGGGGTGTTTTTCCTTTGCCCCCAGCGTAGCCTCGTCTCTGTGTGTTTATCTGTTCAGGACTTGAGCCTCAAGGACTCTTCAGGCAGCTCTGCCTCTGTGCCGGCCGTGCCCTGCCTGCGAGCGGCTCCCCGGGAGCCTGCGGGGCCGGGCGAGGGGCTCGGGCTGCATGGATGCTGCAGGAAAGGAAGGATCCTGCTTTTTGTCCTTCCACAAACCGCATAGTTCTCTCGGGGAGGGGGCGTATGGCTGCGTAACGTGCTGTTGTACGTGGAGTAATTAAACACCACCACTTCGTACCCTGCGCCCGGCGCGTCCCTGCTGCCTCCGGGGACACCTTGGAGCCCCGCTCTCCACGCGTGTCTTCAATGAGCATCTTGGGGCAAGGGGATTTGGGCTTCAATTCAACCTCACCTGCACTGTGCTGGGACACAGAGGAGGTGGGCCCAGGCTCTGCAGGTCTGTCCCGCTGTCCCCTGAGCCATCCTATAGCCGCCCCAGTGCCTGGGTGTGCCAAACCAGGAGAGGTTTGGTGGTTTGCTCGTGGCCAGCCCTGCTGCTGGAGCCGTGCTGGGAGGGAAACCCTCCTGCTGGCACACGGGGTCACCTCAGGGCGTGTGCTGCAGGGCTGCTAATTGGGTTGCAATTAGTGGGGCTGCACAAAGCCTGATGGCAGAAGCGGAGCCGCGTGCGCTCAGCCGCTGCCTCCCCGCTGGCAGGGGAAGGACGACGGGCACGGAGCACCCCGGGGGCTGCCAGCAGCACTGCCACACGTCTGCAGGGGTGTGCGTGTCCCCCTGCCAGGTGGACGTGTGTCCTATCCGTGTGCCTTGCAGAAAGGTGCTCCCCGTGCCGAGCCGAGCCATGCGCTGCCAGTCCCTTTGGGGACACGCTGTCCCTGCGGGGTGACATTGGGGCAGCACACTTGGGGCTGGGGTCTACGGGTTCCCACAGCACCACCAGCTCCCACAGCAGTCCCAGGCTCTCCAGATTCCCCAGGTTTCAACCCCTTGTGTTTGGTTTTTGCAGTGTGGGCTCCCGTTGCAGGCTGGTTTATAGCTGCATGCCACCATTTATTCAGATTTGTTCTGCAGCCACTGGGTCCCCATCGCTCAGGTTCCCAGGGCTCGGTGCTGCTGTCCCGAGACGGTGGGGTCCCTTCCTCAGCCTGTTCCCCACGCCTTGGTCCTGCCCTGCACGTGCAGCCCGATTCCAGCTTTCACTGCAGGCATCCAGCCATGCACAACACATCTCACAGCATCTCCAGCAGCTTGGCAGGGTCTCCCGGCTCACACCCACCCTGCCCCACGCGGGGCACACGGCCAGATAAATCCTTGCGGGGCTAAGAAGGGGTCAGGAGAAGCCAGGACCCAGCTGGATCAGCCCTGCCCATCAGCTCCTGGTGCTGGGCTTCCCCCAGCCCCGTGCACGGTCCCGCTGGCACTGGGGACAGCGCTGTCCCCATCGCCCTGGAGCAGTGGCACAGGGGAGAGGGGCTTCAACCTGTGCTACCCCTCTCCCAGTGGCGTGGCGCAGCCAGCCTGCTCTCAGAGAGCTGGGGAAAAAAAAAAAAAAAAACAACCCTGTGAGTGATTTAATGAATTTAATGCCCCATTTACCAGCAGCTCCTCCTGCCTGACCTGGCCAGCAGCCTCAGGCTGAGCTGAGCGGTGCCTTCCCGTGGCAGTGGGGTGGCTGCGGGTGTCACTTTGGCACCCAGCCGCTGCCACCTCCTATCCTGGGAGCCTCCGTGCCCTTTTCTTCGCCCTGCCTCGGTCCCTTTGGGTGCTGCTGTCCCCACGTCCCCCCTGCAGGAGGGTGTCTGGCTCCTCCGGAGCCCCCTCTCGTCCAGCAGCGCGGCTGGAGGTGCTGGGACGTGGTGGCCGGAGGGGACAGGACGCGTCCCCGTGGCCACACCGAGGTCCCCATCAGCTCCAGGACCCTGGGGGAAGGAGAGCAAGCAGGGTGCTCCCCCCAGCTGGCTCCCAGCACCCCGCAGCATTTTGGGTGCCCCAGAGGGCACCCAGCCCCTACAAACATGCTCTGACCGCAGGCAGATGGATCCCAGTGGTGGCGGCGTCCCGCACCACGCACAGCCCCCTGCGGGGCTCGTTGCGGGTGGGTTCTGCAGCTGCAGGTGCCAACCCTGAGGCCTGGACCATAAAATCCCCACCTGCAACTGCTAAATGTTTGTTTTTACATCATGCATATTCCGGTCAGTTTTGATTTTTAATGTTTTTGGAGGCCTGGGTATGAAAATGCATTCTTCAGCCCCATCCCCACGTCACCCCCATTCCCGTCCCCACCTCTCCCCCATCCCTGTCCCCACCTCTCCCCCAGGTGAACATTTTTTTTTTGCTTACAAAAATCATTTTTTCCTGTTCATCAAGCACTAAGCTGGAGCTGAGAGGTGTCCCAGGAGAGAGGGGCCCTTACCCTGCCCAGGCCAGGGGCTGTGGGGGGCTTGGGGACAGTGACAGCGGGGCAGTGTCCCCGTGCGGCCACCCCTGAGCTGCTTCCTTCAAATAAAACGATGCCCCGTGCTGGGGATCATCCTGGCTCTGCTGTTTTAAATTCAATTTCTAAACAAACAACCCCCAAACTTTTTATTTAGAACAAGGGACAGAAGCGTGGGGCTTTCTGGGACGGCTTTTTGGTGCAAGCTCTTCTTCAAATCAATGCAAAAATGCAAATTAGCACAAAATTTTGGTCCTTTTTTTTTTTTTTTTTTTTTTTTTTTTGTGGTCAAGGCCCTGCTGCGGGGATGACATCCCCGGCTCTGTGGTGTCCTGTGAGGAGGGCAGGGGGGTGTTGGGGCCGGTGCCCCCCAGGCAGGGCTGGGGTCTCCCCGGCGGTGGGATGGGCGCTTGGGCACCCGGCGCCCCCTCCCCACGTGTGGGCAATGAGGTTTTCTGACCATAATTTGGGGATGTTGCAGACAGGAGGGGACAAGAGGCTTGAAACGGAGCGAGGGACGTAGCTGGGGACACAGCAGTGACCCTGCCTGGGGGGGCCACGTGCCGGACCCCCCCCCCAGCCTCGCCGTGCGCCCTCAGAGCCAGGGGCACCGCGGTGCGTGGAGGTGGGCGAGGGGCTCGGGCACGCAGCAGGCAGCAGCGGGGTGCAGGGGGGCTCGGGGGGGCAGCAGGGCAAAGGGGGGGCCCTCCAGGGGCTGCCAGGGAGCCGGAGGGGGGCTTCCACGGGGGGCCAGGCCTGCAGGACGGCACACGGGGCTCCGGCAGTGGGGCCAGGGGCACCCACCCCACTGCAACCCCCCCACGGGGCCGGGGCCAGGCAGGGAGGGGGAGCAGCTCCCCCCACCCTCCTGCAGCCCCTGGGACCCCGCAGGGCACCGGGGGCTCCCTCCCTGGCCGTGCCCGGGGGTCCCAGCCCCCGGCACCCCCTGCCCCGTGGCCCTTTTACCGCAGCGAGCGTCGTCCCAGGGGCTGGAGGCGCAGAGGTGCAGCGGGGCCGGGGGGGCCGGGGGGGTGCTGAGGCGATGGCTGTGGCCGTGGAGGGTCTCCAGAGAGCTGCGGGGGGCGGGCAGGAGGTGCTGCGAGGGGAGCAGGGAGGGGGGCATCACCGAGATGCTCTGGGTTGCAGCGGGGGCACGGCACCCTGCGGGGGGCTCGCGCCCTCGGGGGCAGCTCCTGGAGCATCCACCCTGGGGGGGGTGCACATTGGAGACCCCCATCTCCCGCACGTCCCAGCCCCCCAGGGTGCAGGAAGAGGCCCGGACCCCCTCCTACCTGCGCAGAGATGGGGGCTGTCACGGCGGGGGGGGGCAGGATCCAGTCGCACCAGGAGCCTGCGTGGGGAGAGCGGGAGGGCAGCGTGGAGACCCTGCTTTGGGGCTGGGGTCTCCCGTTCCTGGGGGGCACAGCGAGCAGCCGTGCCCCCTCCCCAGCCCTGGATGCAGCCGTGCTCCCCCCCAGGGCAGCCCCCAGCCCCTGCCCGGGGTTTTGGGTGTGGGTCCCGTCCCCGTCCCCGTCCCCTCTGCCCAGGGGCTGTCACCTGCACCGCCGGCCTCCAGCCTCTGCTTGGCCTCCCGCCGCCACTTGGCCCTTCTGTTTGAGAACCAGACCTGGGAGAGGAGGGAGGGGGTGAGGCTGTGCCCCCCCCTCAGGGTGGGTTCTGTGCAGAGCCCCCTCCCTCGGTCACGCTGGGCTGGGGACCTGGGGCTCTGCCCGGGGCCAGCCGGGTGGTGGGAGCTCCTCCAGGGCACGGGGGCTGCTGCCACGGAGCAGCCTGGGGGTCCCCCCCCCAGCACCCCATCCTTGCCCCCAGCAGACAGGAGAGGGCAGGAGAAGCAGGCAGGTACCGATGGAGCAGCGCTGCCCCTCTCCTGGGGACAAAACCTGCTCGTGGGGGTCCCCCCCTCTCCATTCTGGCACACGCACACTGCCCTGCCTCAGCCTGTTTGGAGACGTCCCCGCATGTTGGGGGGCATCAGACCAGGAGGGGGCCCAGGCTGGGGACCCCCCCCCGGCCACCAGGCTCTGCTCCTACCCTGATGGTTGTGTCTGGCAGCTGGGTGGCCGCAGCCAGTCTCTCCCGGGTGCTGGTGTCCGGGTACTGCCCCCTCCGAAACTCTGCAAGGGGGACAAGGTGCAATCAGCCCCTGCCTTGGGGTGACCCCCCCCCAGTGCTCTGAGGGGCTGATTGCTCAGCTGCTGCCCCGGGGGAGCCCGCACCTTCCTCCAGAGCCTCCGACTGCTGGCTGGAGAAGACCGTCCTGCTGCGCTGCTGGGTGCCTGGGGGGAGCTGCCGGCTGGACGTGGAGCCCCGGGGAGGGCGCTGGGTCCCCGGAGCAGCGGCTGTGCCGGCTTCGGGGGGCGAGCAGCAGCCCAGGGGGTGCGGGATGGAGGTGGGGGTGAGCGGGGGGGCTGTGGGGACAGAAAGGGAGAAGGAGCCTGGGACTGTGCCCGTGGGGATGCCCGGGAAGGGTAGGGAGAGGGCAATGAGGGACAAAAGCCCCTTTGATTTGGGGGCACGGGGGCAGTGTGGGAGTGTGCGGAGGAGCAATGTGCATGCAGGTGTGTGTGCATCCATTTGCACGTGGCTGTGCAGCTTGGAGGGCAGTGGCAGGAGCTCTCCGTGCTCCCAAAACCAGTCCCTGATGTGGGGTGCAGCCCCCCCAGCCCCTCTCCCTGGGGCCTCACCCCCAGCCAGCCTCACCCCGTGGCAGCGGGTCCCTCGCTGAAGCCCGGCCGGCTGCAGGGCACGGGTCCCTCTGCAGGCTCCTCAGCACCCGGTTGATGGAGGAGACCTGGGGGGGGGGAGAAATTTGGCTGTGCCGCCAGCAGGGCGCACGGCACCACGGCCACGGGGTGCTGCAAAGGTGGGAGCGGGGTCCAGGAGAAGCTTTGGGGTGGCGGGGGCAGCCTGAGCCAGCACCGAGGCAGGGAGGAATCGAAGCTGATGCCCCAGTGTTTGTCCCTGAAGGGCTCTCCTGTGGCCATGCCAGGGTCACCAAGCACCTGAGCACGTGCCAAGGATTGTCCGTGCTGGGGACGTGCCCGTCTGCTCCTAACGGGGCAATCTGCAGAGGAGCTGGGGTCCGTGGGGTTATTGTGGGGGGTCTGTGGTTACAGCACACGGCTCTCAGCTGTGCGGGCTGCACTTTGTCACCTCTCCCTGCTGGGACACTTGTGGCAGACCCATCGCTGCAGCAGCCAAACGCCAGAGCCGACACCAGGCTTGTGCGCGCTGATTTAGCTCAGAGGCTGCTCTTTTCCTCCCCTCCCCTCCCTGCCCAAGGCTTTTCTCCTCTCGCCAGGAAGCCCCAGGGGCAGCCCCCAGCCCTGGGCAGCACCCTGCCCTCCTCGGGATTTGGCTCCTGCTGCGAATCCCCCTTGGGGTGGCGTGGGGCTCGGCGGCTGGGTGCGGATGGGGACGGGTCCCCAGGACAGGCAGGCGCTGTCCCCGCAGGGTGGCCGTGCTGTGTTTCCTACTGCAGGCGGTGGTCCTGGCTCCCCTGCTCATCCCCACAATCCAGACTTCACCCCTGCTTGGCTCTTGCTGTCCCTTCGAGCATCCCTGCCTGCCCCATCCCACCTCCCCAACACGGGACCCCCACCCACCAGCCCCCAGCCACGGGCTCGGACCCTGCGTGGTGCCTGACCCTGGCACCCCCATGTCCCCCCTGGCCAGGACTCACGCTGGGGGTCCTGTCGCTGGCACAGACACCCTCAGCATGCAGCTGCTGCCGGATCTCCCAGGCGAAGAGTGCCGGCTGCTCCCGTTTTAGCTGCGCGATCCGTGCCACCACCTCGGGGGTGGCCGTGCGGGGCTTGCTGCCCCCGATGGCTTTGGGCTCCACGGCCCCCGTCCGGTAGAAACGTCCCAGGATCTTGCTGACGCAGCCGTTGGACACCTGCGGCACGGAGAGGCTGGGGGGTGCTCGGTGGAAAGGTTTGGGGGGGGGAGAACCGGGACCCCAACCCCTGGCCCCGGCGCACCTTGAGGCTGCGGGAGATGTCGGAGGTGCGCACGCCGCAGGAGGCCAGCTCGATGATCCGCTTCCTCTTGCAGGAGGGGAGGGGGCGGCCGTTCACAAAGAGCCCCCCCAGCTGGTTCACAGCGCTGGGGCCTGGGGAGAGGACAGGGGACAGGGGGGGGGCTTTGCAGGGTGAAGGAATGAGGTTTGGGGGGGGTCCATCCCCTGTGTGCTGGGGGGAGCTTTGGTGGGGTCAGGCAGTGGGATTGAGCTCGGTGCTGCTCGCTTGTTGGGGTGGGGGGTGCTGGGGTGATCCCGAGTGTGGGTGTGAGCAGGGTGCAGGGGCACCAGGCAGGGACAGGGGCACGAACCCAGGTGGTACCAGCAGAAAAAAAACACCCCGTGAAGGGGCACAGCGAGGAGGGCAATCCTGGTGGCAGCAGCGGAGAGCTGGGGCTGCACAAATGGGGGTCCCAGCAGCAGGGGCAGGCAGGGGGGACACCGAACATCAGCTGGGGACCAGGAGGACCCCGCAGAGCCACACGTTAGCCATCAGCACTAAACACACAGTGGCAGGGAACGGCAGCCTCCTTGTCACAGAGCAGGGGCCAGCAGCACCTCCCCGATGTCCCCAGGACCACGGATGCAGGGACAGGGACTCTGCTCCCTGCAGCCACCCCGCTGCTCACCTTGATGCTGCATGGCGAGGCCTCACGGGGCTTCCCGTGCCGGGGAACTTTCAGGTGGTTTTTGGGAGGGGGGATAAATCAGTGCCAGTGTCCAGGGCTCGGCCACGTCCCCTGCAAGAAGAAAAGGGAGCAAGAGCAGAAGTACCCAGAGGAGGATGGAAATGTTCAAGGGCATCACACCGTTTCGAAAATCATTGCACTCCAGGGGAGCTCCAACAGAGATGGGGCTTTAAAGTGCTCACAGAGCTGGAAGAGGCCCTCGGGCTCTGAGGTGCCTGGGGAGGTGCAGGGGACGCTGCCTGCACTGCCTGCACTGCTCCAGCACTGCCTGTACCCAGGGCGTGCAGCACAGCTGGCTTGGCACAGCCACGTCCTGGTGCCTGCGTGCGCTCCTGGGGATGAGCTGAGGCTGGTGGGGGGTTCCCTGTGCCCACCCCAGAGCCGGGATCAGGACAGGAGGTTCTGGGGGCAGAGAAGCTGATGGGAGACTCACAGGGACACGATCTGAGTGTGTCTGCAGCCCACAGCCCGGCTCTGCCAGCAGCCAGGGGATGCGCACACTTTGGGGAGCTGGTGACCTCCAGGCCAGCATGGGGTGACGTCTCCAAACCTCCCTGGCTGCAGCAAGCCACAGCTCAGGAGCTTCCCCTGCCAGGGGGGGTCCTCCTGTTCATAACCCTGTGGGGACTTTGCATCTCCAAATTGGCCCTGTTGTTTTTTGAAAGCACACAGCATCAGGCTCCCTTTTACCCCGTGCCAGCCCAGCTCCATGCAGCTGGGAGCGCTGCCTCCTGACAGCCCTGCTGCTGCTTCCCTTCCATTCCCCAGTCCTGTCACTTCAGGGACAGGGAGCAGTGCCTCCCTCTTCTTCCCCCGCATCCTACCAGGACGTCACAGACTTCTGCCTCTCTCTCATCGCCTCTTCTGCTGTGAGAAGCTGCCACACATGTGGTGCTTTCCTGGGGCTGGGGCTTGGGCAGTGCACGGGCATGGGGGAAACGCAGCCACAGCTGGGTGAGGGAAGAGGAGGTTTGCAGCACAAAGCACAGAGCAGGGATGGGAAGCAGGGGTGCCACGGGTCCCCTGTGTCAGGGCCACTACCCCTGCAAGGGGCTGCTGTCAGCACTGAATGTCCCCAACCTCCTGGTGCGTGCAGCGCTCTGTGCACGCAGGGTGGCTGCCCCCAGGGGTGAATGCTGCCCTCACTGCACGGCCTCCAGTGGCACTGCCCTCCTCTGAGCCTCCTCCAGCCTCCCCTCGATTTATTTTGAACCCAGCTGCTCTTTCCCACGTGAATCAGAAGCGCACCAGCCTCCCTGAAATCCCTCCAGGTCCACGCCGTGGGAGCAGGGACCCGGCAGCCGCAGGAGCGCGGTGCCGCGGGCTCTGCAGAGCCGCTGCTGCTTTACACCAACCCGAGAAAAAGCAGGATCGGGAGCTCTGTTTTCATGCACAACAGCTCCCGTGCTGATTCACAAGCCTTTTATCACCCACTTGAACCCCTCTCTGCTGCCTGCCCAGCAGCTCCGGGCACAAGTGCGTGAGCTCACCGCTTCCCCCGCTTCCGCGCAGGCAGCGTCACCGTCTCGCAGCGCATTTATCCCAGGGCCGTGGTCTGGCTCCGTGCTCTGATTGCCCTGCCATAAATCCAGGGTTGCTCAGCTGCAGACAATGGCGTGGGGCTGGATTTACAGCCCTGTGTCGCCCAGCCAAGGGACATTTGCGAGGGACAACCCGCTGACAAGGAGCCTCTCCTCCTCCAGCCAGAGCCGCGCCAGCGCTTTGCCATCACCTCTGGCAGCTCAGCAGACCGTGGCTGGGTTTCCCCCCCACACACACACACTTCCAGAGTCCCTGAGAACTTTCCCAAGTCCCTGAGTGCTTCTGTTTGCCTGCTGCACCTTCCCTCACCCCAGATCCCGACCTCAGGCATTCCCATGGATTGAGACACCAAAGCCGCAGCCTCCTTCCTCCGGCACAGCAAACCGAGGCAAACCCCTGTGGGGACAGCCCCATGGCACCAAACCCCTCTGGAGCAAGCACTGCCCCACGTGCTCCACAAAACAGCTTTCACTGGGGCCAGGGGGGCAGCCCCACAGCGCAGCCCCACATCTCACAGTGCAGAGGGGATTGGGGATGGTTCCAGTGAGGGCTCTGGTGCCAGCCCCTCTCACAAGGAAAATCCCAGTCCCCTCCCTGCTCATGCAGTAGCAGTCGTGGCAGTTCCTGAGCAGCGTGCTGAGCCACAGAGGTGCCACACAGACCTGTGGCTGCTGCTGCAACTGCTGCCTTGAAGAAGTCGCAGGCAGCCTCCTGCACGCCTGCTAAACCTGGAGTTTAACCCAAAATACCCCAGAAAACTCCTGCCTGTCCCAAGCACAAGGGTCTCCCTGCTGGAGTCTCCTAATCCCACAGCAGCATTTTCAATGCCTCCCCACACAGTTTGGGGATGTTGTTTGGAGACACTGACTGTGATTATGAAGTTCAACAAAAGCAAAATAAATCCAAGTAACTCAACAAGAGGGGGAACTCAGAGATCTCCCTGAAATGCCAACAAGCAGGGCACCCAGTCTCCCTCTCCGCTAGGAAGGGGACGGATTGCCCCTGTGCAAAGCTCCCGAGGCTGTGCATGGTGGCAGAGAACAAACCTTTCCCACCAGGAGCGTTTCCCCATGGGGGTCAGCGTAGCCCCGCTGGCATTCCCCAGCTTTGTGCCACCCGAGGGCTTGGCCAGTGCTCCAGCGGGACACCCAGGGACTTCTTTCCCCATGGGTGCATTGAGAAAGCCAAAAACGGCTCAGAGGTGTGAGCTCCTTGGGGGCTGTTGGGGGACCTCAGCTGTAGCCAGAGGCGTGGTGAGCGTGGGCTTTGTGCAGAGGTGAGGAGAGGAAAGGAAAGGAGTAAACGGGACAGGAATGGACTGGGACAGAGCAGAGCAGACCGTTCCCAGAGGAAACTCCAAACCTTCCCAGTGTTAAAGCATCCTCACCACCCCACTGCCACCAGGAATCGCTCGCTGTGGCTGCACAGGTGAACCTGCCCTGACCAGAAATCACGACCCCGCACTCCCCATGCAGCCCTCCCGCGTCCTGCCCTAAATTCTGTGTGTGCAGCCGTGCGTGGAGGTGTGCACACCTGTACGTGAGTGCACGCACACACACATCGGAGTGCACTTTTGGGCGTGGGTGCACATTTACACAGCCACACGTTCCTTCCTTGGTGCAGATCCGTGCACCCGAGTGCACTTTTGTGCCTGGACGCACATTCATGCACGCACACGTCCCTTCCTCGGTGCAAGGCTGTGCACATGTGCCCGTGCACACCTACACGTGTGCAAGCGCTCGTGCATGCACCTGTGCATGTGCCCGTGTGTCCACAGCCTCTCGTGCACACACGCGTGCCCATGCGAGCTCGTCCCCGCGCATGGGGGCTCCCGGGGGGGTCGGTACCTGTGGAGCCGAACCGGGCCGTCCTCGGAGCCAGCCGGTGCTGCCGTGCTGCTGCCGTGCGGGGCTGCTCGAGAGGGAGCGGGGCCGTGATGTCACGGGGCAGGAGGAAGAGGAGGAAGGGGAGGAAGGGGCGGCCCCGATGGGGACCGAGCAGCCGCGCCCAGCCCACGCGGCCGGCCCCGAGCCCCGGCGGAGCCCCCCGAGCCGGGCAGCGGGGCCGGTGCCGGTGGTGCCGCCGGTATTTCAGCACCAGCGGGCGGCGGACAGCAGGTGCCCCGCCGCATCCCGCCCCGAGCATCCCCGCAGCCCCCGGCGGAGCCTCCCCGGAGCCCGGCCGGTGCCCCGCGAGCCCCGGGGGCTGCGCTCCCGCGTCCCCCGCAAAGCAAACAGGGACAGGCTGTGTTGCAGACACACCTGCCATATGGTAGAGTGCTTCGGATTCAATCATAAATCGAGGCCAGATTCTGTTTTATTACGTAGATATAGTTTTTTTTCCTGCGTTGAACAAATAGAAGGCGGCCCGGGGTGGATGGGCACTGCGGGGACTGCCCCGGTGTGCAGCCCGAGGCCCGGCACAGATGGCCCCCCTCGCCCGGCCCGCAGATAAAAACACGTTGTAAACCTTTCAAGTAAAATATTTGAAGAGCAAATATTAGCAAGCGAGGAGCCCTGCGACGCGGCCCTCTTCGCCCAGCCCCGGGAGTAATTGGCCATTATTAGCACCCCGCTCCCGGCCCCCACTCTCCCCGCACGAGAGGCCGCCTTTGAAAATGCCATATGCTCCGAATTACACATTAACCACAGCCCTCCGGGGCACGGGCCCGGGCCCGGACCCAGCCCCCGGGGAGCCGCGGCGCAGCCCCCCCGACGGCCCCGGGGAGCCCCGGTCCCCCTCTCCCCCTGGCCGCCCGCGGGAGCCGGAGCCGGGGCCGAGCGGCTCGGGGAGCGCTGGCACCCGGGGCCGGGCCTCCCGCTCCGCTCCGGGCACCGGGGAGCCCCGGCGGAGCCGCGGGACCGGGGGAGCCCCGTGCGTAACGCGCCGCCGGGGAGCGCGGCACGGGGCGCGGCGGGGCGCGGGGGCCCCGGCGGCTCCGGGATGGCCCCGCCGCTCCCCCCCGGCGCCGGCCGCCTCCGGTCCCCGGCGGCACCCCGCCAGCCCGGCCCCCCGCCGTGCCGCGGCCGCCGCCGCCGCGCACCGGGCAGGGCGCACGGCGCGGCCTCTTCAAGCGGCCGCCGCCGCCGCCCCGGGCCTCGCCGCTGCGCCCCGCGCCGGGCCGTGCCGAACCGGGCGGCGGCTGCGGGCGGGAGGCGGCGGGGAGCCGCGGGGGCCCCGGCCACGAGGGGTCGAGCCGGGCCGGGAGCGGCGGGGCGCGTCCCCGGGCTGTGCGCACCAGGGGCCGAGCGCGCAGGCGGCTGCCGGGGGTGCGGCGCGGGGCACGGGCCGGCGCGGCGGAGGCGAGCGGTGCCCGCCGCTCCCCCGGCGGCCGATGGAGCCCGGAGGGTCCCCCCCCAGCTCGGGGCGGCTCTCGGAGCCCTCCGGGCCGGGGCAGGGCTGGGGAAAGCGGGAGCGCGGGGCGCCGGGCCGTGCGTCCTGGGCGCAGCGGCGGGAGCGTGAACAGCGGCGGGGACAGGGCGAGGGAGGGCATGGAGGGGAGGAGACGTCCGGAGAGGCGAGGGGAGGCAAGGGAAAGAGAGGTGGAGAGGTGCAGAGATGGAGAGGTGGTGAGGTGGAGAAATGGAGAGGTGGAGAGGTGAAGAAATGGAGAGGTGGAGAGGTAGCGAGGTGGAGAGATGGAAAGGTGGAGATGTGAAGAGGTGGAGAAATGGAGAGGTGGAGAGATAGAGAGGTGGAGAAATGGAAAGATGATGGGATGGAGACATGGACAGATGGTGAAATAGAGATGTGGAGACATGGAGATGTGGAGATGTGGATACAGGGAGAGATGGAGACAAACACGAGAGATGGAGAAGTGAAGAGATGGAGAGGTGGACAGATAGGCAGATGGAGAGGAGAGATGGAGAGACAGGGAGAGAGGGAGTTGGAGAAGTGGAGACATCCTCCAGGCCCTGCCGTGCTGCCTGCAGTTTGTGCTTGTTTGTCTCCTGTCCATCTGCCTCTGTGTCTCAGGGAAGAGCTCTTTGCTGCATTTCCTTCATGGCCAGAAGCACGGCAGCTCTGGGGTGCAGCACACTGGGAGAGTTTTGGGGCAGGGACAGGGCACAGTGGGATGGTGCCAGGCAGGTGCTGACAGGAGGGCAGTCCTGGCAGTCACAGAGTGGGGAGCACGCAGCGGGGCAGCCTGCAGTCCCCCCAGAAGCAGCGCTGGGTGCTGGCACCTCGCTCCCTGTCCTCTCTGGTGTTCCCCTGGCCCTGAGCCTGCACCTCCTGTGCCACCATCACCTGAGGAGTGTGTGGTCCTGGGTTGGGATCTCCACACCCTGTGCTCCAGGACCGCACAGGTCTCTGCTTCTCCTGCTGTGCCTGGAGCTCAGACCGTGCCTTGCAAATACCCAGCACTGCAGCGTGCCTCAGAACCCAGCCCAGAAAGCCAGGGAGGGTTTTTGCACCTTAACAACTTCCACTGTGTGCTGGGATGACGGATTGCTATTTCTGGTGAACTTGGCCATGTCACAGGCGCTGCTGTTTATCATCGTGGCATAATTACTGTTTCTCCAACCCGGTACTTCATTTCAAAGCAGAACACAGCTCGCTTCAGCCTGGCCGTGAACATCAATCCCAGGATCTCCGCTTCAGATCCACTTTCACAAATTTACCCCTAAGAGGTGGGCAGGGAGCTCCTGGGGATGGAGAGGGTTTAATGGTGCTGCCGGAGGGGGCTCAGAGGTGGTGTGTGCAGCTCCTCCCTCCCCTGCCCCAGCACAGCCACGATTCTCTTGTGTTCCACGTCCTTCCCTGGGAGACCAGCACCACGGGGGAGACGCTCCAGTCCTGGTGCAGGCGGTGCTCTGGCTGTGGAGGAGCCGGGGTTCTGAGCACCGGGAGCCAGGGAGCTGCCTGGTGGGGGTGCTGTGCATCCCAGGGAAAGGATGAGGGTGCTGTCCTTCCTGCTGGAGGGACAGGGATGCCGTGCTGCCTGGGATTCCAGCAGCTGGCAGCCCAGTAGCTTGGGATGCTGCTGGCTGATCGCCTGTCCCCAGTCCCTGCGCATGGTGGCTGGTGGGCACCGAGTGTCCCCCTCCCCGGGTCCCTCCCTGGGTCCCTCCCTGGGTGTGCGGGGGCTGCCCAGGGTCTGTGTGCAGGGCTGAGAGGTGCTGAGGGGCTGGGGGGGAGAGAGGGGAACTGGGGGGGATTCGCTGCTGCTTCTCACCACAGGTGAGCTTGGCGTGAGCGTGGTGTGAGCTCGGTGAGAGCATGGCATGAGCATGGTGAGGCTCCCTGCACACCCGGGGAGCTCCCTGCCCCTCATAAACACGTGGCAGGTATTTAGGGTGAGCCATTCCCCTTCGTGCAGAAGAGGGAGGGATTGGGAAGGGAAGGCAAAGCAAAGCAAGGCAAGACAAAGGGGGGATGTGCTGGAAGGAAGGGTGGATGGACAGAAGGAAATCAGCTGTAAGAAGTGCAGCTGCAGCCTCCAAAATCCCGTGCGGAGCCTTTGTGGCATCCCCGCAGCTGGCCCTGAAAATGTCTTTCCTGGCATCGTGCTGGGTGGCTGGGCAGCCCGAGGGGGCCCAGCAGGAAGGAATGGATCTGAACACACATAAAAAAAATCAGCAAGTTAGGTTCCTGACCCCAGGAAAACTCTGCTTTGCCATGGGGAGATGCTCTCCTGATAACTGGCCAGTTCCAGCTGCAGCTTTTGAGGTTTTGAGGTCCCAGAGCAGAGTTTTGTGCAGCACGGCTGCGGGTTTGTGACGATGCCCAGAGGTGGATGGGGCACGGGGCTGCGAGCAGGGCAGGGGGAGCTGGGTGCACCCATCCCTTTGTCCCTTTTGGGACATCCTAACCCCTGGCATGGAGCTGAATGTGGATGTCAGCCTTCTGCCACTGGGGCAGTGACCATCCCTCGGGGCTGGGGGCCCTGGGGCATCCCCCCACCCCATGGGGCTCTCCAGATCTGCTCCCTTCTCCCTCCCCCTGGCAGGGACCGGAGGGCAGGGAGCCCACGCAGCCCTGGCTTGGATGCCACCGGGGGCAGCTCCAGCAAGGATATCAGGGGGAGGAAGAGGAGGAGGCGTAATCTCAGCTTCCTCACAGCCATGCCCCTCCGGCAGGGCAGGGAGCTGCGGGGAGGTTTGGTTCCCAGCCTCGGCTACCCAGGGCTGGAGCAAGTCAGTGCCTGGCTCTGCTACCCCCCGAGGGCACCCACCAGCAGCCAGGTGCCCCCCGCCACTCCTGGCACCAACGGGGGACTTCCAGGGTGCGGGGGGCTGTGGATGTTGGTGTAGAAGTCCCAAGGAGAGGGCAAAGCCCAGGGAAGGAGCTGGGATGCTGTCTGGGACCCGCTCAGCAGCGGGGTGCTGTTGGTGCACGAGGGATCCGTCCTTGTCCTCAGCTCCTTGTTTAGGTGCCTCGTGGGTCTGGCTGCTAACGGCACCTGCGTTGATATAGGGTGATTGGATGTCTGCAGGGCGTTTGACTTAGTGCAGCAGGACAGTTTAATTAAAAACCGCTCGTTAAGCAAAACGAGCAGAGCCCCCGACAGGCAGGTTGAGAGCCCCACGGAATTCCCGAGCAACGCCTTGGGCTGGTGGCATCTCCTGGTGCCAGCGGTGTCCCCGTGGCACTGGGACAGGACAGGACAGTGGGACCTGGGAGCGGGGTGGCCGGGGACCACCACGGGCCGGGGGGCGGCTGGGGAAGGGGGGAACCCCCAGGGGTCACCCCCAGCCCTGAGCTCTGAGGGCAGACGTGAGTGAGCTCTGCTGAGCCTTAATTAACCCCTCGCTGTGATCAGCCCCAGGTTTCAGCGGGTGGCTGGGTGCTGTGGAGCTGTCCCCATTGTCCCCACGGGCTTCAAGAGCCTGCGCTGAGCGGAGCAGCTCGTGCCGTGCTGGTGGGTGCTGGGGGCCTCTTCCCCTCCCAGAGACCGCTCCTCCATCCCCCTGGAGATGCCCAGAAGGGTTTTTCCTCCTCTGGGATCCAGCCTCTGCCCACGGTGATGTGTAGCTTCCCCACCAGGGCGTGATGATCGTCAGCGCTAACGAGCTGGAGCGGGGAGCAGCCCCCGATCCCGGCCCCCCCGTGCCAGGCGCGCACTGGTGTTGGCTCCCTGGGCACCAGCGATGCCAAACTGGGGGGCTGGGGGCAGCTGCCCCTCTTCCCCCTGCCTCCCAAGAAGAGGCACGGCTCACGTTCATTTATCCAGGTGATGCCATCAGCAGCTCTGCAGCACCAGGAGCTGGGTCAGAAACGATCCTGGCCGGAGGCTTTTTGCAGCCAGAAGCTCCCTGACGGTCCCAGCTGGTGCCCGGAGCTTTTTCAGGCTCCATCTCCCAGTCCCCCCGAGCAGGGAGCAGGGGCAGGGGGCAGGGGGCAGAGCGTTTCTGCCTCCCTCTGCTCAGAGGGGTTCAGGTGTTGTCCCCGCCTGCCTGCACCCATGGGTGCGGGGAGGTCCTGGAGCTGTCTGGGGTGGTGAGACGGGGGCTGGCTCTTGGAGCACTTCTGGGATTTCCTTACCTGCCCTGCCGAAAGGAGAGCAGGGTGTTCAGGAGTTTGGGCATCCAGCGGTGGCTTTCCCTGTCCCCTGGCTCTGGTTCCCCAGCCTCGACACCACGGCTTGGCCCTTTTTTTCTGGCAGCATTTCAACAGGACCGAGCTCAGGGTTCAGGATTCAGGGTGGTCCTGGTGCAGCGCGGGGTCCTGCGGCACCGCCGGGGGCACGGACACCCCCGTGGAGCCGAGAGCAGGGCAGCCTTCGCCTCCTCCTCCTCCTCGGGGCCGTGCCTCGTCCCGTGGGTGCCTTTCACACCCCCCCACACCTCACCGAGGTGGCTGCAACCCCCGGGGGCTTCGTGGGGAGCTCCTGCCCCGTGCCCCCAGCCCCACACGGCCACACCGTCCCCATCCTTTTGGGCACGGGGGGCTCAGCTGGGGTGCGCACGGCGGAATGGGGTCAGCTCCGTGCCCCCACAAGCCAGTCCCTTCCTCCTTGGGGCTCCTCTGCCTGTGGGGGCTGCTCGGGGCTTTTTGGGGCTCTCCCAAGGGGGTGGCTCCCACTCCTCATGGGGGGGGTGGCTGCAAGGAAAGTGATTTTCTCCTACGGGGAGCGCGCTTCGGAGTTAAAAGCCCGGGTGAGTCAGCAGCCGAGGGAACCTATTTCATCAAAGGGCTCCCACCTACACCCCGACTTTCTTTCTTCAGTCAAAAAAAAGCGATTATTAAAGATTCAGGCTGAAACTGGCAGCCCTGGGGCTGGGGGGAGCTGCAGCGGGGGCTGGTGTGGGGTTGTGCCAGGGGACTCGGCTGTGGGACTGGGATCGGGGCTGTGGGATGGGGCTCAGGGCTGTGGGACAAGGCTTGGGGCTATGGGATGGAGGTCAGGGCTGTGGGACAGGGACTGGGGCTGTGGGATGGGGCTCAGGACTGGGACAGGGCTTGGGGTTGTGGGACAGGGCTTGGGGCTGTGGGACGGGGCTCCGGGCTGTGGGTCTGGGCTTGGGACAGGGCTTGGGGCTGTGGGATGGAGCTTGGGGTTGTGGGACAGGGCTCAGGGCTGTGGGACCAGGCTTGGGGCTGTGGGATGGGGCCTGAGGCTGTGGGATGGAGCTTGGGACTAGGATGGGGCTCGGGGCTGTGGGACTGGGCTTGGAGCTGTGGGATGGGACTTAGGGCTATGGGATGGGGTTCCAGGCTGTGGAATGGGGCTCCAGGCTGTGGGACAGGGATAGGGGCTGTGGGACGGGGCTTGGAGCTGTGGGATGGGGCTTGGGACTAAGATGGGGCTCAAGGCTGTGGGAAGGGGCTCGGGGCTGTGGGACCAGGCTTGGGGCTGTGGGATGGGGTTTGGGACTGGGATGGGGCTTGGGACTGGGATGGGGCTTGGGATTGGGATGGGGCTTGGGGTTATGGGACAGGGCTTGGAGCTGTGGGAAGGGGTTTGGGGCTGTGGGAAGGGGCTCGGGGCTGTGGGATGGAGCTTGGGACTGGGATGTGGCTCAGGGCTGTGGGATGGAGCTTGGGGCTGTGGGACGGGGCTCTGGGAAGGCAGCACGGGGAGGCTGGGCGCAGGCACACCATAAATCCCAGTACGGGAGCGGCCGTGCCGGGCTGGCTGGCAGGGGGATGATTTCCTGCCCTTCATGCACCATCGCTCATCCTGGCGCTCGTGAATCACGGCACGAAATATTAAAAAGGAAAAAGGGGGAGAAAACAAACACACCCATCCATCACCGCCAAACGGGACGGGAGCGAGGAAATTAAACCCCGCCGAGGGCAGGGATGGGCGGGCACCCTGCGGCGGGGCACCAGCCTGCCCCAGGGACCCGAAATTTCGGGCAGGGCACAGCACCGGGACCACCGGCACCCACTGGGAAGAGGATGAGCCCCCCCGTTGGGGTCTGTGTGATTGGGGTCTGTGCATGATTGGGGTCTGTGTGTGATTGGGGTCTGTGATCTGGGGTCTGTGTGTGATTGAGGTCTGTGTGTGGTTGGGGTCTGTGTGTGATTGGGGTCAGTGCATGATTGGGGGCTGTGATTGGGGTCTGTGCGTGCCCTGGGATCACTGTGCGTCCTGGGGTCTGTGATCTGGGATTGCTGTGTGCTCTGGGGTCTGTGTGGAATCTGGGGTCTTTGCGTGCCCTCGGGTCTGTGATTTGGGGTCTGTGTGCGCCCCGGGATCTGTGCATGCCCTGGGACCTGCATGTGCCCTGGGGTCTGTGTGTGATCTGGGATCTGTGCGTGCCCTGGGATCGCTGCATGCCCTGGGGTCTGTGCATGATCTGGGATCTCTGCGTGCCCTGGGGTCTGTGTGTGATTGGGGTCTCTGTGTGCCTGGGGTCTGCGTGCCCTGGGATCGCTGCATGCCCTGGGGTCTGTGCATGCCCCTGGGGTCCGTGCACACCCTGGGATCTCTGTGCCCTGGGATCTGTGTGTGAGCCGGGGTTTGTGCATGACCTGGGGTCTCTGCATGATTTGGGATCTCTGTGTGCCCTGGGATCACTGCATGCCCTGGGGTCTCTGTGTGCCCAGGACCCGTGCGTGCCCTGGGAGCGATGCACACAGCGCACCTCCAGGTGCCCCGGGGGCTCGGTGCGCCCACCACGAGCACGGGGACGCCGATTTCCAGCCACCCCCGAACGGCACCGGCACGGCTGGGGCTGGGGGCAGCGCCCGGAGCACCGCAGCCCCCCCGGGGCTCAGGACCGGGCAGGGGGGGGGCGAGGCCACCGGGCAGGGCCCCCCCTGCACGGCCCCGGTGCCCCCCGCCGGTGGGGAGGGGGCTACGGGGGGGGTGCGGGGGTCCCGTTCCACGACCCCCCCCCAAAACCGGGAGGCGGCGGATGGGGGGGTCCCGGGGGGGTCCGAGGGGTCCCGGGGGGGCTCCGGGGGGTCCCGGGGGGGCTGGGGGGGTCTCGGGGGGGCTGGCACCGGCGGCTCCCCCCGCACCGGGACCCCCGGAGGTGGGGGTGCGGAGCGGGGGGGGCACCACGGGGACCCCCCCGCCGGTCCCGAGCCCCCCCGGGGGTCCCGAACCCCTCCCCCCGCCCCCCCCCGTCTCCCCCCGTCTCGCCCCCGTCCCCGTCCCGTCCCGCCGGCGCGCAGCCGGGGCGCGACGGTGACGTCACGGCGAGGGGGCGTGTCCCGCAGAAGCCCCGCCCCCGGCGCGGCGGAGGCCACGTGGGAGCGCGGGGCCCCCCTTTGCCGACGTGTCCCTGGCGCCGCGTGCCCCGGAAGTCCCGCCCTCCTCCGCGGGGCTCGGGAGGGGCGGGGCCGGAGGGGCGGGGCCTCGCGGTGACGTCACCCGCGCGGCAACCTCTCGGCCCGGCGCGCCGGCTCCGCTCTCCCGCCATTGGCCGGCGCGCGGCGGGGCGGGGCGGGGCTTGCGGCGGGGCGCGCCTCCCATTGGCCGGCGCGCGGCGGCGGCGCGGGGCGGGCGCGGGGCGGGCGCGGCGGCGCGAAAGAGGCCCCGCCCCCTTGGCCCCGCCCCGCGGCTCCCTTCCGCGCTCCCTCCGCCGCGCTCCCGCCGCCGCCGCCGCCGCCGCCGCGCCCCCGCCATGGCCTCCGGGGCGGCCCCCGGGCAGGGCGGCCCCGCGCCCCCCCTCGCCGTGCAGCGCGGCATCGTCAAGATGGTAAGGGCCGGGAACCGGCACCGGGACCGGCACCGGGCCCCCCCGGTGCCCCCCCGGTGCTTCCCGGGCCCCCCCGGTTCATCCCCCTCCGGTGCTCTCCGGTTGTGAACCGGGACTAGGGAGGGGTTGGGGCTTGGTCCCGGTTCCCCCCCCCTTACCGGGACCTGCTCCCGGGGGTACCGGCACCGGGGGGGCCGCTCCGTGCTGCCCCATCCCCCGCCGTGACCCCCGGTTTTGGGGTTAAGGGGTGGGCTGTGGGGTTGCGGCGCTCGCCCCCCGGTTGTACCGGACGGGGCTTGGGGACGCTGCCCAGTCCCGGAGCCGGGCCCCGGTTGCCCCCCCACTCCGGTGCGGCGTGGCCCGGAACCGAAACCCGCCGGGGGGGGGGGGGAATCAGTCTGGGGACGGTGCCGGGACAGCCCCGGAGCCCCCCCCCGTCCACCGAGGCTGGGCAGGGGTCGCACCGGGCCGGGGGGCTCCGTGCAGAGCCCGGGGGAAACCGGGGAACGTGGGCTGGGGGCAGGGGCCGGGGGCTGCCCCGGGGGTGCGGCTGCTCGGGGGGCTCTGCGGGGTCCCGGTGGCACCGCCCGGTTCCTGGGGGGCACCGGGGACCCCCCCAAAAAGCGCCCGGTTCCTCCTGGCCTCCTGCCACCCATGGGACGTGCGCACGTGGGGGCAGCGGGGCCAGGACGGGCGCCACACGTGGGCACCGGGACACGGGGTGGCCCCGTCCCCGTTGCCACCGCTGCTCCCCGTCCCGTGGTGCCCGTCCCTTTCTCACCATTTCCCCGTTTCTGCAGAATTTCCGAGCCCCTCCTGCCCCGTGAAGGTGCCAGGGGGTGCACCGGGTGGCCAAAAACCCGTCCCCTCCCCAAACCCCGGGGTGACGGTAACGGGACCGAACGGTTACAGCGCCCGGCTCCTTCCCCGCACCCTATAAATTAAAGCTCAGGGTTAATTACCCCGACGAAACCTCCGAGCCCTGGAGCGGCCGGACGAGGGCTGCAGGCGGGCAGGGAGCCAGCGCCTGCTGAAACCCAACCCCGGGGCTGCCCGCGGGCTGAAACCGGGAGCACGGGGATCCCTGGCACGTGCCCGGGTTGGCACAGAGAGGGGCCACCACCGGTGAACGGGCAGCTCGTGGCCACGTGCGGACAAATCTGTTGGAAAACCTTGGTTTTTTAATTTGTTTTTGCTGGGCAGGATGGTGCTGGTGACCGTCACGGGGCCAGGTGCGGTTTGGGTCCAGGTTTTGGAGAGGGTCCCGGGACCTCTTCCAAAAATCACGGCTTGGGGCCGAGGGTGGCCACCTGGGAGGGTTGTGCCTGCATGGGGCTGGGCAGTGGGGGGGTCAGAGGGTGGCTGAACGGCCCCGGGGGTGGTGGTCGGCAGCACGGAGCCCAGCAGCTTGTGGTGTGCACGAGGGGTTGGTGCTGGGGGTCCCGGTGGGGGTCCCCGAGCCGTTGCCGTGTGAGAGGTGAACGTCCTGGGCTGTGCTGGGCAAAGCAGCGCCTGGGGAACTGGGCCCCGTGTGTGCCCCCCAGTATGAGAGGGGACTGGGCAGGCTGGGGGGAGCCCAGCACAGGGTCCCCGGGGTGCTGCAGGACCTGGAGCCCCCCCCTGCTGCGAGGGGAGGCTGTGGGAGCTGGGGCTGCTCGGTCTGGGGAGGGGGCAGCTCTGGGGGGGCTCACCCATGGTGCTTGGACCCCCAGGGAGCTGCATGAGGACAGGGCTGGGACCTGACACCGGGAACAGGGGCTGGGGGGTCTCCAAACCCGTCTGGGGGGGCCCTGCTGGGGCCAGGGTGCGACCAAGAGAAGTGGGTTGCCACCTCCAGCAGTGGGACAGGTCCGGTGCCAAGCAGGGTCCCCCAGCACATCCCGTGGGTGCCTCTGCTGTGCCCAGCACCCTGGAGGAGGCAGAGCCGTGCCCTGCTGCCCCTGCGCCCTCCCCAATGCTCCCGAGTGGCTGCTGGAGCCTGGAGGGACGGATGGGACAGGATGGGAGCACAGCGAGCGCGCGTGGTGCTCCTGGCTCCGAGCTCTGGGCAGAAACAGCCCCCCAGGGGGACATGACCAGGGTTGGGACTAAAAATCCCATCTCCTGCGTCCTTCCCATTACCTGCCAAGCTGAAACTGCCCCAGGAGTGGTGGTGCTGGGTGTTGAGGAGGGGCTGGGATGTTCAGCGTGCCCAGGACACGTTCTTGTAGCTGCCGTGCGCAATGGTGTGGGCTCGGCTGGGTGCATGGCTGGGGGTCCGGGCATCTCGTGGGGGTCCCCGCTCACCCTGTGCCTCCCCGCAGGTGCTCTCGGGTTGTGCCATCATCGTCCGTGGGCAGCCCCGTGGCGGGCCCCCTCCCGAGAGGCAGATCAACCTCAGCAACATCCGTGCCGGCAGCCTCGCGCGCCGTGCCGCCGCCGGGCAGCCGGACGCCAAGGACACCCCGGACGAGGTGGGTGCCCCCCGGGGACGTGGGGACCTGGGGACGTGGTGCTGGGGTCTCTCGCTCGTGGTCGGGGAGGAGCTGGAGCAGGGGGAGCTGCTGGGGGTGAATTCATGCCCCGGAGACCCGTGGATTTTGCTCAGATCTCTCCTCCCGGCGCGCTTTGGGTGGATACGGTGCGAAGAGCTTCGCTTTACGTCCTGTGGAAATCTTCCTCACTGATCTTCAGCCTCAGGGCTCCAAGAGAAGGGGTCTGCACGAGGGCCCTGCACCCTCTGCATCTCTGGAGCAGGCACCTCATTAGCTGTGGGTGGAGGAGCGTTAATCAGAGCGGGGATCGGGATCAGGCTTCAGCCTGGCGTGGGGCTCAGTGAGCTCCGGCTGGGGCTGAGCGGGGACTCAGGGGACCTGGTCGCAGGCAGTGCTGGCACTGGCAGCTCCTCTGAAGGCGTGGGGACAGGACCTGGAGGTGATGCTGCATTTTGGGGTGCAGCAGGGGCTGCCTGTGCCGCTGGCTTGGCGCAGAGCATGGAAGAAGCAGGGCTGGGTAGCAGAGAGCTGAGCCTGGGGCCACCCATCCTCCCAGCCCCGGGGGTGGCGCAGAGCGCTCAGCTAATTGCTCTCCCTGGGGAGTTTGTCTTCTAAACACTGCTTCAGCCGTTAAATGTCACTCTTTTAAAAAATTACGCCTGTCAGTTTTGCTAATTGTTTATTAGCACGTCATGTTCTCTCCTCCGGACCACTTTCTCCACCCACCCGCTGCTGCGGTGGAGTGGGGCTGAGCTCGCCCTGGCGCTGCCGTGAGTCGCGCTCGTGCCTCCGGTGCAGGAAGGATGAAGGGATGGGGATGGAGAGACGGGGATGGAGGGACAGGGACAGAGGGTTGGGGACACAGGGACGTGCTGGGCACAGCCACGGATGAGCCGTGCCAGCTCCGCACCCTCTCCATGGGCTCGGCACCGTGTGCCAGCCCCGGGCGCCCCACGGGGGAGCTGATGCCCGCTGCTCTCCTTCCTTTCCTTCCAGCCCTGGGGGTTCCCAGCCCGGGAGTTCCTGCGGAAGAAGCTGATCGGGAAGGAGGTGTGCTTCACCGTGGAGTACAAGACCCCGCAGGGCCGCGAGTACGGCATGGTGTACCTGGGCAAAGGTGAGCACCGGGGGGGCGCGGGGGCGCGCAGGGCTCGCGGCTGGGGTGCTGTTCGAGGAGGGTGGGTGGGATGAGGTGGTGAGTGGGATGAGGTGGTCGGTGGCAGTTTTTTGTCACCCAATTTTCGGCAGGGAGCGATGCCCAGAGGCCGTCCCAGCTGCCCGTGGAGCTGTGGGGGGTTCCCCCCTCTCTGGTGGTGCCGCTGCGGGCACGCCTGGGTCGTGGCGCTGGGTGAATCCCCAGGGATTTCCATCTGCTGAGCATTTTGTCATTATAAATCTCTTGTTATTATAAATCTCACGCTCGCCTCTGGCTGACAGCAGTCACCTGGAAGGAGCCCACCTACCTGCCCGCTTCCCTGCATCCCCGAGCAGGCAGCAGAGTGCCTGGAGCCCAGCCACCAACCTCGAGCCATGCGCAGTACCTGCAGGCAGAGCTTTCCCCGGCTCAGGCTATAAGCAATTTGGGTCAAATAACCTTTTTTTTGGGTGTTTGACCCGCTGCTAGCGTGGGTGGGCTTCACCTCTGGTTTGATTCCCCTGGGGCTGGGCTGGGCAAGCTGCACGTCCTGGTGGGCAGCGCCGGGACCTGAGCACTGAGGGGCGGAGAAGGAAAACACAAAGTGGGGAGCAGGGGTGGGAAGAGCTCGCGGTGCAGGATTGGTGCTGCTGAGCCATCCCAGAGGGAACACCGTGTCCTGGGTCCCTCAGTGGGGCAGGGGGACCCGTAATAGGGCCAGCCACCTCCAGATGCTTGCAGGAATCCTGTCGTTGGATTGTTGCCTCCGAGCCTCTGCTTTGAGCACTCGCTGGAGTGCCGAGTCCCAGCCCGAGCTTGTGGAGGAGTTTTTGGGCCCCATTCGGCTCTGGGCTCTGATCAGCTCTGGTGAGAGGGGCAGGGAGAAGGCTGCTTGGGGACAGGGGGGTGCTGGCATCCTGCTGCCCTGTACGCTGCTGGGTTGGCTCCTGGTTGAACCCTGAGCTCCCAGGAAGCAGGGACGAGTTGCTCCACGTGGGGTGGCTCCCAGGGCGCAGCTCATCCCTCGCTGTGTGCCGTGGGGCTGCCGGATGGGTGCTCAGGTGCCCCAGGACAGGGCAGGAGGCTCTCCGAGGTGCTCGGGGTGCAGGCAGGCTCCAGCCCTGGCTCCTCGCAGCATGGGGAGACACCAGCACCGGGGCGGTGCGAAGGAGGCGCATTTGGGGAGGGCGTCCCCGGTGCCCAAACGCTGCCAGGTGAGCCCAAAGCACAGGTACCTGGGTCAATATTGAGTTGTTCCTGAGCCTGCTGAGGGCTGCCTGAAGCTGGAGGGCACCAGGAGCCCCTGGGGATGTGCGTGCAGGGCGAGCATCCTTTGGAGAGCTGCTGCTTCCCAGCGGGGAGGTGTGTGCAGCCAGCCCCTCCACGTGGGACACCCGGCTCAGCACCAAAGGCTGGATGTGGTCGTGCACCCTGCAACAAATAACTCCTGGTTGTTGTTGGGTGACACCGCGATCAGTCGAAGCGCTCTTGTTTCAGTCACCTGCAGCCTCGTTGTCTGCCACTTGAAGGATTTTTTTTTTTTTAATGCTGAGCCTCCCGTGTAGGTGTCGTCCTCATTGTTAAATCCCAGCCTGTCACGCCGCTGCGGTGAGAAATGAAGCATAAAATGCTTCCTGATGGAGTTTGTCAAGGTTTAAATGCAATTAATATGGAAGCGCTGCAGCAGATGCCTCGGCAGCGGTGCTGGGGGGGGGTCGCTGTGCCCCGGGACAGGGGGCGTCGAGGTGGGACACTGCTGGGGGTCCCGGAGCGCATCTCCCTGGGGTCATTTGTGGGCACACGGAGCTTTCCCCAAAGGCTGGGGGAAGGTGGAAGTGCTGGGTGAAGTGCAGGGGGGGTAATCCCCGATGTGAGGGGGTTGGGGCTGCTGTTTGTGTAGGCTTGGGGTGGGGGGGAGCAAAGCTGCAGCCCCCTGTGCCCAGGAAAGGTGTGCAGGGGAGCTGGGGGGGTCACAGGATTGAACATCCCACGTTGGAAGGGACCCCCGAGGATCATCGGGTCCAGCTCCTGGCCAGGTCTCCTCCTGGGGGTCTCCAAACCCGCCTGGATGCGGGGTTGGGCACCAGCTGGGGGCCCCCTGCCCCGGGGAAGTGCTGTCCCAGGGGAGCTCTGCGCCGTGCGTGGGTTTTGGGGCACGGAGGAGCTGCTGCAGGGCACTTGGTGCAAGGCAGCCACGGGTTGTGCTGCGGGGTGGCGTGGTTATTAGGGTGTGCGGGTGGGCTGGGGTCTGCCCTCGAGGCTCTGATCTCCGTGAGCCCACACGGGGGGGACCAGGAGCTCCCTCCCCGCATGGTGCTGGGGGTGGTCTCACAGCCCACCCAAATACCGTGGGGTTGGGTGCCTCCAGACCCCGATGGCAGCCTGTGCTGCCTGTCACAGAGCCCAGACCATGCTCAGAGCCTGCCTCGTGGCCTGGCCCCCCTTTTCCCTCCCCGCTCAGTGAAATCACCCCGGTGCCGGGCTCCGCGCGGTGCCGTGCGCCCGCCGCGTGCCACCACTGACCCCTCTCCTCTTCCCACAGACACGAGCGGAGAGAACATCGCCGAGTCCCTGGTGGCAGAAGGACTGGCCTCCCGCCGGGAAGGGATCCGAGCCAACAAGTACGTACGTGGCCGTGCCTCCAGCCCCGGGAAGCAGCTCCGCGCCGCGGGGCTCCGCCGTTGGTTCCCGGCAGCAGGGCGCCCGTGCTGGGTGCACGGGGCTGAGCCTCGGAGCCGTGGCTTTATCCCGGCCCTGCTGGGAATTGGTGGTCCCAGAGGGGTCCCAGCTCGGTGCTGGGAGACGCCTGGCCGTGCCCACCGTGCCGGCAGCCCCGCGGGGGCCGTTACAGGGCCGTGAGCGGTTGCTGCGCCGGCGCTATAAATACCGGTGGGACGCTATTTCCATCCTGTGCCTGCTGGGCTGGAAGCTCGCCCGTGTCGCTTCCTAAAACTGTTCCTGGCACACTTGGGTGCTTTCCATGCAGTGTTTTCAGTCGCACAGCCTGTAAACAGGTACACGGAGTAAACAGCGTGCGCTGCCAAGGGCAGGGACGGGGTGCTTTGTGCCCGGGCTCCCCGCTGCAGGAGCCCCGAGCGCTGTCGGGTCCTGCTCCCTGTCTGTCCGGGGACACGGTCCCTGTCCTTGTGCCCAGCCACCCCCTAACGCCTTCGTGACCCCTGCCTGGGCTTGTAGGCTCTGCGTGACCCCCAGGAATTAAGGCTCAGCTGTAGCATGGTCGGGGTGAGCCATGGGCACCCTGCGTCCCCCCGTGCTGGGTGCACCAAGGGCTCTGCTGTGACCCGCGTGGTGAGCCTGGCCCCGGGACGTGGCACGGGGCTGTGCAGGACATCAGGGACGTGCCCCATGCTGGTGGGAGAGCGAGTGCAGCCAAGCAGCCCCCTCGCAGGGGTCTTGCAAGGCACAGCCACGTTCATGGGATGCACGAGGATCGCTGGAGCCAGCTCCTGCTCCGCTGCTGCGGGCTCCCACCTCTGGCACCCGTGGTGAAGGTGATGGTGATGAAGGTGAGCATGGGGCTGGCTCCCCGCTGGTGTTCCTGCTTTGGGTCACCTGCAGCATGTGGCTGTGCTGCTGTGACAGCCGGAGGAAGCTGTCACCGTGCAGGGACAGCACAGGGACATCAGGGTTGGGGCTCCCCTGCGTGCCTGGCACCGGGGCGCAGACCTGGCAGGACCTCAGCTCCTCCACCACAGATGCAGGCACCGACCTTCAGCGTGGCCCCTGCCCTGTGCCCAGGAGGTGCCCCGTGGTGCTGTGCCTTGTTTGTGGCTTTGGGTCTGTGCATGGCACCCGGGGGGACCCTGGGAAGCAAACAGCACCACAGATTGGGGGCAGCACAGCTCTTTGGACCCCGGGCTGCTCCTTGCATCCCCCAGGGACAAGACCCTTCAGTGCCATGGCCCCGCAGCTACCCTAGCCCAAACCCCCTGAGGCAGGAGGTGCTCGCTGCCCACCCCAGGGCAGGCAGTGGCACGGGGACACCCCCGAGGAGCTGGGGCAGCGATGGCATGGGAGGAGATCACGGCGCAGGCTGGGTGCTGTCGTGCTGCGCTCAGGGTTGTGGTGCTTGTGCCAAGGGACCTTGGCCATGGGGACCTTCTGGTGGCCTC